>NW_006922011.1:1690356-1727111 GCF_000298275.1 Orycteropus afer afer | reverse complement strand
GGGGACCAGGTTTGCTGGTTCAATAGAGCCTGGGGAACCACTGAGACTATGGCCCCTACCTGCCCTTCAGGTCTGGAATCGAACCCACACCTGTGGTTTCCAGCCAAACAAAATACAGGCATATAAGTTAAATATTTACCTCAAGTAGATACACTCCTTGGAGAGAACAATAATGGGAGAAAGAAGGGCTGCTTATGCACAGGGAGACAGCTTAGGGGGCAGGAGAGTATGGAGGGATAGACACAGGGAAGGGGTAACTATGGGGAGGAAGTGGGAGGAGAGCTGTGGCATTGTGGTAAACTGTGGTCAATGTCGTGAGACAAAGTATATGTGAACTGCTGAATGGAAAGTGAATTTGCTCTGTAAGTATTCACCCAAATCACAATAAAAAATTTAAAAAAAAAAAAAGGAAAAAAAAAGATTCAAAGAGCAGCTTGAGCAGACAAAGCCAATTACTATAATGAAATGTGCAAAGACCTGGAATTAGAAAACCAAAAGAGAAGAACATGCTCGGCATTTCTCAAGCTGAAGGAATTGAGGAAAAAATTTAAGCCTTGAGTTGCAATATTGAAAGATTCTAAGGGCAAAATATTGAATGATGCAGGGAACATCAAAAGAAGATGGAAAGCATACACAGAGTCATTGTACCAAAAACAACTGGTTGATCTTCATCCATTTCAGGAGGTGGCATATGATCTAGAACCAATGGTACTGAAGAAGGAAGTCGAAGCTGCAATGAAGGAATTGGCAAAGAACAAGGCTCCAGGAATTGACGGAATACCAATTGAGATATTTCAACAAACAGTTGCATCAGAGGTGCTGCACTGGAGGCACTCACTCGGTTATGCCAAGAGATTTGGAAGACCTGGCCAACTGACTGGAAGAGATCCATATCTGTACCCATTCCAAAGAAATCTGATCCCACAGAATGTGGAAATTATAGAACAATATCATTAATATCACACGCAAGTAAGAACTTACTGAAAATATTTCAAAAACAGTGGCAGCAGTATATTGACAGAGAACTTCCAGAGGTGCAAGCTGGATTCAGAAAAGGATGTGGAATAAGGGAAATTATAGCTGCTATCAGATGGATCTTGGCTCAAGGCAAAGAATACCAGAAAGATGTTTACTTGTGCTTTATTGACTATGCAAAGGCATTTGATTATGTGGATCATGACAAATCATGGATAACATTGAGAAGAATGGGAGTTCCTGAACACTTGATTGTACTCATGAGGAAGCTGTACCTTGACCAGGAGGTTGTCTATCAAATGGAACAAAGGGACACTGCGTGGTTTAAAATCAGGAAGGGAGTACGTCAGGGTTGTATCCTTTCCCCATACTTATTCAATCTATATGGTGAGCCAATAATCCAAGAAGCTGGACTATATGAAGAAAAATGTGGCATCAGGATTGGAGGAAAAATCATTAACAACCTGAGATACGCTGATGATACAACTTTGCTTGCTGAAAGTGAGGATGACTTGAGGCATTTACTGGTGAAGATTGAGGAACACAGTCTGCAGTATGGATTACATCTCAATATAAAGAAGACAAAAATCCTCACAACTGGACCAATAAGCAACATCATAATAAATGGAGAAAAGGTTGATGTTGTCAAAGAATTTGCATTGCTTGGTTCTACAATCGAGGCCAATGAAAGCAGCAGTCAGACATTAGATGACATGTAGCACTGGGCAGGTCAGCTGTGAAGGAACTCATTCAAGTGCTGAGAAGCAAGGATGTCTCCTTGAGGATTAAGGTGTGCCTGACACAGGCCATGATATTTCCAGTCACCTCGCATGTAGGTGAGAGCTGGACATTGAATAAGGAAGACCAAAGAAGAGTTGATGCTTTTGAGTTGTGGTGCTGGTGAAGAATGCTGAAGGTACCATGGATGCCGAAAGATCTAACAGATCTGTCCTGGAGGAAGTGCAGCCGAGATGCTCCTTGGAAGCAAGGATAACCAGACTTCATCTCACCTACTTTGGTCATGTTGTCAGAGGGGACCATTCCCTGGAGAAGGAAGTCATGCTTGGTAAGGTGGAAGGTCGACGAAAGGGGGGAAGGCCTTCAACAAGATGAATTGGCATGGTGGCTGTGACAATGAGCTGAAGTATAGCAAGGCTCACGGAGCTGGCACAGGATCAGGAGGTGTTTCATTCTGTTGTGCATGGGGTCACTATGAGTTGGAAATGACTCAACGGCACCTAACAACAATTCTTAACTTCTCTAAGTTATAGAGACATTTTAACAAAACACTTTAAGAAACCTAACCTGGCATACCACTTACAATAAACCTTGAATCTACAAGAAAGATCAGTTTCCCCAGCTGAATTGAGCCACAGACTGCCTGGTTTTCAGGCATGTTGATGTCCCTCCAAAGCGGCTCTCTTGTCATCAATCTTCACCTGAATAAACATTGCAAACACATCCTTAATTTTCTCCACCAACTTATCAGCAGCCCCATTAATATTCTAAATTACCCTCTCTGGAAGATTAATTATGTTACTATTTGTCTTCTTTAAACATTTTGTAGTCACAAAATGTGGCCTCAAGTTTCCTGCAACCAAGTTTTAGGATATAATCTTTTTCCACTCTCCCATCAAAATTAGGCCCTCCCACATTTTCAAGGCTAATGTTCACATAAGATCTGTGCCTTTGGTTCTGTATGAATGTGTTTACTCTTTCAACCAGGATTTTTGGATCTCCTACTATGTGCTCCATGATCTTGAAGATTCCAGAGTGACAAAGCAAACAAAAAGCTCTACCCTTATAAAGCTTGCAATTTTAGTGGTTGGAGAATGACATTACACAAGCCATTAAATTAAACTTATACTGTGCCAGATGGTGATAGATGCTTTAGAGAAAAATAATGCAGGACAAGGGGATATGAAATGTGAGGATGAGGAGATTACAGTTTTAAATGGTGTGATCAAGGAAGGCTTCACTAAGATATTTCAGCAAAATTCTGAAAAGGGTGATAAGCAATGCCCTATAGAGTTTTATGAGGGAAGAGCTTTTCATGCAGAGGACAAAATGTCCAAAGTTTTGAAAAAGAAGTATGCAGCTGTGTTGGCCAGGATTGTATCCCAATTTATTTGCTAGTACAAATTTTCTCCTTTTAATTCTCTACCTGCCACTGTTTAAAACCAGCTCTGATAATGGGATATCATTGCATATTCAATCCAAATGTCCATCTCTGCCAATAGGTGACCTCATCCTCTCTACATATCAAGTAATCTTCTTCTTAAGGTACACATCTAAACTTCTGAGAACTTATTGCCATTTCTTGGGACCCCTAAAGAAGAATTGACACACTTGAACTGTGGTGTTGCCAAAGTATGTTGAATCATGGACTGCCAGAAGAATGAACAAATCTATCTTGGAAAAACTACAGCCAGAGTCCTCCTCAGAAGTGAGGACAGTGAGACTTCATCTCTATTACTTTGGACACAGCACCAGAAGGAACTAATTACTGAAGAAAGTCATCATCTCGGTAAAATAGAGATTCCGTGAAAAAAGAGGCTTTCAATGAGATGGATTGACACAGTGACTGCAACAAAAGGCTCAAACATAACAATGATGGCAAGGATGGCACTTGACCTAGCAATATTTTGTTTTGTTATAGGTAAGGTCACTATGAGTCTGAGCTGACTCTACAGTACCTAATAACCACAACAACAGTGTCATCTTTAGGTGGCTATCTCACAGCTGCCTCACAATCAGTATATCCAAATCTGAGCGCTCATGATTTTTTTTGTCAAGCCTGTTTCTCTTAACACCACCATCCCAATTTCCAAAGTCTTTGTTTCATGTCAGACTTCTTCCAGATTCTCCCATTCCACATCAAGCATCAAGACATCTCCCTTTCTATAAAGATGATACCTATTGATCCTGAACACAGACATGAGTCCAGCTCACTGAATTGTGGCAACTGTCATTGGTCTCATTATGCCTGCCAGTTGCTCCCCATATCACCACTGGGTAAGCAAGTTGGGCAGGTAGGGCAGGTGGGTGTTTGGAGTGCCCAGGACAAGCCATGTAAGCAAGCTGGGCATGCAGGTGTTGGCACCTGGGGGAGGACAGGAAGTGAGGGCAGCTGTTTAGAACAACTAACAGAAACAATTTTGTCTGTCAGTTTGTCATACTTTGCTGGCTGACATGTTGCTGTGAGGCTGGGGGCTATGCCACCAGTGTTTCAAACGTCAGCAGGGTTACCCATGGTGGAAGGGTTTCAGTGGAGCTTCCAGCCTAAGGCAGATTTGGAAGAAGAGGCCAACTGCTTCTTAAAGTACTGGCCAGTGAAAACCTTATGAATACCAGTGAAACAGTGTCTGATAGATTACTGGAAAACTTTATGAATAACCCTGAAACATTTTGGAATATATTGCAGGCACATGAGCCCCATAGGTTGGAAAGCACTCAAAATACAACTGGGGAAAGCTGCCTCCTCAGAGTGGAGCTGACCTTAATGATATAGATAGAGTAAATCTTTAAGGATCTCCATTTGCTGGTGTAGAATGACTCAAGATGAGAAGAAACAGCTGCAAACATCCATTAATAATCAGCTTATCTTTTCATGGCTGTTGTTCAAAGGGAACAAGGGAATAATGTATGGTTTAAAATCAAGAAGAGAGTGTGTCAGGGTTATAGCCTTTCACCATACTTCTTCAATGTGTATGCTGACCAAATAATCCAAGAAGTTGGACTATATGAAGAAGAATGTGACATCAGGATTGGAGGAAGAATCATTAACAACCTGCAATATGCAGATGACACACCTTTGCTTGCTGAAAGTGAGGATGACTTGAAGCACTTACTAATGAGGACTGAAGACTATAGTCTGCAGTATAGATTACAGCTAAAAAAAAAAAAAAATGAGAATCCTCACAACTGGACCTATAAACAGCATCATGATAAGTGGAAAAAAGATTGAAGTTGTCAGACTTCATATTACTTGGTTCTACAATCAACACCAATGGAAGCAGCAGTCAAGACATCAGAAGATGTATTGCATTGAGCAAATCTGTAACAAAAGACCTCTTTCAAGCGCTGAAGAGCCAAGATATCTCCTCAAAGAGTAAGGTGTCCCTAACCCAATCCATGGTATTTTCAATCGTCTCATATGCATGTGAGAGCTGGACAATGAATAAGGAAGACTGAAGGACATTTGATGCTTTTGAGTTGTGGTGTTGGCAAAAAATACTGAAAGTACCATTGACTTCTAAAAGAACTAACAAATCTGTCTTGGATGAAGTGCAGCCAGAATCCTCCTTAGAAGCGAAAATGGCCAGACTTCTTCTCACCTACTTTGGTCATGTTGTCAGAAAGGACCAGTCTCTGGAGAAGGATATCATGCTTGGTAAACAGGAGGATCACAATCCTTCAACAAGATGGATTGACAAGGTGGCTGCAACAATGGGCTCACATATAGCAGGGACTGTGAGGCTGGCACAGGATCGGGAAGTGTTTCATTCTGTTGCACATAAGGTTGTTGTGAGTCACAGATGACTCAATGGCATCTAACAACAACATATCATTACATCTTCTATCTCTTCCTAATTCAATACACACAAACACACCCACAACCACTACCATCAGCACAACTCATAATCCATTATATATACTTCAATTCTTTAATAATAAAGCTTAACTTTTCATGGGTTCTAATTTACTTGAGAATTTATGAGCTATATTACCAATAATTTAGGTTATACAATTCAAGAAAACCTCAGCCTTTTCAAATTTTCAAGAATTCACATAGACTTCCAGCATTGTTAAATCAGAAACTCAAGTTACATAGATCCTATAAAACAAATGAGAGAAAATGCCTATTTTTTTCTATTAATAACCTAATCACAAGTGCTATACCCCTCCTGACCACTCAGTCAGGAAAAAAAAAATAAAAACTTCTAAGGTTTTCTCTCTTGATGTCACAGAGGACTACTGTGAGAAGCAAGGAAGGAGGTATGGACTTTCACAATTGATGGAAAGAATCTAAAAAGAATGGGAAAAAGTGAAGTTCAAACTGCTTTGTTAGATTTCACCCAGCGCAGTTTGAAGATGAGACGCCTCACAATTTACACAGTAAAGACAGTCATTAGGAGAATGAATTCTGATCACACTGGCCTGGGTCCAAATTTTATCTCTACTGCTTACAAATCTTTTAATAGAGGTAAGAAATTTTACCCAAAGTATCCTACTGTAATTTGGATGTATGATTTGTAGATATTTTGACTAAAATTTGAATTCATTTCAAGACCTGATGTATTAATAATGAGTCTCACTTTCACTTCTAGGTAGCCCTTTAAAACATGTTGAAGTCCTTGGGTGGCACAAATCATAGTCCCTAATTAGCACACTCAGCTGCTAACCAAAAGGTTGAAGGTTCATGTTCCACCAAAGGCATCTCAGAAAAAAGGCCTGGTGGTGTATTTCCAAAAGATCAGCCATTGGAAACCACAGTTCTACTCTGACACACCTGAGGTTACCTTGAGTTGGAATCGACTCAATGACAATAGTTCTGTTTTATATTGTTTTAACTTATTATTATCTTTTTAAAGAAGTCCCTGGGAGGTACAAACAGTTAACTGGTCAACTACTAGCCACAAGGTCCCTGGTTCACATTTACCTAGAAGTGCCTCAGAAGACAGGACTGGTGATCTGCTTCCAAAAGCTTACAGCCTGAAAATGGAGCAGCTCTACTCTGCACACATGGGATCACCATGAGTACAAACTGGCTTGACAGCAACTGGTAACAACAACAATGCCATGTCTTTTAGAGCACTTAGCTGTACATGATCTTATTTAACTTTCACAAGCACGCCATGAAATATGAAAGGCAAATATCAATACCATAGAATGTGAGAAATACTTGGAAGAGTTAATTAAGAATTAGCTCAAACAAAAAAATGAAGTTCCTTCCTTAGGTATTCACTAAGGTCATGAAATTATCTTATTTTACAGATAAAAATCTAAGACCCAGGGAAGTTAACAGAACTACCAACTTCACACAGTGTCAACAGCAGGCATAAGGTCCTTAACTCTGTCTTGAATTTTTCCATTCCTATTTGTCTTTAAGTTAAAGTTTTGAAACTTACATCTGAGAGCTACTGGAGTGGCCGAAAACTCATCTAACCTGAGATGAAATTCGATTTCCTTTTACAAAGCAGTATTTAGGAAAGTCTTATTTAAAAATAATACCCAGCAACAAATGAAAACCTTCCCAATAGGGACAAGAAGGAACATCTGCCTGCTTATGCTTAATAGAACGCTACAGAGCTGCTCTCTGCTTGGATAAATGCTATTTGGGTTCTCTTGATTTCTGAATGAATTCTTAGTATCGCTCTCTTGAGCTCGCTCTCTCTCTTGGCATTGCCATTGTCTTCTTGCCCAGAATTTTATGTGTAATCGTCTGTTCCACCATTGGCTTTTCTGAAACCAATCTTCCTTGTCTTTTGTAATTATGTAAAGCTGTTCTCTTTGCAGGCTACACACTAAAGATATCTAAAACCTGGAGAGAAAACACCCTAATTGTAATTATAATGGATTTCAAATTCCTATTATTCATGTTGGAGAGAAAGCATGCAGTGGGGTTTCATTACTCACTTTTTTTTTTAAGAAACTCAAAAAAAAAAAAAGTACTTGAACTTCTTTTTGTTAGAGCAGGCAGTCTTTAATTGAAGAAGAGAGGAAAAAAAAAAAAAAAACCTTAATTACTTCTTAAGGGTTTTTAAACACAATTCTATTTTTATGTCTACCTACCTGAGTTAAAGAAAATTGAGGTCTTTTAGTTGGACCACACACATATAAGTAAAACCAACTATAACTACACCTAAAATCAACCAATTGACCTCATTCCCATGGGACAGACCAAACTTTAAAACCAGCAATTATTTTGAAATCCTGAACCCGTCTTCAGCAATCATTCCACTGGTAAAAAGACTACTTACTAAATGTTGATTATTTATGCAAGTCTTGTACTAATCTAATTAAGTAAAATGGAAATCCAATTTCAAGCATTGTTGTCCACATTTGCATATGACACAAGTAGTCAAAAATCTGTCTGAAGTTAAAGGAAGCACATGTACATTTCCCTTGTCAATTTAAATTTAACTTTTCCACTCAGTCTTGTTTTGAAATACTGCATTCTCAACATCTGTAAACCACTCATGGCCCAAATGCCATTGCTAATAGCTGCTTGCCTTAGTGTTGCCATCTCTATTATTGTCCTTGGTAACAAAGAGTGGGCACAATTCAAGCCTACATTTCCAAAGAAAGGGTCCTTTGAGGATTTCTCAGGAAAAGAAGATGCAAATAAATGTCATACACACTGCCAAGTCAGTTGCTCTTAGAGACTTAGAGATGCTGTGGACAGTGGGAATTTAAAATAATAAATAAATACTCATTGCTTGAATAGCAAAAAGATATTCTAATCTGGGTGAACCTCTCAAACAAATAAGGGTGTTTTTTTTTTTTCTTTGAAAAGAAGAAGGCTGCATAAAAATGGAACACCAACAAGAAGCTTGGTGGAGCCAGAGTATCCTTGTCCCATGAAAATTCTCACAAAAAGGCCAGTTGTAATCTGCTTCAGTTCATTGTCGTCAGCACCCTGACACCTCCATCTGAATTTATAACCCAATATGAACACTGTACAACAGGTATAGGGAGGGAGGAGCTGAGTCCTTGACATAGTACCAGGTTTTCTCAAAGCCCTGGGGAATAGCACAGTGTCCCATCTATTCCACCAGGCTCTCAATTTGACATTAACAATGCTCTCTGTGGTTAAAGAGCATGTGACTACAACAGAGGAAATAAATATTTCCCTCACATTCTATCTAATTTGCCAATAGCATTTAACAAAAGGAAAATAAAGTATAAAAGTGAATTAAATGTGTAAGGAGAGAGAGAATAATAAGAGCAGATGCAATAAACAGCAAGCATTTATAAAAAGCTATCACGGCAGGAAAAAAATAGATTGCTTTTATGCCAGGGGAGAATTCCAAATGAAGGACTGAATATATAAATTAGCATCTGAGGTAAAGACTGCAACATAATACCTCAAAAGCTAATGAATTAATTCAGAGAAATGTGATAAGAGCCACATAAACATGTTAGTGGACAACTGTCTATATTTTCAGCACTCCATTTCAAAATGAACAAGATGTGGTTATTTCAATTTTGAATCATTTATAACTGCTGTTTGTTGTTATTAGGTGACTTCAAGCCAGCTCAAACTCTTATTGATCCTATGGACAACAGAATGAAATACTGCCCAGTCCTGCATCATCTTCACATTCATTGAGTAGCTTGAGCCCATCCTTGTAGCCACTGTGTCAACCCAACTCGTTGAGGGTCTTTCCCTTTTTCACTGACCCTCTACTTTATGCTTCTCCAGGAACTGATAACTTCTGAGAACATGATCAAAGTATGTGAGGTGAAGTCTGGCCATTCTCACTTCTAAGGAGCATACTTCTTCCAAGACAGATTTATTTGTTCTTCTGGCCGTCTATGGTATTTCCAATTCAAAAATGGGCAAAGAATATGAACAAACACTTCACCAAAGAAGAAGTGCTTGCAATCATTAGTCAAGTTGTTGTTGTTGTTGTTGTTATGTGCCGTCAAGTTGGACCCGACTCATAGCGACCCCTCCTTGGGTTTCTGAGGCAGTATCACTAAGGAAATAGATTTTCCCATCTTCCTTCCGAGGAGTGGCTGGTGAGTTTGAACCGCCAGCCTTCTGGTTAGCAGTCGAGTGCCTTAGGCACTATGCTACCAGAGCTCCTCGTTAGCCAATAGAGAAATGCAAATCAAAACAACAATGAGATATCATCTCACTGCAGCAATAATAGCAAAGTTCAACAAGACACAAAATAACAAATGCTGGCAAGGATATGGAGAGATGGGAACTGTCATACACTGCTGGTAGGACTATAAAATTGTACAATCACTGTGGAAAATGGTATGGTACTTCCTTAAAATGCTGGAAATAGAAATATTATTTGATCCAGCAATGTCACTACTAGGAATATATCCTAAAGTGATGAGATCCGGGACAAGAATAGATATATGCATAACCATACTTAATGCAACACTATTCACAATAACAAAGGATAGAAACAACATAAGTGCCCATCAAACAGATGAATGGATAACCAAACTATGGTACATACACACAATGGGATATTGAAGAATAATGAAGAATCAGCGAATCACCTCTAAATATGGATGAACTTTGGAGGACATTATGAAAAACCAAACTCACTGCCATCAAGTCAGATCCAGCTCATAGCGACCCCTCCTTGGGTTTCCGAGGCAGTACCACTATAGAAGTAGATTGCCCAACCTTCTTTCCAACGAGTGGCTAGTGGGTTTGAACTGCCAGCCTTTTGGTTAGCAGTCAAATGCCTTAGGCACTACACTACCAGAGGGAAAATTGGTGGATAGTTAAAAGACAGGTGTTGATTTGGTTGAATGGAAAAACAATGTAACAAAAGCATTATGTCCAGCACAATATCACTAAGGAAAGGGAAGACATGGAGAGGTACACAAGAGGTACAGACAGTAAAGGTAAATACTATTGCATACACAATACTGCATTATCAGTAAAAGCAAACACTAATCTATGGGTGGATACAAGTTTGTCTTTTTAAAATAGCCAAACATCCCTTAAAATGAAATTGGTGTGTAAGGTAAACTATAGAATTAATTTTCCAAAAGAAGTTTTCAACATAAATAAACTAATAATTCTGGTGTGGTTTATAAACGGACCATTAAATCCATTTCCAAAGGAGACTTCCAAAAATGTTTTCAGCCACAGCAACATCACTAGGATTGGCAATCAGCTTCCAAGTCAAATATACTAGAAGACAACATGCATTGAATGTATAGGATTGCTGTGCAAATGTGCTCAGCATGTTAACTTTTAAGGTTCCTTTCTAATTATTCTCACCACCATCTCCTACAAATATGAATATGTTTTCAAACCCAAGCAAAAATTACAATGGGGACCAATAAAGGGTCACCAAAACCTATTTCAGGAGATTGGAATTCCAAGAAATCATCTTTATTTGGACTTATGAGGTAGAGTTTGATCTTTCACAGATAAATACCCCAGTGAATAGCATCTCTATTTCAGAGTAAATTTACTTCAGTCTTTAAAAATTTTTAATAAAACAAATTTAATAAGAAATATACCTCAAAAGTTATTACTAGTGATGGTTATGTCCTGAGAGACTTACACATGAATATGTGGTTTGAAGTTAAAGTAAACTGCGGATTTCTTTGGGAGTTTGTGGAGTTGTTTTGACTTAACAACAATACATCCCTTATGCTGAAACCATGTTTTGAAAACCATTCTCATAGGTTCTCATTTGGCCCCTTGCATAGTTAATGTGGCCTTAATATAGAATATTCATGCTACTGGCCAAAGGGCTGAAGTATTCAAATCACTCAAGCATATTACAGCTAAGGATTAACAAAATCTCTCTATATGCTCCAAAGTAATTAAAATACACAGTTGTGGGCAAAGTGTGAACTGGGAATTCACCTGAAATTTCATGAAGACTCATTAAACCATCAAAGATAATCCTAAACAAAACACTTCTGTTTACTCCCTTGATTTGTACTATCTAGTTGCCCCATGCAAAAATGAATGTCTTTGACTTCCACCTTTTACTTTTATTGTAAAGAATGCATAACTCCTTTTGGATAGTCATTGCCTTCAAATTATAACAGTTCAAGACCTAGGAATACAACAATTCTCAGTCTACAGAGCTGTTAAAATCTGGTAGCAGACCTCAGAGAAGTGGGAAACATTGAGCTTCTCCTGTTTTATCTTGTACAACAAGTACAGATTTTAATTTTCTGTGCTTTTGTGGAAATAAGAATTCATAACCTCTGTGCTCGGGCCTCTTATATTGCTTTTATGGTATATTGCTAATGAGGCCGCTGCCACCTCTACAATACTCATGTCACATTGTTTTCGATCATAACCATGTTTGCCCCTAGCCATGTAGCACATGTTTAGGGAAGGTAAAGGTATACCACTGTTCTGTTATTTCTCTTAACCCTAAAACTCTGGTGGCTTCTCAGCTCTTTTCAAGAATTCTATACCTAACATGGGAAGAGATTAGGATTAGAGAAAATTCCAAGAGAAAAGAAAAGGAAATGCAAATGGATGGAGGTAGTTAATAAGGGAAACTAGGGAGACAACTCTTCCTTCCGAGGAAGATGGGGCAATCTACTTCCGTAGTGATACTGCTTCGGAAACCCAAGGAGGGCTCTCTATGAGTCGGGTCCGACTCGATGGCACACAACAACAAACAACAACAACAAGGGAGACAACGGGAGCTCTGGTAGTATAATGCCTAAGGTACCTGACTGCTAACCAGAAGGCTAGCAGTTCAAACTCACCAGCCATTCCTCGGAAGGAAGGTTGGGCGATCTACTTCCATAGTGATACCACCTCGGAAACCCAAGCAGGGCTCACTATGAGTCCAGTCTGACTCAACTGCACATGACAACAACACAAGAAAGGGAATACTCTGCAGAAGCTTTAACAGTTCCCAAATTTTACATGTTCTTCATAAGAAAGATTTTCTTTGATAAATTGGAAAAAAAAGTGGCGGCTCCAGTTTAGCTGTTCTTCTTTGTTGCCATGTTCATAAATGGATGCATCTCATTGTGGTGGCCTCACTGGGCCCTGGTCCATGTGGGTCTATAATTTTTTGAAAAGAAAGAGCATGGGTTTGCTGCTCCCCTAGTCAATGAGGGAGATGATTGACAGTGGTAGCCCAGCAAGTGTAGAAAACTCCATGCAAATTCTGCAGGCTGAATCACCTTATTAATAATCTCATTAAAATAATTTCTAAGATTCATCTGGCTATTTCTAATGTCTACAACTAACTAGTACAAAAACTAGAACAAAAGCAGTATGTAGCAGAGGTGTTGTATTGTGGGGAATGTCACCAGCAGTTCAGAAAAAAGAGGAGTCTTGCTTTATAGTGATAGATTTCTTTCAAAGGACAGCCACAGTGGTACATGCAGAACTTGTTTGCTACATCCATTATGTGTATCAAGAGAGTGTGGCTTTGGCCATATTTTTATGATTACAGAGCTAATGAATCACCTTGCAGAGGCTGACCTCGGAATCATAGCTTCCTGATAGCTCCTGTCTGAGTCAGTGGTTTGTGAAAAGCAGCCACTTATATGTAGTCCATGCAATCAGCTATGTTTACTGGGAGCTTGGGCCAAAATCCATTAAAAACTGAACCATAACAACAAGAAAAAAATAAAAAACCTTTAGCTATCTAATGAGCGGATAGTTGTAACATTTGTGATTTGCTTATAAATGAAGATTTTGATTTATAGACTATTTCTCAACATATTGATTCATAGGCATAGGGTTGTTCTACGTTTAATAGCAGCTCCAATTTTTTTCAACTGCTCTATCTTAATATTTTTCCTTCTTCAAAGATAAGAAACTTTAGTTCTGCTTTCATAATATAAAGACTTAAATATGATACTATAAACACCTTGGCACCATAGCTGTTTATTGACTTAAATGAAATGGCTTGTTAATATTTAGAGATCCCATATTTATCTCTCAGGGCTAAACCAAATTGGAAACTAGAAGGGAGAACGTGTTTCTAGTCAAACCTAGCCTCTTAGTTTGTCATAGAAATAAAAGTGAGCATTACTGCTTTCACCATAGAAATACCATAGTGGGCTAAGATCTCCTCCAAGTCTACCATGCAATTTATATAATGTCACACATAGTTTCAGGCACCTTATCAGTATAATGAAGCTAAAAACTTTCTCATAGGGTTATTCTCATAGGGCTGTGGAGGAAATTGCATGTGAAAAAAAACTAACAATAATGAGCATTCATTTGATGATTAAAAAAAAAAAAGTTCAAATCTAAATCATTCTGCATTTTAACTTTTCAACCTGCAAGCACAGGTAGAAGTTAAGGAATTTCTTCTGACCTAGGGAGGGAGCAGGCTGCCTCATGACTCAATACACTACACTTCTTTAATCTGCCCTTCATCTCTTTCTAATCCCACACAATAAACCAAACCAAAAAGACATTGGTATAGAGTCAATTTCAACTCATAGCTACCGTATAGGCATAGTAGAACTACTCTATAGGGTTTCCAAAGCTGGAATCTTTAAGAAAGTTGACTGCCACATCTTTCTCCCATGGAGCAGCTGGTGGTTCAAATTGCCAACCCTTCAATTAGTAGCCAAGCACTTAACCACTCTATCACCAGGGCTCCTTTATCCCACACAATACTCATCCTAAATTCATCACTATAGATTACTTTATCAAACATTCCTGCTTTTTGTAGAACTGACATAGCCATTTGATACCAAAGTAAGACAACAGAGATTAAACGGAAGCTTCCTATGAACAGTGGATGTGACTTACTCGTCTTTGCAACACTGAAGCACAGAGAGACCAGCACATAGTAGGTCCTCTGAGATGTTTGTGTAAAGGGCTTCAGAATGTCTAATCACTTAGCTCCTCTGAACTTCAACTCAAATAAAAATTAAGTTAATGCTACCCACTTCATAAATGTTATTGAAAAGATGGAATGAGAGAATAGAAAATGTCTGCAAAAGTACCTGTGGTGCTCATTGTTATTTGAATAGTTGACCTGAACTTCAAGCTATTTCCATATAACTGGTAAGTTAACTAATAAAAAATAATTTCATCCTCAAAACTTTTTATAAGACAAAAGGTCTCTGCCTTATGCTGAAGGATAAATATGAGTGATTTATAGTGTATTCAGTCTTTCATAGATGTATTGCCAAAATGCAACCACTGCCATGGAGTCAGATACAACTCATAGCCACCCGCCTTGGATCTCTGAGGCAGTATCACTACAGAAGTAGATTACCCAAACTTCCTTCTGAGGAGTGACATGGGTTTGAACCGCCAGCCTTCTGATTAGCAGTCAAATGCCTTAGGCAGTACACCACCATCTTAACCAACTCTATACCCAAAGTACAGAAGAAAACTTCTGACCTGCCATAGGTTTGACTCAGAAATTTGTACCCAACATGAGATATGATTCTGAGTCACCAGCTACTTACACGTCAGTAAGAACCACTTTATTAAGTCTTAAACTGTCAATACCTCATTATACTCTATATTCAGAACATTACCTTCACTATTTATAGAGGAAAGGAGAATAAAAACAGACCTGACAATTAAGAACTGTCTGTTTTTGGTAGCCTAGTCTCTTTTAAACCAATATTTCATTATTCATTTCTCTTTCCACAAACTTTGATGTTACACTCACATTGCTTATTAGAATATTTCTAAGTTATTAAGGCATTTGACTGCTAACCAGAAGGCGGCAGTTCAAACCCACCAGCCACTCCTTGGAAGGAAGGTTGGTCAATCTACTTCTGTAGTGATACCACCTCAGAAACCCAAGGAGGGGTCGCTATGAGTTGGATCTGACTCGACGGCAGTGAATTTGGTTTTTTTGGTTTATAAGGAAAGTATTGAACACCAATGACCAAAGACTAGATGAGTTGCTGGATGACATTTAGGACATCATACATGAAGAAAGAGAAAAGGGGAGACTTCCAGCAAGGTGGCAGAATAGGCAGGCAATCTACACAGACCCCCCTCCACAAAGAAATGAGAAACTAATTGAAGATAATATGGGAACCCTGAACTTTGAAGGGAAGGGAAAAAAGTGGATTAAATGCCATCTAGGAAGAACCTAAATGAAAACAGTGAATAAGGAGACAAATGGAACTGACAACACATATTCAAATATTTGAATATTTACAAGTGGCATTCCAATCTGTGAAACAACCTAAGAATTGCCTTTGCTCATCAAGGACTGCATGGGCAACTGCAATGGTGGCTGACTACTAGAAAGGAAAACAGTGAATAAGGAAACAAACTGAGCTGTGGACTTTCAACTGTCTTGAGGGCACAGCCATTTTGAATATTTGCAATGGTATTCCGATAAGAGAAGCAACCTAAGAATAGGCTGTGCTTGCTGAGGACAGCATGGGCAACTGCACTGGAGGCTGATGACTAGAAAGGTGTGGTATTCCCCCTTGTTACTCTTACACACCACACCCTCTTGGTGAACAGAGATGTGGTCATCCCCAACCTCTACTCTCCTCAGGACTGGCAGGAAATCCATCCTGGTCCATATACCTTGACAGAAACTGGGTATCCTGTCCCACCACTCTAGTTTTATTTTTGTTTCTTTAGAATTATGCTTTTTTTCTTCCTTTTTCCTTTTTTTTTTTTCTTTCCCTCCTTTGGCTCTTGTTTGGGTTTTTTTGCTTTGTTTTGTGTTTGTTTTGCTTTGTTTTATTTCTTCCCTTTTCCTGGCTCCCTTTTCTTTTATTTTTTTTCCTTTCTTTTCTTCTGTTGGTTCTTCCCATCCCTTGTTTTTCTTTTTGTAGTTTTCTCATTTTTTCTTTATTATTCTTTAGTCTTGCTTTTTCCCTTATTCTCCTCTCTCTGGAAATTGGGGCTTTTTTTCCCCCTCTTTTTCTCATCATCTTTCTTTTGTCTTTTTTCAAAAATATTTTTTAAAATATTCCCTCTCATGTATTGTCTCCCCTCCCCCTTTTTGTTTTTGTTTTTGTTTTTGCTATTGTTCCTGTTTGTTTGTGCGGTTTTTATTTTTTGTTCTCTTGTTTTTATTTGGGTTTTTTTTTGTTGTTGTTGTTCTAATTGAGTGGGAGACAGCAAATGTGCTCATAGGACCTAACTATACCTGCAGCTCTTGCAGCCCCACCCATCGAGTGAGGGCCCCCACTTGATTATGCACCAACTGACCAATGACAGACAGCAGCCAATAACAGCCCAACTCACCCTTAAGTGCTCTTTACAAATAGCTAACACAGATCTGTGCACACACTCTCATTCTCTATCATCCCCCCCCCCAGGAGACAGGTGGTGAGTGCCTAAAAGTGCCCAACTAATGAATAGAAGAGCACAGTATCTGCTCACTCAGATATATCAAAAGAAAATAAAGGGAAAAAAAAAAAAAAAACTTGGGCAAATCACACCAACATACAATCACCCATTGAATATAAATAAAATGGCATAAGAATGTCGTGAGACAATAGACCATCATACTCCACAAAAAAAAAGCAAGATAAGGTAGAACAAACAAGGGACCAGGATACAGATCCATAAAACCTCCCTGAGGATGGAGCAGCATTGGAGCTACCTGATGAGGAATTCAAAAGAATTATATTTTGGTATCTTCAATAGACTGAGAGAAAGATCAAGGAAAACACTGATAAAATTAAGGAAAACACAGAAAAAACTCTAGACTTATTTAGGAAAACAATACAGAATAAACTGACAAAATAAATTTTAAAAATTAGAAATGATACAAAAATAGCAAATAGAAATCCAGAAGATTAATACTAAAATTACATAAATATATAATACATTGAATGAGCAAAGAAGTAAAATCAAATCAATGGAAAGACAAAATTAGTAAAATGGAAGACAAATACCTCATACTACCTTGCTAAGAGATCAATCAGGAAAAAGATCAAAACAAAATGAAGAATGGCTAAGATTCATGTGGGATACCATCAAGAGGAATAACTTATATGTAATTGGAATTCCAGAACAGGAAGAGATGGATAAAACCACAGAGAAAATTGTTGAAGGTGTATTGGAAGAGAATTTCCCTAATATGATGGAAGACAAGAAGATATCCATTCAAGAAACTCAATGATAAAATATAAACCCCACAAGAAAATCACCAAGACATAGCATAATGAAACTCACCAAAATCAAAGACAAAGAAAGAATCCTGAAAACAATACAGGAAAAACAAATGACAATCAATAAGACTAAGGACTGATTTCACAGTAGAAAACATGCAAGAGAGAAACTAATAAGACAATATATATAAAACCCTGAAAGAAAAAGATTGCCGACAAAGAATTGTATACTCAGCAAAACTGTTCCTTAAATATGATGGTGAAATTAAGACATTTCAAGATAAATAGAAATTAAGGGTGTTTGTTAAAATTAGACCAAACTTAAAAAAACATGCTAAAAGGAATCCTTCAGACAGAGAACCAACAACAGCAGGCAATAACCAATGATTAACACACGTGAGTACATAATCCAGAAAGCAACCCAGTTATAGAAGTATCCAAAGTAATATAAGCTCACAAGACTATAAACAGGAAACCAGAGATGTCAATTACTAAATGAGAACAACTACAAACCAAAAAGAAGGAATAAATAATGTAGGTACAGAACTTTCAAATGGTGAGGAAGTCAAGACAATTGCAAAACTGAACAAACTATTCTAAACTTGGGAAGGAAATAATAAATCACACAGTAACCTCAAAGAAAAACAATAAACATTTGCACCAAAATAAAAAAGAGGAGAGGCAAAAATATTTAGCAAATATTAAAACAATAGCAACTAAGGAAATGATAACACAATTCATAAACAAAATGAGCTCAGTACAGAAAATTATATGGACAAAGGTATCAGCAACACCATGAAAAAGCACATAACAAAATGACAGCAACAAATTCATACTTGTAAATAATTACACTGAATGTAAATAGATTAAATGTACAACTCAAGAGATAGAGCATTGCAGACTGGGTAAGAAAACATGACCGACCCATCAATATAAGAAACTCAGGTTAGAAACTACTTAAAAAATAGACTAAAAATCAAAAGTTGGGAAAAATATAACAAGCAAAGGGCAATCAAAAAACAGAAGGGGCAATATTAACTTCTGATAAAATAGACTTTAAGACAAAAACCACCATAAAAGACAAGGAAGGACATTATATGATGATTAAAGGATCGATTGAACAAAAGAGGACATAACCATAACAAACATCTATCCACCCAATGAGAGAACCCCAAAATGCGTAAATTAAACTTTAACAGAATTGAAAAGACAAATAGATGACTCCTCAGTCATAATGGGAGACTACTTCACTTTCAATGAAAGACAGAACAACTGGAAAGAAACTCAACAAAAATTCAGAAGAACTAAACATGCAATCCACCAATTTTACTTTGTAGATATCTACAGAGCATTTCACCCAACAACAGCACAATATACATTCTTTTCCAGCACACATGGAACATTTTCCAGATAGACTATAAGTTAAGCCACAAAGGAAGCTTCAAAAAATTTAAAAACATTGAAATACTGCAAAGCATCTTCTCAGATCACAATGTTATCAAATTAGAAATCAACATTAGGAAGATCAATTGGAAAAGCAAACACAAGGAAACTGAATAACACCCTCCTTAAAAAATGACTGGGTAATAGAAGAAATAAAAAATGAAATTGAAAAATTCCTTGAATCAACAAGAAGGAAAACATAATATCCCAAAATCTTTGGGACACAGTAAAAGCAGTGATCAGAGACCAATTTATAGCAATAAATGCACACATCAAAAAAGAAGAGCCAAAATTCACACCTTAACCCAACATCTCCAACAATTAGAAAAAGAGCAGCAAAAAAAAGCCTACAGTCACCACAAGAAAAGAAATAATAAAGATTCAAGCAGAAATAAATGAAACACAAAATAGAAAGACAATAGATAAAAATCAAAAAGACTAGAAGTTGGTTCTTCAAAAAGATTAATAAAATTAACAAACCACTAGTGTGGTGGTTACGTTTGTGTGTCGACTTGGCTGGGCCTGGTTGACTGGCGAGGCAGCTGGTAGTAGTTATTCCCCATGATGAGACTGGCAATCAACTCCATGGTGGGATCTACCACAAGCAGCTGAGTAGCTGCCTTTGGAATGTGATCTGCTTCCTGTATATAAGGAGAAGCCTTGGGGAATGGTCTCTAGCTTATGGCACGCTTGGACCCTGCATGTAGTCATGTTGTTGCTCAACAGCCTGCTATGCTCTGCCAAACTTGGGACTTACAATGGACTTAAATTACTGGCCTGCCATGTGGTTTGGTAACATCAGGACTGTGCCTTTTTACTTGTCAACCTTGGGGCTTCTTAGCCTTAGCAGCCAGCAGCTTTTGAGTGAAGAAATGCCTCTAGCTCCATGAGCCAGGAGCAGGAGGCAGAGCTGGACCCCATGGTTGAGGACTTTTCACCCAGTCTCTAGAGCCTGGCACTTTGAATTCAGACTTTGTTGTTGTTGTTGTTTTGTGCTGTCAAGTTGGACCTGACTCAGAGCCACCCCTCCTTGGGTTTCTGAGGCAGTATCACTACGGGAGTAGATTGCCCCATCTTCCTTCTGAGGAGTGGTTCGTGGGTTTGAACTGCCAGCCTTCTAGTTAGCAGTCAAGTGCCTTAAGCACTATGCTACCAGAACTTGGACTTAAAGCCTCCAAATTGTAAGAATAAACTCCTATTTGTTAAGGCCATCCCATTTGTAGCAGTATCTTGTCAGAGCGGCACTAGGTAACCAGAACAACTGGCAAACTTAAAAAAGGAAAAGAAGGAGAAGATTCAAATAACAAAAATAAGAAATGAAACGGACAATGTCACAACGCAACCAAAAGAAATAAAAAGGATAATACCAAGATACTATGAAAAACTGTACTCCAACAAATTTGAAAACCTAGAGGAAATGGACAGATTTCTAGAGACATACTACTTACCTAACTAACAAACTGAGGTGGAAAATTTGAACTGACTCATGACAAAAAAAAAAAAAAAAATTGAACAGGTCATAAAAAAATTACCAACAACAAAAAAAGTCTTGGCCCAGACCACTGCCAACCATTCAGAGAAGAGCTGACAAAATCCTACTCAAATTATTTCAGAACACAGAAAAGGATGGGATCCTCCCAAATTCATTTTATGAAGCAAGCATAACTCTGATACTAAAACCGGGCAAACACACCACTAAAAAGGACAACTACAGACCAATATTCCTCATGAATATAGACACAAAAATGATCAACACAATCCTAGCCAATAGACTCCAGCAACATATCAAAAATAATAATAATAATAATACATCTTGACCAAGTGGGATTCATGCCAGGTATGCAAGAATAGTTCAACATAAGAAAAACAATCAACATAATTCATTACATAAGTAAGATAAAGGAAAAGAACCACATGATCCTATCAATTGATGCTGAAAATGAATTTGATAAAATCTAACATGCATTCCTGATAAAAACAAATCTCATAAAAATAAGAATAAAAGGTAAATTCCTCAACATAATAAAAGGTATATATACAAAACCAGAAGCCAATATTATTCTCAATGAGCAGGGATTATAACCATTTCCCTTGTGAATGGGAACCAGACAAAAATGTCTTCTGTCAACACGTCTATTTTTTATTGTATTGGAAGTCCTAGACAAGGCAATAAGGCAAGAAGGGGGAAATCAAAGGCATCCCAATTGATAAGGAAGAAGTAAAACTCTTTATTTGCAGAGGATATGATCCTGTACATAAGAACTCAAGAGACCAAGCAAGAAAACAACTGAAAGATTTAGCATAGTGTCAGGATACAAGAGCAACCAACACACAAAAGTCAGCTGGATTCCTCTACACCAGCAGAGATCTCTGAAAAGGAAATAAGGAAATCAATACCATTTACAATAGCTACCAAAAAATAAAATACTTGGGAATAATTTTTACCAGGAACACAAGAGACCTATAAAAAGAAAACTACTTTCAAGAAACTGTAAGAGAGCTACATAAATGGAAGAACATACCCTGGTCATGGATAGGAAGATTTAACATTGTGAAAATGTCAACACTACCCAAAGCAATCTATGTACTCAATGCAATACTGATCCAGATTCCATCAACACTCTTTAAGGACATGGGAAATCCAATCACTAGTTTTATGTGGAAAGGAAATAGACCTTTGATGAGCAAAACACTTCTATAGAAGAACAAACTAGGAGGTCTCACATTCCTGGATCTCAAAACCTACTATACAGCCCCAGTAGTCAGAACAGCCTGGTATTGGTACAACAGACACATAAACCAGTGGAATAGAATTGTTGTTGTTGTTGTTATGTGCCGTCGATTCAGACCCGACTCATAGCGACCCTGCCTTGGGTTTCCAAGGCAGTATCACTACGGAAGTAGATTGCCCCATCTTCCTTCCGAGGAGTGGCTGGTGGGTTTGAACCGGCAGCCTCCTAGTTGCAGTCAAGTGCCTTAGGCACTACGCTACCAGAGCTCCTAATTGTGAACCCATAAATAGATCCATCCACCTACGGTGAACTAGTCTTTGACAAAGGGCCAAAATCCATTTGATGGGAAAGAGAGAGTCTCTTTAACAAATGGTACTGGCAAAACTAGATATCTATGTACAGAAAAATGAAACAAGATCTGTACCTCACACCATATACAAAATCTAACTTCAGAAAGATCAAAGACCTAAATGTGAAATCTCAAATTATAATGTTCATCAAAGACAAAAATAGGGACAAATTTAGCGGCCTTAATTTATGGCATAAATAGACTATCAAGCATAACCCAAAATGCATAAACAGCAGGAGATAAACTAGATGATTGGGACTTTCTAAAAAATTAAATTCTTATGTGCATCAAAAGACTTCTTCCAAAAAGTAAAAAGAGAACCTGCAGATTGGGGGAAAAAATTCAGCAATGACATATCTGACAAGGGAGTTATCTCTAAAATTTATAGAAAACTCCAACACCTCAACATCAAAAAGACAAACAATCTAATTTAAAAATGGCCAGAAGACATGAACAGGCACCAAAGAAGATATCCAGGCAGCCAACAAACACAAGAAGAAATGTTTGCAATCATCAGTCATTAGAGAGATGCAAATCAAAACAATGAGATCTCTCTTGCTCCAGCATTAATACCAAAGTTCAACAAGACAGAAAATAACAAATGCTGATGAGGATGTGGAGAGATTGGGACTCTCATACACTGCTGGTGGGACTGTCAAATGATACAACCACTGTGGAAAATGGTATGGTTATTCCTTCAAAAGTTAGAAATATAAATACTATTTGATCCAGAAATCCCTTTACTAAGTATATATCCTAAAGTGAGAGCCAGGACTTCAATAGATACATGCACACCCATGTTCATTGCAGCACTATTCACAATAGCAAAGAGATGGAAACTACCTAAGTGCACATCAATAGAGTAATGGATAACCAAACTATGGTATTTATATACAATGGAATACTATGCAAAACTAAAGAATAATGTAGAAGCCATAAAACACCACATAACATGCATGAACTTGGAGGACATTGTGCTGAGTGAAATAAGTCAATCACAGAAGGACAAATATTGTATTACTCTACTATTGTAAAAAGTCAAGGTAAGGTTTAGATATGGAAAGAATATTTCTTTATTGGCTACCAGGGATGAGAGGGAAGAGGAGAGAAAATTGCCAGACAGGTAAGAGAGAAGTATTGATTTGGATGAAGGGAAAGGCAATATAACAAAAGTGAGTGACCAACACAATAGCACTAAGGAAAAAGGAAGACGCAAAGAGGTGCACAAGAGGTACAGACAACAAAGATAAACACTTTTACATACACAATCCTGCATTATCAGTAATAACAAACATTAACTTGTGGGTAGATACATAGGTAGATAGGCTGAATGATCAGGTATATCTGGGCAAAAGAGAATATACCCATGGCCATGGCAGATGATAATTCTATACATATTTGTATGTGCTGTAAGAATGTTCATATAAATAGAACTAACAGGGGGCAAAGTTATGATAACTTCCTAGCCATAGCCAACCTCCCTGATGGAGTGAGTTGTTGGACCTGTGATATGAGGACTAATTGGCATAACATACTACACAAAAACATTATACATCCTACTTTGGTGAGTAGCAACTGAGGTCTTAAAAGCTTGCAAGCAGCTAACTAGATGCAACAATGGGTCTCTCCTCATCCAGAGCAAAGAAGAACGAGGAAAACCAAAGATGCATGGAAACAGTTAGTTCAAGGGATTAGTGGACCATATGAACCTCAGCATATGACCATGAGACCTGGAGAACTAGATGGTGCCTGGCTACCTCTGTCAACAACTTGGAAAGGGATCAAAATATGAGATCCTGGATGGAGTGGCAGAAAATTGTGGAACAAAACTCAAATTATAAAAAAGAGCAGGGTTACTAGTCTGACAGAGCCTGGTGAAACCCCCAAAACCTGGAATTGAACTCACTCCATGGCTTCCAGGCAAACAATAGACAAGAATATAGGGTGAACTATGTAGATACACTCCTTAGAACAGTCAACCATGGGAGATCAGAGGGGCAGTAGTTACACAGAGAGATAGCATCAGGGGCAAGAATGCAAAGGAAAGAAAGACACAGGGAAGAGATAACTCCAGAGAGTAAGTAGGAAGAAAGCTGTTACTGTGGCAATTGTACTTAATGTCATGAAACAAAATGTATATGAACTGCTGTACGGAAAATGAATTTGCTCTGTAAACTTTCACCCAAATCACAATAAAAGTAAAAAAGAAAAGACTGAAAAGACCAAAATGGATGTTAGGAGAGACTCTGAAACCTGATCTTGAATGGAGAGTAGCCAAAGCAAATGGAAGAAATGATGACATAAAAGTGCTGAGCGGAAGACTTCAAAGGGTAGCTCAAGAAGACAAAGTATTATAATGAAATGTGCAAAGCCTGGAATTAGAAAACTGAAAGGGGAGTACACAAGTGGCATTTCTCAAGCAGAAAGAACTGGGGGGGGGGAAAATCCAGCCTCAAATTGCAATATTGAAAGATTTCATGGGCAAAATATTGAACAATACTGTTGTTGTTGTTATGTGCTGTCAAGTTGGCCCCAACTCATAGCGACCCCTCCTTGGGTTGCCAAGGCATTATCTTTATGGAAGTAGAGTGCCCAATCTTCCTTTTGAGGAGTGGTTGGTGGGTTTGAACCACCAGCCTTCTGGTTAGCAGTCAAGTGCCTTAGGCACTACGTTACCAGAGCTCCTATTGAACAATACAGGAAGTATCAAAAGATGGGAATACACAGAGTCACTGTATGAAAAAGAATTTCTGGACATGGCGTATGATCCAGAACCTTCTTAGAAAGAAGTCTAAGCTGCAATGAAGGAATTACAGATAAACAAGGCTTCAGAAATTGATGGTATACCCATTCAGATGTTTAAACAGCAGATGCAATACTGGAAGCCCTTGTTTCTTTATGCTAAGAAATTTGGAAGATAGCTACCTGGTCAACTGGCTGAGAGAGATCTATATTTGTGCCCATTCCAAAGAAAGGTGATTGAACAGAATGTGGAAATTATCAAACGATGTCAGTAATATAACACACAAATAAAATTTTACTGAAGATAATTCAAAAACAGTCGAAACAGTACATAAAAAGGAAACCTCCAGAAACTCAAGCCAGATTCAGAAGAGGAGATGGAATGAGGGACATCACTACTGATGTCAGTTGGATCTTGACTGAGAGCAAAGAATGCCAGAAAGCTGTTTAGCTGTGTTGTATTCATTATGAAAAGGTGCTCGACTGTGTGCATCACATCAAATTATAGATAACATTGTGAACATTAGGAATTCCAGAACACTTAATACAGATTCCAGAAGAATCTGTACATAGACCAAGAGGCAGTCATTTGAACAGAACAAGGGGATAGTGTATAGTTTAAAATCAGGAAATGTGTGTATCTGTGTTGTACCCTTTCACCAAATTTAATCTGTATGCTGAGAAAATAATCTGAGAAACTGGACTTTATGAAGAAGAACCAGGCATCAGGAGAAGACCCTCAATTAGATGAATTGAACAGTAACTGCAAGGATGAACTCAAGTATAGTGACTACAGTGGGGATAGTGCAGTATCGGGCAGTGTTTCATTCTGTTGTACATAGGGTCACTATGAGTCAGAATTGACTCAATGGCACCTAACAACAAGTTATATAAATTTCACTGTGGTCTAGCCTTCAAAATATGTTTTTTTCATCTCCACTGATCATTGAACAGCTCCACCCAAAGCCTATCTCACCTGAAGTTAGTTCCTTATATACAGTTAATAGCCAAATTAGTTCACATTCAGGGCAGCACTGAGGCAGAGACAAAGTGGACCCCAGCACCAAAAGTGAGTTTGGGAGACACTCCTGTTCTACCACTAGTTAATTAGCTCTGGGGAATTAGGGAAGGAAGAGCTCCCAGGGTCAGGCCTTGATGAGTGGTGAGGGATGAGCATCACTGAGGGAACTCAAGGCAGTTACAAGCTTGCACCAAGATTTACCAATAAATATGGACATATTTCAATATTTTAACAACCACTAAGGCCATGCTAGTGTTTCCTTCCAAATATGTGCTCTCAATGTACAGAAAGTCCAAAGGGTGGAAGAGTCCAGCCTCCAAAAAGCTGCCTGAAATTCCATCATTCAAAGAAAGTTGAAGGACAAAGTTGTGAGAATCATGAAATACCTATTTAAATGTAAATAAGACAGGAACCCATTAAGACATTAGGACCTGTTATCACATGGGTATCTCTTAGTTCAAGTCATAGTAAATGGACACTGGAAAGCTAAGCGGAGACCTGGAAGGCCTGGAGACTCTGGCCTAGAAATTTGTAAATCTGGGAAAAGCAGAGAAGGAGGGAGAATTCTCATTGTGTCCTGGAGTCCTGAGGAACACAAAGCATGTATTTGATGTGGCCTAGCTGACCTGCATGCTCTTTCTTACCAAAGAATTCAAGCAAGGTTGTGCTCAACTCAACCACAGTCCACAGACTGACACCATTTTTGGTTTAGGTTTTTACCCCATTATTCTAAGTAAAGATATGTGAGTAAATATGGACATTAACTTAATGCTATCAAAGATTTTCCAAACTATTTTTAAAGACATATAAATTAACAGCTATTTAAAGGCAGAGCTTTTAATAGTCAAAACCTCTTAGAAGTCAGAACCTTCAGGTTCCTTGTAATCAACAAATCATGCCATTTGTTTTCAAGACATTTAAGGAAGTGGCTTAAATGGACTCTTGTGAAATAACCACAGATGGATGAGAAAAAAAAAAGATGGATGACCAATCGTCCAGCCTTTCAGTGTAGCATATAAATGACCACTACTAACAAAAAAGTGCTGTTTCAGAAAACTTCATGGAATTATCTCAAAAAATGAATTAGATGGTTTCATAACACACATTCTCACTTGAAGTAACTTCAGATTTGCACAAAGGATAATAGAGTAAAGGGACTTCCACAATCCGGTGAAACATTTTAGCATTCTGACTTTGTATATCTGAAAAAGAAAATAATTTTATTTTTTAATCACTCCGTGAACAAGTCTTCATGTGTTTGTAGGGCAGTTTATAAACTAATTAAATTCAGTTTTATTGGAAAGCCTTTTTCTCCCTTGCTTTCAATGCATTTGATTTTAACATTGTATTATAAGTTCTTTAATATTGATTATTTTCCTAATGGAAGTATCGATTCCACCACCTACGAGCCATTATTTGTCCCCAATTGAAAAATGTAAAATCTTATAACTACATGCAGCCTAACACTCAGTGTATGTGTGGATGTCAATATGCTATTTCTATTTATAAAGCCATGCATATGTGTATGTATCAGAGGTGGATAATGATTCAGAGTGACTACCAAGAAAAATTGAGAAACTAAAAACAAAACAATATTTTAATATAGCTCTAATCTACTTTTCCTTCTCTTTCAGCTCCATGTTTATTCTTCACTTCAATGACTTGTGAAAAAAAAAAAAAAAAAAACAACAACAACAAAAAAAACAGTTGCCTTGAAGTCATTTCTGACTCGTGGTGACCCACATGTGTCAGAGTAGAAATGTACTCCATAGGTATTCAATGGCTGATTTTTCAGAAGTAGATTGTCAGGTCTTTCTTCCAATGTGCCTTTGGGTAGACTTGAGCCGCTAACTTTTGAGGTAGCAGCTAAGCACATGAATTGTTTGCACCACCCAGGGACTTTGACTTGTGAAAGAGCCCAGTTATATCATTCCAGATGAACTGATTGCTAGTAAGTATAAAAGTACAAAGACATCCAAGACTTTATGAATATTCAAGAAGCAGAAAAACAGTTGGGAAAAAAAAAAAAAAAGTCAGGGGGTAGGGGTGGAGAAGGAGAGAGAGAAAGAAAAGGAAAGGGCTAAGAAAGTCAGAGTCTTCCCATAATTCTGGGTGGAACACATTAAGAAAGCTGAATATTGCCAAGATTCTAAGATCAGCACTTGAGCAGCCAGTAGACTGAGATTGGATCATCACACTAGAAAGATTTATTTGGAAGGCTAGATGCTGGGGTGAACCTGGTGCATATAAAAAGACATGAAGATTCTGGATCCTACAAAACACTCACTCCTGAATTCTGATGAAAGAAATGTTGTTGTTGTTATGTGCCGTCGAGTTGGACTCAACTCATAGCGACTCATAGCAACCTCTCCTTGTTTCCGAGGTGGTATCACTACAGAAGTACATTGCCCAACATTCCTTCCGAGGAGTGGCTGGTGGGTTTGAACCACCAGCCGTTTGGTTAGCAGTCAAGTGCCTTAGGCACTACACTACCAGAGCTCCTGATGAAAGAAATAGTATTGACAAACCCCAACTCTGGAGCCTGACTTCCTGAGTTCAAACTTAGCTGTGTGACCTTGGGAAAGTTCCTGAACTCTCTTCACATGCAACATGGTAATATTGAGAGAATCTACTTCATAGGATTGTTGTAAGGATTAAAGGAGCAAAATATTTGTAAGTGCTTATGGCACAGGACCAAGCAGTGTTTCATTGTGCTTTAGTTAGGGTTGCTATGAATCACAACCTATTCAAAGCACCTAAAAAGAACA
Organism: Orycteropus afer afer; assembly: GCF_000298275.1. Taxonomy (NCBI): domain Eukaryota; kingdom Metazoa; phylum Chordata; class Mammalia; order Tubulidentata; family Orycteropodidae; genus Orycteropus; species Orycteropus afer. The sequence goes on along the minus strand of NW_006922011.1, from coordinate 1,698,320 downwards.
TAGCAGTCCCTGGGAACTATATGAGCTCTGTAAATTTTTATCTAATAAATAAAATAAAAAGAGATTTATGGTATGTGGTTAACAGTCAAATGCCTTAGGCACTATGCCACCAGAGCTCCGGTGTATGTAAACCAGGATCATCAATCAATTTCACATGACCCATTTACGTGAATACCGCTTAGAACATTTCATCAACCATATGCCTTCATCTAGCCCTAATTTGAACTTAGTGCAGGAGTCCAAAATATTAAAGATCCCAATATTCAGAATCCCTGAAACTTTCTCCATACATACCTCCAACCTCTGAGGCACAGCTAAGCCTAACCTCTAACCCTTCCAGGAAACAACAGAGACAGTTGAGTAGGAAATGTGATTAAATTAAGGTCCTGCCAGGACTTCCACATGCCTATTTTCACAATGGTTTAATTAAAGTTTCTGGCAGAAAGAGAGCTATTTCTGTTCATCTATTCAGAGCTGGTTATAGAGGGAAAAATACTGAAATAGGCTGTTTCAGTCAATTTGTAACAATATAGCTGTACAATTAAGCTGGAAGGGTACAGAGAAAAGTTAGTCTATATAATTTTTCCTCTTATAGAGGTATTCATTAAAGAACAAATTGAGGTCTCAGATAGAATAATGTTCAGACAAACCACTCAGAGGAGAACATAGTAGTTTCAAAATGTTAAATGTAGGCTCCATGTCCAAAATGTTAATAGTATCCCTATTTTACCAGCAATTCATTCTAAAAAGCGACAGAATGATCAGACTGAAGTAATTAACACTCTCAAACCAAAAACCAAACTCACTGCCAGGAAGTTGATTCTGACTCATAATGACTCCCATTGGGTTTCCAAGGCTGCAAATTTTTATCAAAGTAGATCTCTCCATCTTCTTCCTGCAGAACAGCTGGTGGGTTATGAACCACAGACCTTCTGGTTAGCAGCCAAATGCCTTATCCACTACTCCACCAAAGCTCCTTAATTAATGCACTACTTATTAATTATTGCTGATATTGTGCTTAAATCATCATCTACATTATAACAAATGCATTTTTTAGTAACTAAAATGAGAGAAACTGACTAATTTTCTGCAAAGGAATAGGATGCCCCATTTAATTGTTACATCCATACTGAGAAACACATACTATATATCAGAAAAATGTCTAGGAGCCATTCACGATTTCTGAAAGGAGCATGGATATGAATTCTAAAAAGTTTTTCTCTTCAGCCTTAAATAATCCGGTCAAGTCACAGAGCTCATACATTTCTTCCTGCAGTCTGGAGCCAGCTATAAACTATTTATTCAGTCTGGCAATGTGCCAACTCCATCTGTCAGCTGGCCAGAGCTGGTAAATGATGGCAGGACTTGTTGGTCACCCGGAGTGTAGCAGCTGCTGGGATTCTGAAGAGGCTCCAGAAGGGATGCAGTGGTGGCTGCCTGGTGTGAGCCAGGACACAGCGTCTTCCAGGGGCAGATCTGTATTCAGACTTCCCACACCTGCGCCAGGGCATTGGGCATCACCCATTATGCGGAGATCACACAAGTCTCCAGCTTCCTGGGGAGCCAAGGTAAGGAATGTTTAATTGCATGCAAAATAGCTTTTGCAGGAACAAATGTAGGCTTTCACATTCTAGCGACTTTGGGGAGGAGGAATGAAGTAGGAAGAAGAAAGAAGAGGGAAGAAAAGGGATTGAAAGGAGAAGGAAATGGCGGGATGGGGGAGGAAAGAAAAAAACCTATCAGTGTTTTGTCTCACTTCTCATCTGCCTGTCACACACAAGTGGTGTCTGGAGACTAGAGAAATGGCCTGCATGAGGGATGCAGTTGTTGTTTGAACAAATGTTCTTTTTCCAAACTGTCACAGAATGAAGGTAACATATATCTTTTTTTTTTATTTTACAGTTTTATTGAGGTATAACTGACACTGTAAAACATGCATATTTAATATACATAATTTGATGTTTTTTTTAATGTATGTGCAAACCTTGAAATCATCACCACAATCAAGATCATGCACATATTTATCACCCCCAGAAGTGTCTTCAGGCCCTGTGTAATTCTACCCTCCCTTTCAGATCCTTCCAGGCAAACATGATCTGCTGTCAGTCACTATAAATTAATTTGCACTTTCTACAATTTTACGTGGCATCTCTGCATGGTGTAAGCCATTAATGTGTTCAGCTGCTAACTGAAAGGTTGGAGGTTCAAGTCCACTCACAGGTGCCTGGGAAGAGAAGCTTGGTGATCTATTTCCAAAACATAAGCCACTGAAAATCCTGTGAAGAACAGTTCTACTCTGACCCACATGGGATCACCATGATTTAGAATCAACTGACATTAACTGGTAGAATTTTATATAAATGGAATCGTACAGTATGCAGGTTTTTTTCCTGTTTTTTTTTTGTTTTTTGTTTTTTGTTTTCAATCTGGCTTTGAATGTGGTATACCTTTCTTAGTCAACATTTCACATCTACCCTCTCTTGCCCTGTCTTTCTCCCTCCATCCTTCTCATCTTTTTTCTTTCTTTTTTTTTTTTTTTTAAAGGCTTAGAATTCTAACATTCACCAGCTAGTACAAAAGGCATTTTTACCCATTAAATACATACCAGAACCCTAAGAGACTGTATGCAATAATTGGTTTGATGGCCTTATAAGCCATATATAAATGGCTTATCAGGCCTGTTCCAGACTACCTGAAGCCCTCCTCCTCACACAGGACTCATGATGGTTCTTATTAGATTAGGAGATTACACTCTTGCATGCCCTGGATTCTGGAGATCATGTATTGAACACACTTATTAGAGTTCATCTTAGAAAATTTTCAAATGTTGTCCCTGTAATGTGACCATCAGAAGGTCCTTTGGACCTTAGAAGATTCCATTTATTAAGGTTTTTTTTTTTTTTTTTTTTTCTCATACTCCATTTACTCAGAGCCTGGGGTTTGGGTAGATGTGTTAGAGTAATTAATATTAGTGACCCCACACAATAGAAGATTCCTTGTTGCTTAAATAAAGTCCAAATGCATAATCAAGAGCCACAGAAATTCAGGAACCTAGCCTAGGATCCTTCCATCTGGTAACTCATCCCTCTCCAAGATCTGGGAGTCCTACAGGATTCTCTGTATCCTTCCAGTAGACGAGAGAGAGAGGAAAAAAAAAGAGTGGAGCATTGAAAATGCAAGGTCTTTTTTCAAGGGACAGGCCTGGATGTGCTGAATATCACTTCCATCCCTGTTGTATTGACTAGATCTCCATGCCATAGCTACACTTAATTACAAAGAAGACTGACAGATATAGTTTGTGTGTCCATGGAGAGGCAGTGGTGGAACTGGTGTATATCTGGCCTAAGTTTGCAACAGCAGACGTTCTACTAGATTGTCTGTCATGCTTCTTTCTTCAAAAACTCCAACACACTTGAAATTCTTAATGTCAGTGTTTCTTACTATCCCTATGGTATTTAATACCTGGTTTACTGTCTTTCTCTCCAATTCTATACCTATCACCATTCTTGATAACTTAAATATCTACGGATCTGAGCCATTCAACATCCTGACCTCTTTGTCCTTTGACCTCCTCACCTCTAGTAAGCTTTTTGTCTATCTCATCTTTATTTCCAGTGTCATGATAATAGTTGAACCACTTCCAAAAATATCAAACATCCCACTTACTGACCATCTTCTACATTTCTAGCACACTCACATTATCATTCTAATTTCAAGACTTCGCAACTTGATCCAACCCACCAATCCGTTGACCCCAACAATGTTCACCACCCTCATTCTGCTTACATTTCAGCTCCACCAAACCAAAACAAACCCATTGCCATCATGGTGATTCAAACCCATATTGACTCTATTGGACAGAGTAGAACTAGCCCATAGAGTTTCCAAAGCTGTAATTATTTATGGAAGCAAACTGCCACATCTTTCTCTCATGGAACAGCTGATGGGTTTGAGCCACCAACCTTTGGGTTAGCAGCCAAACACTTAACCATTGTGCCACTAGGACTCCTTTTTCACAGCTTACGAGCTAAATAATAACCCCCTTAAAAATACTATTAATTCCCTAACTTCATTCATCATATTTTATCCATTATTCTCATCTGAACCTGTTTAAACCCAACCAGTTGCAGTGAATTGCTTAATATGGCCCTTCTAGCCATAGTCCTCCATTTTTTGTGTGATGTATTGTAAATCCTAGTCTCTATGGTCCCATTTTGGGGTGAGTTGTCTGTTGCATTGATGAGGAAAGATTACAATGGGATGTATCTTGAGTCCTGCCTTGCTGGAGGGTGTGACTAAAGCAACTGTCCTTAGTTTCCTTGAGGGTATACATGTGAATGTTCTGGCAAAGTTTACCCGATTGCTCTGGATCCTGCATCTTGTTCATCATCTCACCCCAGGTTCTTGAGACTTGAGATAGCAGCCAGGCATCTGACTGGCCAATTGGGGTTCGTCAGCCCCTACAACTATGAGAGTGGAGAGAATTCTCCAGACCAACACCTGACTCACAGATTTGGGATTTACCAGCCTCCACCACTGTGTAATCCATTTCTGTGGCAGTTTGTAAGTTCTGTGAGATGTCACAGCTAAATACAGAACCCTAAGACAAGAGAGAGAGTACTGAGAGGAGGAGTTGATATTAGAGACGAAGGAGTGGTACAGCAGTTTGGAAATGTTGGGCATCTGGGAAATCTTTAACCTCTGCCTCAGAAAGACCAGCTTTGTGCTGATCTTATCAAAGAAATTATTTGAGCACCCATGCTTTCACTCAAACAATTGAACATTGCTCTTCACAAATATTACAGATCTTCTTCCATAAAAATGGTTGTATTTCATTCCTCTATCCTCTTGAAAGAGGGAGCTCTGGTGGATTGCAAACATGTTACCCATGAGCCAAATTCAACTCAATGCCTATTTATGTAAATAAAGTTTTATTGAAACACAGCCACATTCGTTTATTAACACTTCGTGTATTCCAGAGTTGAATGGTTGTTACAGGGGCTATATGTTGCACAAAGCCTAAACTATTTACTATCTGGACTTTTAGAAAAAAGTTTGCCAACTTTTGGATTAGACAACTAGGTTGAGTATCAATTGAGTTTCAAATAGCAATCTGCTTCAAAAGACTTCTTTAAAGTTCTAAAAAGTTGTTGTTGTTATTGTTATGTGCCGTGGAGGTGGCCCTGACTCATAGCGACCCCTCCTTGGGTTTCTGAGGCAGTATCACTATAGAAGTTGGATTGCCCAATCTTCCTTCCGAGGAGTAGCTGGTGGGTTTGAACCGCCAGCCTTCTGGTTAGCAGTCAAGTGCTTTAGGCACTATGCTACCAGAACTCCTCTATGACTAAGATGAGCCTGACTAAAACCATAGTCTTTTCATTTGCCTCATATGCATGCAAAAGCTGGGCAGTAGAAAAGGAAGACAGAAGAATGAATGCATTCAAACTGTGGTGGTGCAGCATATTGAATATAACATGGACTGCCAGAAGGATGAACAAATCAGTCTCAGAAAAATACAACCAGAATGCTCCTTAAAAGCAAGAATGGAGGGAATTGGGCTCACTTACTTTAGATCCATCTTTAGAAAAGACTAATCAATAGAAGGGGGCATCACATTTGGCAGAAGGTCAACAAAAACGAGAGAAACCCTCAGTGAGACGGCTTGACACGATACCCACAAGAATGGACTTAAACATACCAGTGATCATGAAGATGGCACAGGACCGGGTAACATTTTGTTTTGTTAAACATAATAAGATTGCTATAAGTCGAATCTGACTCAACAACACTTCATACAACAACAAAAAAAGTGTAAATCATTTTGAAAGGCTTTATATTAAAGAAGAGTAATTTTTAAAGGCTGGATTTAAAACTAGTTGTTATCTATAAAAAAAACATTGGTGCCATAATATAATATGACTGAGGAATAAGTGAGATCCAAGACATGAAGATTAAATGACAACTGATCAAGTAACTGCAACTGGGTTGAAACACAAGCCTCAGTTTCTGGCTCTCAGCCACCCAGTATTTGGTTTTGCTGTCCCTCCCAGGGAGAGGGAGCTTGGCCCTCACAGGACCACTGGGTCCTCCAACTCCATTGTCACTACAAGATGTGGCTCCCAGAAAATGCTGATTCCCACCAGAAGCCAGCACACAAGATTCCTGGCAGCTGCAGAGGGCTTGGGGTAAACATAACATCATGGCGGAGATAATGCCATAGTTGGGCCCAGTATCATGTTTCTTTATGGGAAAGTAAAATATAATTGTCAAGGAAGCAATCACTGCCTTCTCTGAATAGACTTTCTGTGAACTCTGACAATGAGGGTAAACTCTTTTGTCAGTTTGCCTCGAATCTTTGTCACATAACCTCATGTACATCTTTCTCCAAAATGGGATGAAAGCTGACATTCTAGCATACAGGCAGTCCCTGGGTTATGAATGTTCAATTTACAGACAGCTCTTTTTTGCCCTTTAATGTTATGTAAATTTGTCCTTATTTTAAAATGGTTGAACCAACCCCCACTCACAATAAATTCTTCACTACAATCATCTAAACTTGCTGCATGTACAGCTTTTAAATCACTGGAAAATTTTTTCTTGCACTAAACCAAAAACCAAAACCAAACCTACTGCCAAGTGAATTCTGACTTAGTGACCCTAGAAGACAGAACAGAACTGCCCCACAGGGATTCCAAGGCTGTGAATATTTATGGAAGGAGACTGCCACGTTTCCCACAGAGAGGCTTGTGGGTTCAAACTGTCGACTTATTGATTTACAGCCGAGTGCTTTAATCATGGTGCCACAAAGCACTCATTTTCTTGCACTAAAACCCACTGCCATCAACTCAATTCTGACTTAGCAACCCTAAAGGACAAAGTAGATCTGTCCCATAAGATTTCTAAGGTTATAAATCTTTATGGAAGATTATACTAAAGTAAGGCTAAATACAAACCATTTGCAACTGTTTTGACTTACCTACAAATTTGACTTAAAGAAACACTTAGAGGGGACTTCCAGTAAGATGGAGGAATAGGCAGACAAGTGACACAAACCCTGTTCAACAAAGAAAAGAAAAACCAATTGACAGAGATATAGAAGATAATCTTGGAACCCTGAGCTTTGAAAGGAACTATAAAGAAGTGGATTAGGAACCACCTAGTGGAAAAACCTGAACAAAAACAGTGAGTACAGAAATGGTTGGAGATGCGGACTGTCAGCTACTCTGATGAGACCAACAGCCTGAATATTTCCAAGTGGTGTTGGCACTTGAGAATTGACCTAAAGATCAGTCCCAGTCACCAAGGCCTGCAGGGACAACTGCTCTGGTGTCCTATGACTAGGAAGGAAAACAGCAAGGAGGGAGACAACCTGAGCTGTAGACTTTCTGCTGTCTGGAGGGTGCAGCCATTTTGATTGTTTACATGCGGCAGCCATTTTGGATATTTAAAGTGACCTAGGGTGTAGCCATTTTGAATGTTTACAAGCGGTGGCCATTTTGGATATTTAAAGTGACTGAGGGTGCAACCATTTTGAAAGTTTACAAGTGGCAACCACTTTGGATTTTAAATTGATAGCATTCTCATTCAGATTCCAGGGACCTAAGAACAGGATCAGTTTGCCAGGGTCGGCAAGCACATATGAGAGGCTGACAACAGGAAAGGAGACAGGTGGTAAGTGTACAAGTGATGTCAACTAGTGAATAGAGGAGCACAGTACCCTGCCTGTATAGATAACATACAAAGAAAACAAAAATTGTGGGCTAGTCACTCCAACATATAATCACCAACTAAATATAAACACAAAAGCATCACAATGCCTCGGAGACAACAGAACATCACAATCCACACAAAGAAGCAAGATAAAGCAAGAGAAACAAGGGACCAGGAGACAGACTCAAAGCACATCCCTGAGGAAGATACAGCATTGGAACTCCCTGATAAGGAATTCAAAAGAATTATATTTA
>NW_006922011.1:1649673-1687789 GCF_000298275.1 Orycteropus afer afer | reverse complement strand
TTCACTGTACATAAATTACATTTCAATAAAATTTATTTAAAAAAAAAAAAGAAACACTTAGAAAATGATCTTGTTCATAAACCAGGGACTGCGTGTATTCATGGCTCACCTAGCAAAACTTCAGTTTAAGACTTTTAATTGCTTTGAGAGTGAACAACTGGACTGAGATGATATAAGTCTATGTCTTTGTTTAACAGACATAGATCTTATGTTGGAAGTTGAAAAGAAGTACCATGTGTGACATCTATGGAAGGTCATTTAGCCATAGCTAAGTCTGGCTTCAGAGCTAGCAACCTCACCAGACACTCACCATGCCACATACCTTCTGGAATAAACAGTCATGGTTCCTCTCCAGTCTAGAATCGATAGGAACCCATCCAGCCAAGTGTGATGCTCTGATCTTTGAGTTCACTGATCTAAATCCAGCATTCATGCATGTCACATAAATCTGAGAAACTCCAGGGTGAGTCTCTGACTGCGTATTTCAATAAACAGATTATTCTTAACCCTATGTCATTTTTGGATTATGGCAAATACACAATCTGAGTATAGCCCCCGGAATCTAGCTACAGATTACCTACACTGTCTCTCCTCAAGCTTTGCTCCTGTGCCCTTTCTCCCTCGAGTTTCAAACCTTTCATCATGAAAACCAACCAGCACTTCAGGATACAGCAGAGACATCAACATGCCTAAAATATGGGCTTCCTAAGGCTAGTTAGATCACCCCTCCTGTTGTTGTTGTTGTTGTTGTTGTTAATGCCATTGAGTCATCTCCCACTCATAGCAACCTCATGTACAGCAGAACAAAACATGGCCTGGTCCTGTGCCAGCCACATAATCCTTGCTATACCTGAGCCCATCATTGCAGCCACTGTGTCAATCCATCTTATTGAGGGCCTTTCCTTTTTTGTTGTCCCTCCACTTTACCAAGCATGGTATCCTTCTCCAGAGAATGGTCCCTTCTTACAACATGACCAAAGTAGGTGAGGCAAAGTTTGGCCATTCTCTCTTCCAAAGAGCATTCCAGCTGCACTTCTTCCAGGACAGATTTGTTAGTTCTGTTAGTAGTCCATGGTACTTGAAGCATTCTTCACCAACACCACAACTCAAAAGCATTGACTCTTCTTTGGTCTTCCTTTTTCATTGTCCAGCTCTCACATGCATATGAGGTGATTGAAAATACCATGGCTTGTGTTAAGCGCACCTTAGTCTTCAAGGAAACATCTTTGCTCTTCAGCACTTGAAAGAGGTCCTTTGTAGCAGATTTGCCCAATGCAAATCTATATGACATCTGATATCTTGCCTGCTGCTTCCATTGGTGTTGATTGTAGAACCAAGTAATATGAAGTCTTTGACAACTTCAATCTTTTGCCCATTTATCATGATGCTGCTTATTGGTCCCGTTGTGAGGATTTTTGTTTTCTTTATATTGAGGTGTAATCAATATGACAGACTATAGTCTTCAATATTTTTCAGTAAGTGTTTCAAGTCATCCTCACTTTCAGCAAGCAAAGTTGTGTCGTCTGCATAACGTAGGTTGTTAATGAGTCTGATGCCACATTCTTCTTCATATAGTCCACGTTCTTGGATTATTTGTTTGGCATACAGATTGAGTAAGTATGGTGAAAGGATACAACCCTGACACACTCCCTTCTTGATTTTAAACCATGCAGTGTCCCCTTGTTCTGTTCAAACAACAGGCTCCTGGTCTATGTATAAGTTCCTCATAAGCGCAATTAGGTGTTCTGGAATTCCCATTCTTCTTAATGTCACCCATAATTTGTTATGATCCACACAATTGAATGCTTTGGCATAGTCGATAAAACAGAAGTAAACATCTTTTGGGTATTCTTTGCTTTGAGCCAAGATCCATCTGACATCAACAATGATATTCCTCGTGCCATGTCCTCTTCTGAATCCATCTTACACTTCTGGAAGTTCTCTATCAATATACTGCTGCAACCATTTTTGAATTATCTTCAGTAAGATTTTACTTGAATTTATTAATGATAGTGTTTGATAATTTCCACATTCTAAGGGATCACTTTTCTTTGGAATGGGTACAAATATGGATCTTTTCCTGTTAGTTGGCCAGGTAATTGTTTTCCAAATCTGGTATAGCCGAGTGAGTGCCTCTAGTGTGGCATCTATTGTTGAACATCAATTCAATTGTTTTTTGCCACTTCCCTCAGTGCAGCTTCAACTTCTTTCTTCAATACCATTGGTTCTTGATCATATGCCACCTCCTGAAATGGGTGAACATCAACCAATTCTTTTTGGTACAGTGACTCTGTGTATTCCTTCCATCTTCTCTTGATGTTTCCTGCATTATTCAATATTTTTCCCACAGAATCTTTCAATATTGCAACTCGAGGCTTAAATTTTTTCCTCAGTTCTTTCAGCTTGAGAAATGCCAAGCATGTTCTTCCCTTTAGGCTTTCCAACTCCAGATCTTTGCACATTTCATTATAATAATTGACTTTGTCTTCTCGAGCTGCTCTTTGAATCTTCTGTTTAACTCTTTTATCTTATTATTTTTTCCATTTACTTTGGTTACTCTCCATTCAAGGACAAGTTTCAGAGTCTCTTTTGATATCCATTTTGGTCTTTTCTGCCTTTCCTGTCTTTTTAATGACCTTTTGCTTTCTTCATGGATGACATCAAGAATGTCACAATTCCCCTGGTTTTCGGTCACCGGTGTTCAATGCATCACATCTATTCTTTAGTTAGTTTCTAAATTCAGGAGGGAAATAATCAAGATCATATTTTGGCTCTCCTGGACTTGTATTAATTGTCTTCAACTTTACCTTGAACTTGCAGTTGAGCAGTTAATGGTCTTTTCCACAATCAGCTCCTGGCCTTGTTTGGGCTGAAGATATTGAGCTTTTCCTTTGCCTCTTGCCTTGCCACAAATGTAGTCAATCTCATTCCCGTGTCCTCCGTCTGGCAAAGTCCACATGTATAGCCGCCATTTGTGTTGTTGTAAAAAGGTATTTGCAATGAATAAGTCATTGGTCTTGCAAAGTTCTATCATGTGATCTCCAGCATTATTTCTGTCACCAAGGCCAAATTTTCCAACTACCGGTGATTCTTCTTTGTTTCCAACTTTTGCATTCCAGTCACCAGTGATAAGCAACACATCTTGATTGCATGTTTGGTCAATTTCAGACTGCAGAAGTTGGTAAAAATCTTTAATTTTTTCATCTTTGGCTTTGGTGGTTGGTGTATGAATTTGAATAATAGTTGTATTAACTGGCTTTCCTTGCAGGTGTATGTATATTATCCTATCACTGGCAGCATTGTACTTCAGGATAGATATTGAAACATTCTTTGTGATGATGAATGCCACACCATTCCTTTTCAATTTGTCATTCCCAGCTTAGTAGATCATGTGGTTATCTGATTCCAAAGGCCAAAACTGGTCCATTTCAAATCGATAATGCCTAGAGTATCTACCTTTATGCATTCCCTTTCATGTTTGACAACTTCCACTTTTCCTAGATTCATACTTTGTACATTCCATATGCTGATTATCAATGGATGTTTGCAGCTATTTCTTCTCATATTGAATCATGCCACTTCAGGAAATGGAGTCTTCGAAAGCTTTATTTTATCCATATCATTAAGGTAAGCTCCACTCAGATGAGGCAGCTCTTTCCCAGTTATATTTTTAGTGCCTTCCAACCTGAGGGCTCATCTTCTGGCGCTGTATCGGACAATGTTTCAGGGCTATTCATAAGATTTTCCAGTAATATATCAGAGTGTTTTACTACTATTCATAAGGTTTTCACTGGCCAATTCTTTGAGAAATGGATGGCCTTTTCCTTCTTCTGAGTCTATCTCAGACTGGAAGCTCCATTCAAACTGGTCCACCATGGGCACCCCTGCTGGCACAGCCTCCAGACTAACAGCAACACACAAGCCACCACAGTATGACAAACCGACAGACAAGTTCATCTCCCTTAGCTGCCCCAATCACTCGGCTCACTTCCTGGGATTCCCCCTACCTGTTCCTGCCAGCCCTGTCTGCCGCTGCTCCCTGCCACTTTGGGGGCTGTCACCCTCCTATGTGTTCCTAAAACAACAGGGAGAGGAACAAAGTCTGCATTTCCCAGTAGATTAGGTGCAAATCACTGCACCTAATAAGTTGTCTCCAAACCACAGTCAAAACAGGCTGACGATATGAACACTTTAATTACTTAATTGCTTTAAATACTTCTTCTCTTGTCTGTGGAGTTCCTGGGTGGTACAAACAGTTTATATGCTCTACATTAACTCAGCTCAAAGGTTACTTACAGTGGCAATTATACTTCCCAAAATTTCCCCAAGAAATGTGTTGGTAAATGTTCAGTACTATTTCAGTACTATTTGTGTGATTTTTATTTTAGTATACAGGCATAGCTTATAACAGAGGTGTCTTATACCATAGAGAAGGAGCCCTAGTGGCACAGTGATTAAGTGCTCTGCTGCTAACCAAAAGGTTGGCTGTTCAAATCTACCAGCTGCTCCACGGGAGAGAAAATGCGGCAATCTGCTTCCATAAAGATTACAGCCTTGGAAACCCTTGGGGCAGTTCTCCTCTGTTTTCTAGAGTCACTATGAGTCAAAATCAAGCTGATGGCAATGTGTTTGTTTTGTTGTTTTTTATACTGTGGAGTTGGATTTCAATCAGCTATACTGGCTGTCCACAGCCATGCTCTCTAGCAATTAATTCTCATTCCTATCATCTCATGAGTAGCCTATGAGGGCAGAGGTATCATGAAGTTAAGAGTAGCCAGCCCGGGTCACAGACTGGATAACCCATCTACAAGTGGAAATCAGAATTGCTGTAGTGCCTAAGGCACTTGACTGCTAATCGGAAGGCTGGTGGTTCAAACTCACCAGCCACTCCTCAGAAGGAAGGTTGGGCAATCTACTTCCGTAGAGATACCTCCTCAGAAACCAAGGAGGGGTCACTATGAGTCGGGTCCGACTTGACGGCACATAACAACAACAACAGTTGGTCATGTGTAAGATTTCCACACTAAAAGGCATTCTATTTCTAAAATGTTCCTTACAGATAGGAACAAACACTACCTTTGTCCTTGAAAAGCAGTGGGATTTTCCAGATGCCAATTAATAGTCTGACCTACATGAAAAATCCTGAGGTGTTCACTTCACTAATATGTATCTTATATATGGACATGTCTTATCAATGAATATTATGATTTAATCCAGAGATTAAACAGTAGTAACAATGCATAAAGGAGACTCAAGAGAGCACAGTAACTGGAAAAAGGTAAACATAGTTTCTATGCATTTATTTATTTTATTTTTAATTATTCCAAATCCTCCTAAGCATAGACATTTTCTTGTAAACTAAAAAAAAAGGAAGGAAGGAAGGGAGGGAAGGAGAAGGAAAAATGAATCACCGCACACACTTTTACATGTTTTTTAAATATACACGAAAGTGTTTCTGTCTACCTGTATCTGAGCTAATTCAAAAGCTATACTTGCTTCTTCTCTTTCTACATTTTCACCCATCCTTTAATGAGTAGGAGTTAGAAAACATGTCAGAAAAAAGACTCTTCAAATAATCAAGATGTTATTCATTACTCCCATGAATTAACAAGTTCTTTAAATGAAACTGAGTATTTTTAATTCTCCTAACATGTCCCAGAAAACCATCATGCAGGGCAAAATGTCACCTGTTATCATCAACACTAAACATTTCTGTGCTGTTGTAGTAAAAGAAAATTTTCTGGAAATGGTTTGAGTCCTTGCCAGCATCTGTTATATACATTATAGATAAAATTCCTTCCAGGCCATGTGTCTGACCAAACTGAGTGGCTTCTGGTGGGTAAGCACATGTAGTGAAGGCAAGCTGCTACAATGACCTCCATGGAACTTGTTACCAAAGCTTGCACAGAACCAGGGCTCCAGAGGTGATCTTATTTTTTCCAGAGAGAGAGAGTTCTGTTCCAATTAGTACCTCAATCCCAGAGAACACCAGCCGAAAACTGCATAATCAAAAAGAAAAAAAGAACAAATTTTATGGCCTTTGCCAATTAAAAAGAAAACTGAAACTAGGTGATTAAAGATTTAAAATACCCTGAAATCCTAAGGTGGCAGTATAAACACGCCTCATGATACCATGGCAACATTCTCTCTTTTTTTTAATGAAATTGATTAATTAGCCTGTGAGCTTGCAAAATGTCAGTGCAAAAGGATTGAGAATGCATCTCTCCACAGCTAGTGCCTTACCTCACCTCTTTCTTCCTGAGCTGTCAATCGGAAACACTAGAGGTCGATCGGTTGAAGAAATCTCAAACTATAGCTCTGTTTTAAATGCATGAGGAACGTGGAAGCCCAGACAGCATGCATTCCAAATCATCTTCGAAGACCCAGAGATGAGAATGTCTCAGATACATAAAGCTTAAACAAAACACAACCCCATTTGACTGGGGCCCAGGGTAGAAGGAGACTTGGGAAGTAGTTTGTAGATTGAACCAGCTAGAAACAAATAAATTTGGGGTGTGTGTGTGTGTGTGTGTGTGTAGGAGAGAGAGAGAGAGACAGAGAGAGCTATGAATTAAAAAGACCATTGTCACAATTCATACCTGGAAATTTTCATGTTATACTCATATCTCATGTGTAGGTGTAATGATGAGTACATACAAATATATTAGCATATTTTTAAATGTTCTATAAAGCTCAAGCAGTTACTAGGCAGAGGCACAAAAATGAAATGCTAGACTTGCCTGCCCCTTCAGGACAAAGAAGGTGACATTCTTTTTTTTTTGGAAAAAGCAGCAAGAATTATCTTTGGTACAAGATTCTGAGTATAGTCTGAGTGGGTATAGATTTCTAGCCTCTGTCATATTTTAATAGTATTATTCCACCCACACAAAAAGACCCCTACACAACACTCTTTCACACATGCAAATACATACACTTCTACTTCAAGGGAAATAGAAATTCTTCTCATTAAACCAGAGTTTCTCAACCTTGGCACTATTGGCATTTTGGCCCAGATAATTCTCTGCTGTGAGGGGCTGTCCTGTGCATTGTAAGATGTTTAGCATCATCCCTGATCTCTACCCACTAGATGCCAGCAGCAGTTCCCAAATGGCTTAAAACTAAACACGTCTCTAGACCTTGCCAAATTTTCCCCAGCGAGAACAAAGTCACCCTTGGTTGAGAAATACTGCATTAGAATAATCAGGGAGTGAGAAAATAAAAAAGAGTAGAGTGTTATCCCATGTGGAAATCAATGAAGACCTCCCAAATGAGAACCAACAGGCTATTTATTCACAGATTGCAAGGAAGTCAGCCACCATCACTTGCATTTGGCAGAGATTCAAAGGCAGGCAGGGGAGTTGGAAAACTTCACAGTGGAAAAAAAAAAGAGAAGGCTTCAGGTCTCTTGGCATGGAGAAGCTGAAGGGGTGTTAACTAGAAACAGGGCATTAAATGTGATTACTTTAGGCAGCACCCTTGGCTTTCATTTCCATCCTCACTTGGAAATAGAAACAAAAAAATAGGGAAGCCTGTTGTTAGTCATTGAACAAGTCTGGACTCAGTAGGTATTTGTATCAGTTTTCTATCAGTATTGTAACAACTTAAACAATATCTTAAAACAACACAAATTTATTATCTTATAGCTCTGTAGGTTAGAAGTCTGACATACAATTTACTGAGCTAAAATCAAGGTGTCAGCAGGCTTGTGTTACTTTTTGGAGGTTTTAGAAGAAAACCCATTTTCTTGCCTTTTTCAGCTTCTAGAGCCTCCCACATTCCTTGACTTCATGACTCCTTTCTTCCATCTTTAAAGTCAGCAATTTTACTTTTCTTGAACCATTCTTCAGTAGTCACATCTCCTTCTGCCTCCTCCCCCACTTTGAAGGACTCTTAGGTTTACACTGGGCCCATCTGGATAATCTCTCTATTTTAAGGAAAGTTAATTAGCAACATTAATTGCATCTGAAACCTTTATTCTCTGCCATTGAGCACAACATAGTCCCACGGTTTATGATGTACACGTCTTCAGGAGCCAGTATTCCTGCATAGCATTCAATGCATACACTGTGAACCATGGACCAGCAGCATCAGCATCACCTGGGATATTGTTAAAAATGTAAATTCTAAGTCCCTGTCTCAGACTTGATCCAGAAAATCTGGGGGTAGAGTGTAGCAATCTGTGCCTTAACCAGCCCACCACCACATACTCAAGTTTGAGAAGCACTAGCCTACACTCCACATCCTTTTTCCCCCTGAAATTGTGTCCACAAAATTAAACTCCTTAGAAATACACTATTTTCCAGGATGATCTTTCCAAAATACAAATCTAATCATATCACTACTCTACTAATAATCCTTACATATACCCCTTGCCCACTGTCCACAAATGAAATCCAAACTCCTGAACATAGCATAACAGCTCTTTCATCATCTCATGTCTGCAAGTTTTTCTACCCTCATCTCTCTCCCCTCTTCCCACACTCACTAAGCTTCTTGTAGTTCCAGAATCTTTGATTCTTTCTATCTTGTTCCCCTCCCCCTGGAAAGTTCAACCAGTTTGCCTAACAAACTCTGCCTCTTTCTGCATGAAATGACCTCCTCCAAGAAACTGCCCTGACCTCTGCAGAAAGTTGGGAGTTGCATCCTCTGTGGCCCACATTCCTGTGTATAAACCTCCACATAGTACTTACCTGGGAATGACTGTATATGTCTTTCCATTCCCCTAGACTCAGGCTCTCAAGTGTCAGCACGCATTATCTCAGTACAAAGCAGATGGCCTGAAAGAATCTCTGTGAATGTTTGGTAAGTGAACGGACAAATGATAACATGTAATGGAACATCATTCTAACAAGGTACCTAAGGAGTAGCTCCCATCAGATAAATTTATCCAGAAAATGGTTTCCATAAGAAATATTAATATTCAAGTGAATCTAGGGATAATAACTTTAATCTTCTGTGAGAACAGATCCCTCAAGGGCATGGAAATATTATAAAAATCCTCCTCCCACCTTCCAGCATTAACTCTCCTCCTCTCCCCTCCCAACTACTTCCCCCTGAATAACAGTCTGGAACCAAAAGGCCATGAAACAACTAACTGGACATGGGTCAGCTTGGGAGAAGGCTTCCACAGCTACTGCTCTGTCTTATTTGTGTATAGCACACGGGCAGGCACCAGCTTTGCCTGATGGAGAGAATATAAGTCCTCAAATTGCTACAGTAGGAGCATCTCTCCTTCGTAGATACTAAGAGCTAGCCCTACCATTCCACTGCAGAGATACAGGTGATTTCATGACCTTCCTTTTAGGAGGGTTTGGAGAGGAGATAGGGGAAGAAGCACAATGGGGAGTAGCAGCAGGGTTTTAAGTTAGGCCACTAAGGAAGTATTTTTCAGCACGTGGGTGGTAATACATTAGTGAGTCATTTAGCAATTTACTGAGACTGCAATCAGCATTTTTTGTTGTTGTTGCTGTTAATAAAGTCTAGACCAGAGTACAAAAGAAAAGAGGAAGAAGGATAGGAGAGAAAAGAAGAGGGAAGAGGAGGAGAAGGGTAAGCAGGGGGGAGGAAGGGAAAGGAAGGAATAGCATAGTTAAAGTGAAGTGGAATGAAATGGAACAGAAAGCTATAGAGGAGAAAACACCAAACTGCATACCGCAAAGAAAAGGATTAAGTACTATTTGGTGATGCTTCAGTTTCAGTAGTCACAACCATCTACGTGTAAGGACTGTAATATAAATATACTTTTCTCACCGTAATTCAGGTCAGTAATGTTTGAAAAACACTGCCCAAAGAGATGGAATGAGTCTGCCTTTGAGCTTCTCATGGCAACTCCTTATCCCCTCAGCTGGAAATCATTCCTTCCGGATATGACTGGCTACTTTGCACAGCACATTTGGCCCCCAGCGTACGTGGCCATTGTATGATGACATGTGTTTCAGCATATGCGCCCTAACTTCTCAGTCAGTTCTAGATTCTCTGTGAACAAGACTTCATTCTATTTGTGACCTTCTCAGAAGCAGGATGGGTTCAACCCACAAAATAGGTTCTTAGTGAATATTGTTTGGTTGGCTGAATCTTACTGACTCACAACTTTATTAAGAAAATCAGGTAAGATGTCTAGAGAGAGAAAAAAATGACTTCTCAAGAACAACCTAAGTGCCAGATGTCCCTTTGAAAAAGGCCATTGAAAAGTAGTCCAAAGAAATGCATTATGCCACCACTAGTAAGAGACAGAAGGTCCATGGATGGTGCAAATGGTTTGCACTCAACTACTAACTGAAGGTTGATGGTTCAAACCCACAGGGCACTACCATGGAAGTAAGGCCTGGCAATCTGCTTCTATAAAGATTACAGTCAAGAAAACCCTATGGAGCAATTCTACTCTGTAACACACATGGTCACTATGAGTTGGAATTGACTCTATTGCAACAGATTTGGTTCTTTTGTTTTGTGTGTTTGTTTAAAGCAAAAGACAGGAACAGAGCTGCAACCCTGCATTGATGAGAAGACGGAGAAGGACAGAAATCAAAGCAGCTGCTTTCACTCTGACTGGAAATGTATGCTCTTCCCTAACCATCAAAATTGAGTGAGAAATTGCAGTGGATGCGATCAGCTTCTATTTATTATCAGCGTTTCACAGCAGCAAGCATTAAAAATACATCTGATACTTACAAAGCTTTTGTTTTCCAGCTCTCCCTGATATATAGTGAGCCAGCAAGATTTGAGAATGTTTGTAGGATCTGGCCTTTGTTAGTAAAAGAATTTCAAAGAGAGGAGGGGAAAAATAAAAATGTATAGCTATTTAAATATTCAGCATCCACGTGCAATTGTTCAATTATGCAGCTGCTTTATGATTGAAACACGAAATAAGTGCCTCACATAAAACCATAAAAGAGGAAGAACCACCAAAATCAGCCCTTGGTGTGGATAGATCTTACTGCCTCAATGCATAATTTATACTGTCTATAAAGCCAACACCTGGGAACTACTAATTTAATTAGTTTATATTGAACATTTAATTGTACTAAACCAAAGTTTCAGACTAGTTTGACAGCTGTTTTCATTACTTGTAATTAATCTATGGTGTGTTTGGTTCTTTTTCCCACTTTGCATGGACTTTAAAGCTCACCTGGTTTTGTATCAGTTCACTACATGAAATCATGTCAATGTTAGATTCCCTGATTTTCCCTACTTCCTACAATTTATGTGATGGTATTAGAGAATGTTGCCTGCTTGAAGACATGCCATCTGTCTGCAGTGGTTTCACTAACTCTACCATCCAGCCCAAAGAACAACCATGTGGGCTCAGCATCTCCAGAAAGTTCTCCCTGACATCCTCAACGCAAAGACATCCATTCATTTTTTCACCATTTAGCACACATATTTAACAGCACTAGGTGATTTAGTTACAAGGCCAAATAAGACTCAGTTCCTGCCCCAAGGAGTTCCAAGTTCAGTAGAGGAGAGCAAAAAGAAACCAGTAATACAGGAGGGTATGTACTCAGGCTGGAGGGGATGGAAAGGATGCCTGAAGGGAAGTGGAGGGCCATGGGGAGGAAGTGGGAAGAGTGCTGTTACATTGTGGGGATTGCAGTGAATGTCACAAAACAGCGTATGTATGAATTGTTGAATGGAAAGCCAATTTGCTCTGTAACCTTCACCCAAATCACAATAAAAAATTTAAAAAGAAAGAAAGAAATGAATATCAAGAATTCAAAGCAAGATCAATCTGAACATTCAAAGGCCTGGGCTGAGGGAACAAATCTTGGCTCATATCACATACATCTAAGTGGTCTGAATCAAGCTAGCAAACAATTAAATAAAATATGTTCTCTCCTGCTATTGTCAAACATACAGCTTCAAAATGATTTAAAAAGCAAGTTCAAATTTGGAACTGGCAGAATAGAGAAAGCCCCACCCCCACCTGTGGTTCACTACCCTTTTGTTCCTGCCCCAGCTCCATGCCATCCAGTGACAGCCTGGCACACATGTGTGTGGACACCTTGCATGCCCAAGCTCTGTCCACAGGCCCCAACAAATAGTTGTCTCTTGGTGGACTTTGAGAAGATGTCCACAGAGATCCTGGAAACAGACTCAAGGCAGACAGTTCCAGAAGCTGAGTATGAAGCCTGCTTAAGAACTGGGCACTCCATCAAAAGAGGCGTTGCAGAAAAGACAAGGCAGGACTCTCTAAATCGATGTTTCTTAAGCTTTCATGTGTATATCAGACCCAACTGGGTAAAGTGTTAAGTTCCTGGGCCCCACCCCCAGGGATGATGCTTCAGTAAGTCTGGGGAAGAGTTTGGGAATTTGCATTTCTAACAATGTTTGCATGAAGCTGATGTCATGAAATGCGCAGGAAGTCTAAAGCACAGGGTCCAGGGCCCAGTCCCTCTGCCAGTCTAAGGGCAGCACTGAGTCAGTGAGACAGGTGCTGCCAAAAATATATGCACGAAGTGCTAAGGGAGTACCGCTACAATAACAGCCAAGTAATAGTGAGTGTGGGAGCTCTGGTAGCATAATGCCTAAGGCACTTGACTGCTAACTAGAAGGCTGGTGGTTCAAACCTCCTAGCCACTCCTCAGAGGGAAGGTTGGACAATTCTACTTCCGTAGTGATACTGCCTCGGCAACCCAAGGAGGGGTTGCTATGAGTCAGGTCCGACTTGAAGGCACATAACAACAACAACAATAGTGAGTGTAGATTGAGATGAGATGTTGTGTCAGGTACTATATTAACTGCCTCATTCATTCAATCATCAAATAGTTATTAAACAACAATCTATGCATGTTTAAGCACTTATGGACATATACAGCTGAAAAAAGTCCATATCTGTAAGTAAGGTTAAAAGAGTTTTAAAAGTAAAATCAAATATATATATTTACATGTGAAAGCTGGACAATGAAAAGGAAGACTGCAGAAAAATTGATGCATTTGTATTGCATCAATCAAATCAATATTCATATTTGAAGAATACTGAAAGAATATTGAATATTGAAGAATATCCCTCTGCTGGAATGCCTTTATCTCAGAGCTTTCCTTTCTGGCTACCTCTGACTTGTTAAGTTGGTTAAAACTCATTATCTTTTCCAAAAGGTTTAGTTACAGTTCCTTGTCTGCTCTGATTTGCTCCCCCCTTGTTGCTGGGAGGAAAGAGCATAGGATAGGGGAGTGTCAGACAGACTGGGTACAAATGCAGAATATTGTACTGTATTGAATATGAAATTACTGAATACTGAATATATTGAAGATATACTGAAGAATATTGAAAATACCATGGACTGCTAGAATGATGAACAAATCTGTCTTGGAAGGAGTACAGCCAGAATGCTCCTGAGTAATGAGAATGACCAGACTTTGTCTCACCTACTTTGGTCATATTGTAAGAAGGGACCAGTACCTGGAGAAGGATATCATGCTTGGTACAGTAGAGGGTCAACGAAAAAGGGCAAGACCCTCAATGAAGTGGACTGACACAATGACTGAGATGATGGGCTCAAGTATAGCAAAGATTGTGAAAATAGTGCAGAATCATGCACCGTTTCATTCTGTTGTACATGGGGTTGCTATGAGTCAATCAACTCAATGCGTGTGTGTGTGTATGTGTATTTGTTGTTGTTAGGTGCCATCGAGTCGGACCCGACTCATAGCAACCACTCCTTGAGTTTCCAAGGCAGTATCACTATGGAAGTAGATTGTCCAACCCTTCCAAGGAGTGGCTAGTGGGTTTGAACAGCCAGTCTTCTGGTTAGCAGTCAAGTGCCTTAGGCACTATAATACCAGAGCTCCTATATATATATGTTGTTGTTGTTGTTATGTGCTGTCGAGTCAGACCTGACTCATAGCGACCCCTCCTTGTGTGTGTGTGTGTGTATGTATACATGTGTGTGTGTGTGTATATATATATATATATATATATGTATATGCATTTGTATATATGTCCATGTATATATGTAAGTATATATGTATATATATATTATGCATATATAATGTATATATGTATATATATGTACATATGTATGTATACATTTGTACAAAGGAGCCCTGGTGGTGTAGTGCCTAAGACATTTGACTGCTAACCAGAAGGCTGGTGGTTCAAACCTACCAGCTGCTCCTGGAAAGGAAGATTGAGCAATCTACTTTTGTAGAGATACCGCTTGGGAAACCCAAGGAAGGGTTGCTATGAGGCTAATCGACTTTATGGCAGTGAGTTTGGTTTGGATATATGTATCTACATATATATATCTCCAGCTCCTCTAGTAGCACGGTGTCTTGTATCAGAGTAACACTCCTGCTGATATCAATTATAAACTCTGGACAAAATATTTTAAAAGTCTGTTTGAAGGCACTGGATAAAAATCTACTATGTAGATATAATTCTAAGCATGACTATCCAAACTCCAAAACTCATCATCATCAAGTCATTTCTGACTCATAGTCATCCTGTAGGTCAAAATAGAACTGTCCCATAGTATTTCAAGGCTGTAATCTTTCCAAAGGAGCTCTCAAGTCACAGTGGTTAAGAGTTCATTTACTAACCTAAAGGCTAATGGTTCAAACCCACCTGCAGCTACATGGAGAAAGTTGTGGCAATCTGCTTCTGTAAAGATTCACAGCCTTGGAAATCCTATGGAGCAGTGCTATGCTGCCTGTAGGATCACTGTGAGTAGGAATCAACTCAATGGCAATGGGTTTAGTCTGGAATCTTTATAGCAACAGACTGCCACATCTTCTTCCCAAAGATGGCTGATGAGTTCAAACCACCAGCCTTCCAGTTAGCAGCCAGGCATTTTGGTCACTGTACCATCAGCAGTCCTTTTGGCATGATTATATTCCAGTGAAAAAAACAAAACCAAAACTCACAGCAACCCGCTTTGGGTTTCTCAGGCAGTAAATCTTTACAGAAGTAGATTGCCCAGTCTTCCTTCCATGGTGAAAAACAAACAAACAAACAAACAAAAATAAATTCCATGCCTTATTTTACATATCTGCCTATTGTATACATCCATAGTCCTTATAATACTAGACATCAATCACACATCTCCTCATTTTAAAGATAAAGCAACCGTTTTTCTGATATGGCAATAAACTTGTTACACAGTAAGAACCCAGCATTTGTACCCAGTCTTTCCAACACTCCCGCATCCCATGCTCTTTCCTCCCAGCAACAAGAGGGGAGCAAATCAGGGTAGATAAGGAACTGTAAGGTAGTGTAGTGCTTAAGGCACTTGACTGCTAACCAAAAGTCTGGGGGTTCAAACCCACTAGCACTCCTTAGAAGGAAGATGGGGCAATCTACTGCTGTAGTTATACTGCCTCAGAAACCCAAGGAGGGCTCGTTATGAGTCGGTCCGACTTGACTACACATAACAACAACAACAGCAGCAAGTCAGAGGTAGCCAGAAAGGACACTGAGATAAAAGCATTCCAGCGGAGGGGATAGTATGTGTGGAGGAAGGAGGCTGACATAGGATGGTGTGTTTAGGGAATTAAGAAGGAATCCATTAATCTGGAGTGGAAGCTGGGCATACGGAAGCAGGTAAGAGGGAAAAGGCATGAGCACTGGAAAATGTTTCACGATGCATTGTTAAGAAAAGAGATTGATAGATAAAGCAGGGTTGGGGGAAATGTGTGGTCTACTCTGTACATGTTCTTCCTCTCCTCTCGTTTTCTGTAGGGATGAATACCTGTAGAATTATTTGTTAATTAATATATATACCTCAAGATGAAATCTCTGTTGTTATTTTGAGTATTTATTTAAGTAGTCTATCATTATTTCACTATCCACATATCTGCATCTTGTCTCTTCAATAGCCTGTGTCATTTGAGAGCAAGAACTGTGTGGGTGGGTTCCACACAAAAAGTACTCATTATTTGTTGATTTGGTTTAAAAATGACTGAAGTGTCAATATATTTTGCAAGGGAGTTATTAGCAATGAAAATGTCAAGTTACTTCTGACTGGCAACGAACAGAACAAACAGCATGAAATGTCCCTTATAAAGATGCTCTGGAAATACTCATGCTTAGAGAATTTGACTTGAAATATAGAGTGAGACAACAAAACTAGTTCCTAATTGGACAGAGATTTAGTACGCCTTGATCTAACCAGAAATAATAATTCTGGCCCTAATTCCACATGTGGATTTTCATACATTTATATGAAACATGGAATAGTCTCAAAATCTACCACTCTAATAAATTTTGCCAACTCCTTTATATGTTCCTTTAACCACTGAATAAGAACAGAGACACATCATAATACATTTCAAACTCATATCCAATAGGAAATGGTATCATACTATTTTCTAAGGAAGTAAATTCTCTTTCTGTTGCTGACCTGGAGGTATGGAGAGGAAATTGATTCCAGTTTATAAAGTGGCAGACAAAAACCTGCAAAGCAGTCACTGAGAAGAAATTGCAGTTGTAACATTTTCTTACAAAACGTATTGCCATTGAGTCAAATTCTGACTCATAGTGGCCGTATAAGACAGAATAGAACTGTCCCAACGGGTTGCCAAGACTGTAATGTTTATGGAAACAGAGTACCACATCTTTCTCCTCTGGAGCAACTAGTGCGTTCAAACCACTGACCTTTCACTTAGCAGCCAAGCACTTAACCACTGTGTCACCAGGGCTCTTCAGCATCTCCTTAAACCAAAACGAAACTCACTGCCATTGAGTCGATTTCAACTCACAGCGACCCCCTTTGGGTTTCTAAGGTGGTAACTCTACAGAAATAAATTGTCCAGTCTTCCTTCTGTGGAATGGCTCATGGGTTTGAACTGACAACCTTCTGGCTAGCAGTCAAATGCCTTAGGCACTATGCCACCAGAGCTCCTTTTCAGTATCTCCTCAAGGAGGTGTAATTTCTTGACAGTTCACTCACTTTATACACAAAGCATTGTATGAAGTATCTGTTCCTTAAAGAGGATTACTATCTAAAGGTTATGCCATGAATCCATTTATGCCACAATTTATTATATATAAAATGTGTTATAAGGTAGACTTGAGTTGGACCTTTCAAAGAAAACTCACTTACATAGTCTCCCTTAGCTATGTAAACAAACCCACTGGGTTTGAATCACCAGCCTTCTGTGAGCAGTCAAGTGCCTTAGGCACTATGCTACCAGAGCTCCTAGCTTAGCTATGTAAATACAGGGAAATTGGCAGTTTACTATCAAGAGGATGGGGTGTGAGAGATGTGTTAAAACATTTTGTGATTCTATCAAGACTGTATCAAGGTCGCTACAGCCTAAGCCCAGGCATAAGTACAGACTCTGTGGAGGAGCTGGATTCTTTCCAGGAGGATCCCACAGTGTTGGTAGCAGGGGTAAGAGAAGTACTGTGCTAACATGGGATCCACGCCCCTAGCGATACAAAGCTGTTCAGTGGACCAAAGAGGATCTGACTAAGACAGTGTCATTGAACAACAAATGGCTACCAAAATAAAATTCCCTTGAGAAAAGAGATCATCTAGCCTGAGAACTGGGGCTCAAGGTGAAGACTAAGGATTTGGGGAAAGAAGATCTTGTCAAAAAGAGCATACATCTATGTCCTATGCCTTGGGGGACAACAGCCAAGCTTGTGAGAGGGCAGTAAAAAAAAGCCACTTGCTATAGAGTCGATTCTGACTCATGATGACCTCACGTGTGTCAGAGTAGAACTGTGCTCTAAATGGTTTTCAATGCCTGATTTTTCTGTAGTTCATCAGGCCAACTTTCTTCTGAGGTACCCCTGACTGGTCATGAATCTTCAATTTTTCTATTATCAACCAAACACATTAACCATTTGCCCAAAGAACCCAGACACTCCCAAAGGGCACTAAGTGAACTGTAATTTGGAGTCCAAGTTTGCTAAAACTGTATCCAATGCAGAGAAGTCACTGCAAGACTCAGGAATTGACTTCAACAGCGCCATCTTGTGGCTTCAAGAGGCAATGGACATAGAGGAGGAGGACTCCAGTTCCTTGCGCTTGGCTCTTGGTAAGAGGGAAGGTTCCCTGAAAAAATCCTGGAGCTCTTAGACAGTGAAAGGTTGTGGGATGGAGTAGATGAACCCCAAGTGGAAAGTAATAACTTCCTATTTTATATGATAGGTGCTGGAGCAATTGTTTAGAAAAAGTAAAGAGATGTGAATATATTTAAATAGGCAAATATTTCCACATTTCTTAGTAGATCATCTTATATATCTTTTAAATGAAAACATCATATTTTTAAAAAAAAAAGTCTTTTCTAGAGATATGAAAGTCTCTAGAACTTTATCCTATTTGGACAGAGAGAGGAAAGAAAAGGAAAGGAAAATTCCCAAGCTCTGGTAGCATAGTGGCTAAGGCACTTGGCTGCTAACCAAAAGCCTGGCAGTTCAAACCCACCAGCCACTCCTCGGAAGGAAGGTTGAGCAATCTACTTCTGTAGTGATACTGCCTCGGAAACCCAAGGAGGGGTAGCCAGCACATAACAACAACAATTGGTGGTGTAGTGCCTAAGGCATTTGACTGCTAACCAGAAGACTGGCGGTTCAAACCCACCAGCTACTCCTCTGAAGGAAGGTTGGGCAATCTACTTCCATAGTGATACCGCCTCAAAAACCCAAGGAGGGGTCACTATGTGTTGGATCCAACTCCATGGCAGTGGATTTTGTTTTGGGTATTTAATATAATTTGGCTTATCACAATAATAATAAGCAGTTGAATAGTACCCAACCACAGACCTGAAAAACCTCTAAGAAACTTCTCAGTGTTCCATCATTTTGGTCATCGTGATGTT
Source organism: Orycteropus afer afer (assembly GCF_000298275.1). Taxonomy (NCBI): domain Eukaryota; kingdom Metazoa; phylum Chordata; class Mammalia; order Tubulidentata; family Orycteropodidae; genus Orycteropus; species Orycteropus afer. The sequence continues at coordinate 1,669,024 of NW_006922011.1, read as the reverse complement.
TAAGGACCAGCAGCATCAGAAATGGTGGCCCTGAGTCACAGAGCTTCAGTAAATTTGTGTAGAAAGGTCTGTACTTCACATGGAATTTGTAAAGTAATGTCACTTTATGAAAGATTAATAGGCAGCCTGAACTCATCTGGAATTTTATTTTTAATTTAATAATTTTATCACATAAGATATCCCCATTATAGAAAAAGTAGAAGATAAAGAAAACAAAACTTCCCATAATCCCTCCATCTATTGATAAGTATTATTAATATTTTGGTGTATGTATTTCTACACTTTTCTATAAATATATGCTTTTTGCAAACAGAAATCATCAATATATATTAACAATCTACATACTATTTGATAACTTTGTCCTCTTAACAGATTTATTCTAATATCATTTCATAGAAAATGTAGATATACCTTATCATGTTAACTAGATACACAGTTTAAAGAGTCATTTATGTAGCTCTTTAGCAACTGTACAGACTTATATACAACCAGAAAAATAAAAAAGGAATTCTGGAAAGTATATACAATATTTTCAATTGTGTGGCTTATGGAATTTAACTCTATTTTATGAAATAGCTGCACCATTCTGTCAAATGTGCGCTAAGGGTATATGTGACAGGAGGTGGGAGGAGGTTGTCATTTCTTTATCCTCTTTTACTGCTTGTAATTTACCATTCATCCTCAATCGCTACATCAAGAATAAGAGAGTGAGATATTCTCAAACAAAGTATTTGAATATCTCACCATTCTGCAGTCATTATGAAGAGGTATATTTCAATGTGAAGCTGAAGGACATCTCATCCTATTAGGATGAAGAAGAGAGGATGCTGATTTCCAGGAAGAGGGCTGCATCCCTGAGGTGTATAACCTGTCAATTGATCTTTCAGACCCTGCCAATTACTTTACATCATCTCTGTGCTATTCAGTCATTTCAGCCCTGCTGGGCAACCAAGTAATCCTTTCGCCAAACCTCAGCTTGCTCTGTCCTCCACCCCGACTTTTACTGCTGACTTGTCTTAAACTTTCTTAAATTAGAAGGCAAGACAGAATCTTTCACTCCCAGAAACCATTCAGCTCCCTGCTGCTTTTGAACAAAGCTTCTCTGACCCTTATCATAACCATGTTAAGCAAAGAAAGGTTAAAAATCCACTGAAGGGAGTATGATCATTTATGCTCTGGGTGAAATCAGAAGTCATAAATTAACATAAATCAATCCCAATATGTATCAGAGAAAAGAAGAAAGAAGTAATGCTGTCTCGTTACTAACCTGGGAACTGCTGGATGTTGAATCATTTCCTGAAAATGTGGAAGTGCAGAGGAAGTCACCATCAGAGGACTGGGTGGGGACACTTCAGTGAGCAGTGATCTCAAAGGTAATTATCCTGACTCATAACCAAACTGGCAAAAGTGAATATCTGTAATCACACTTCGTGAGCTAAAACTAATTTCAAGCCCCTCTGAAGCTCTAGCATTACATTCAGATGATGGATGTGGAATGGATAGTCAGTTCTGTGATTCTGCCATGCCTTATCTAAGATGATCCAAACCCAAAATGCCCTTATTCCTCTGACATTTGGCTGCTATTCAACACCATTTCTTGGGTGAACAGACTTATTCAATAATATATTTATTTTTTAAAGTCTCAGCTCTGGCTCTCTGGGCCCTTATAAAGGCTTCCTGTCATTCAAAATAAATGTTCTCCTTATAGGCCACATTTGCAAAGAAAAGACAGAACCAAAAACATTACATTTTGTAGGCTACAAACAGAATACAACATCGATAGAAGGAAAATCAAAAGGAAAGCAGTTTATATCTCATTCTCAGGGAGGACTGATACTGCTCTATTAGTGAGTATATTTAGTCATTACCCATTAACCATAATGGGGTCCCTGACTCCATCCAAGTCCCTTCACTCTTACTCTTTCTTTTTTTTCTTATGTTAGTCATTCATTTTAATAAATATAATTCATTATGAAATAAATGCAATCTTATGCCTTGTAAATGTTTTCCGCATAAATTCACAGAACTGAGCAATTATTATATTAGATTAAGTTTCCTGATATGAGGTCTGAAAAATATGATCATGTTTCTTATTATGATGCCTACCTGACCTTTCTGTTCTTATTTTCAGGTCTGCCTCAAAAGTTACAGAGGTTCTAGATTGCCTGGCTGACTGGTTGTTTGGTTGTTTTGTTCCTGGCGTCTACTGGCCATGAAATTTACCAAAAAGTGATGGTACATGTTCATTATTACAATAATGGCCAAAGGAAGCAAAAAATCTGAGCCTGAGACTAGATAAAACTATGTAATTATAAAGCTACAATGACAAGTGTGGTGGAAATGATAGGGAAGAATCTCCAAAAATTCTTTCCTCCACAAAAGTAATGGAAAGACTGGCAAAAATTGTTAGAATCAACTTCTCCAGAAACGAATAAATTAGGCTTTCAGCAATCTTGGGTGAATCTATTCAGAAAATAAAAACACCTCAATTTCAATAACAACAGTGAGTTTTGTGGCATTTTAACTTACCTATTCCTATCCCCTCCCCCCAGATCTATGTTGTTGTTGTTGTTGTTATTTGCTGTCGAGTCGGCCCCGACTCATAGCGACCCCTCCTTGGGTTTCCGAGGCAGTTATCACTACGGAAGTAGGAATGCCCAACCTTCCTTCCGAGGAGTGGTTGGTGGGTTTGAACCGCCAGCCTCCTGGTTAGCAGTCAAGTGCCTTAGGCACTATGCTACCAGAGCCCCAGATCTATAGTGCCCTTGAAAACCAACAGCACCACAATCACAGTGTAAACCACAAATGTGGAGCCAGTAGAAGGATCAGATCATTGTTGGAACTCTCTCAAAGCCCCATTCCTAGTGAACTGTCATATTTGACCTGTCTTTCAGTTCCCTGGAAAACCCCACTGTCTTTACTTGACATAGTTCAGAGGTCACTCAGGCTGAACAATCTTTTCCCTATTTAAAGCAACAAGAGGCAATGACTGAACATCATGACTGCCTGAAGTGGTAGATAACAGTTGGGGAAAATAATAAACCAAGAAAAAAAAAAAAAAAAAAAAAAAACTCACTGCCGTCAAGTCAAATCCAACTCATTGCAACCCCTTCTTGGGTTTCCAAGGCAGTATCTCTATGAAAGAATGTTGCCCAGTCTTCCTCCTGAGGAGTGGCTGGTGGGTTTGAACCGTCAGGGTTCTGGTTAGCAGTCAAATGCCTTAGGCACTATGCCACCAGAATAGGCTAACAAAAAAAAAAGAAAGGAAAAGCAGGGGAATGAGATGCTCATAGGAGAGTTCTAAAAGCTCTAACACATCCCTGGAACTCTAGAAGATCACTTGTATGTGTAGGGCTGTGTGCTTGCTCCAGAAAGGCCCAGACTTACTAGACAAAGACATTAAATCAGCTATTTCAAATATGTTCAAAACACTAAAGAAAATAAGGAAGAGTATGAAAATAATCTCTCACCAAATAGAGAATATTAATAAAGATATATAAATTATTTAAAAAACAACCAAATATAAATTCTGAAGTAGAATGTACAATAACTGAAATGAAAAATTCATTAGAGAGGTTCAACTGCAAATTTCAGCGGGTGGAAGAAAGAATCTATGGACATGAAGATCATTCATTTAAACTATCCAGTCTGAGGAACAGAAAGAAAAAGGATGTTTAGGAAACCATGAAGTATGCCAACATACACAAAACAGGAATACCAGAAGGAGAGAAGAAAAGGGGCGGAGAGAATATTTGAAGAAATAATAGGCGAGAACTTTCTAAACTTGATGGAAAAACATTACCCTACACATTCAAGAACCTTGATGATTCCAAGGAGGAAAAAGCTACCATGAATTTTTCAGTTCCTTGAATGTCCAGGCTGCCCTGGAGGTCTGTAGGCTCTAAGAGGGGTGAGACTATGTCTAAATTTTCTGCCACTGTATTCCCAGGACCAAGAGCTCAGCAACAAAGAATTAATATCTGCCAAATATTTGGTATGTGAAAGGAAGGTAAATAATAAGGAAAAATGACTATAGTAGATTTTGGACAGTTGGGGGATGGGATGAGGAAATGGAGAGAACTACATAACTTTGAGAAGATGGCTTCACCCAACCCTGGACGCCTATACTCCAATTATACAGCAAATGCAAGGAGCTAAGAAAGGTAAGGAAGAAAAAGCAGAGGTTTCTGTGTGTCATGGAATGTTTAGTGTCAGAAGAGAAGAGGGGAACAATTTAATCTTTTTATGTTTCTGCCATTTTAAAAGCTTCGAACACCACCAGTTTATTAATCTGAATGACCAGAATTAAACACATTGAAATGCAATGACTGTGCCTCTGTCTTGGGCATTTCAGGTATGCTAGGCTGGTAGTCATCATCACTGCCCCTTGGAAATAAGCTCCCACCAAACCAAATGACACAACCTAGATCACTTGCAGAAATTCAGCAGCACAAAAAATCTATTGTATTGTTGTTAATTGCCGTCGAGTCATCTCCGACTCATAGCAACCCTATGCACAGGAGAACAACACACTGCCCTGTCCTGCACTAGTTCCATGATCTTTGCTATATTTGAGCCCATCACCACACCCACTGTGTCAATCCATCTCATTGAGGGCCTTCCCCTCTTTTGTCGACCCTCTACCTTGCCAAGCATGACATCCTCCTCCAGGAAATGGGCCCTTCTGCCAACATGACCAAAGTAGGTGAGACGAAGTCTGGCCATTGTCACTTCCAAAGAGCATTCTGGCTGCACTTCCTCTAGGACATATTTGTTAGTTCTTTTAGCAGTCCATGGTACTTTCAGCATTTTTCTCCAACACCACATCTCAAAAGCATCAACTCTTCTTTGGTCTTCTTTATTCATTGTCCATGAATATGAGGCAAGTGAAAATATCACAGATAATATCAGGCGCACTTTAGTCCTCAAGGAGACATCTTTGCTCTTCAGCATATTAAAGAGTTCCTTTGCAGACAATCTGCCCAGCGTATACGTTGTCCTGACTGCTGCTTCCATTGGCATCGATTGTAGAACCAAGCAATATGAAGTCTTTTCTTCAATCTTTTCTTCACTGATCGTGATGCTGCTTAGAGGTCCAGTTGTGAGGATTTTTATTTTCCTCATATTGGGATATAATCCATACTGCAGACTGTATTCTTCACTCTTCATCAGTAAGTGTTTCAAGTCATCCTCACTTTCAGCAAGCAAAGTTGTGTCATCAGCATATTGCAGGTTGTTAATGATTCTCCCTCCAATCCTGATGCCACATTCTTCATTTAGTCCAGCTTCTCAGATTATTTGTTCAGCATACAAATTGAATAAGTATGGTAAAATGATACAAACCTGATGCACTCCCTTCTTGATTTTAAACCATACAGTGTTTCCTTGGTCTGTTCTAACAACAGCCTCCTGGTCTATGTACAGGTTCTTCCTGGTCTATGAGCACAATTAAGTGGTCTGGAATTCCCTTTTTTCTCAATGTCATCCACAATTTGTTATGATCCACACAATCAAATGCTTTTGCACAGTCAATAAAACACAAGTAAACATCTTTCTGGTATTCTTTGCTTTCAGCTACGATCCATCTGACATTAGTAATGATATCCCTCATTCCACGTCCTCTTCTGAATCCAGCTTGCATTTCTGGAAGTACTCTGTCAACATACTGCTGCAATGGTTTTTGAATTATCTTCAAAAGATTTTACTTGCGTGTTGTATGAATGATATTGTTCGATAAAGTCCACATTCTGTGAGATCACCTTACTTTGGAATGGGTACAAATATGGATGGATATCTCCCAGTCAGTTGGCCAGGTAGCTGTCTTCCAAATCTCTTGGTATAGCTGAGTGAGTGCCTGCAGTGTGGCATCAGTTTGATGAAACATCTCAATGGGTATTCCATCAATTCCTGAAGACTTGTTTTTCTCCACTTTCCTTCAATGCCATTGGTTCTTGAGCATATGCCACTTCCTGAAATGGATGAACGTCAACCAGTTCTTTTTGGTACAGTGACTCTGTGTAGTCCCTCCATCTTCTTTTGATATTTCTTCATCATTCAACATTTTGCCCATGTTGTTGTTCTTGTTATGTGCTGTCAAGTCAGATCCAACTCATAGAGACCCCTCCTTGGGTTTCCAAGGTGGTATCACTACAGAAGTAGATTGCCCAACCTTCCTTTCAAGGAGTGGTTCGTGGGTTTGAATCCCCAGCCTTCTGGTTAGCAGTCAAGTGCCTTAGGCACTACGATAGAATCTTTCAGTATTGCAACTCGAGGCTTGAGTTTTTTTCTCCAGTTCTTCCAGCTTGAGAAGTGCTGAGCATATTCTTTGCTTTTGGTTTTCAAACTCCAGGGTTTTGCACATGTCATTCTAATTGACTTTGTCTTTTCAAGCTGCTCTTTGAAATCTTTTGTTCAGCTCTTTTATCTTGTCATTTCTTCCATTTGCTTTCATTACTCTCCACTCAAGGGCAAGTTTCAGAGTCTCTTCTGACATCCATTTTGGTTTTCTCTTCCTTTCCTATCTTTTTAATGACTTTTTATTTCTTCATGGAAGATGTTCTTGATGTCATCCCACAATTCCTCTGGTTTTCATTCGTGTTCAATGCATCAAATCTATTTTTCAGATGATCTCTAAATTCAGATGGTCTTCTAAATTCAGGAGGGATATATTCAAGGTCATATTTTGGCTCTCATGGACTTGTTTTAATTGTCTTCAACTTCAAGGTGAACTTGCATATGAGTAGTTGATGGTTTGTTCCACAATCAGCTCCTGGCCTTGTTTTGGCTGAAGATATTGAGTTTCCCATTGCCTCTTGCAGCAGATGTAGTCAATCTGATTCCTGTGTACTACATCTGGTGAAATCCACATGTATAGCCACCATTTTTGTTGTTGTAAAAAGTATTTGCAATGAATAAGCAGTTGGTATTGCAAAATTCTATCATGTGATCTCCAGTGTTATTTCTATCACCAAGTACAAATTTTCCAACTACTGGTAATTCTTCTTTGTTTTCAACTTTTGCATTCCAGTCACCAGTGATAATTAACACAACCTGATTGCATGTTTGGTCAATTTCAGACTGCAGAAGTTGATAAAAATCTTCAATTTCCTCATCTTTGGCTTTAGTGGTTGGAGCATAAATTTGAATAGTAGTATTAATTGGTTTTCCTTGTTGTTGTTGTTAGGAGCTATCAAGTCATCTCTGACTCAAAAGATCCCATGCACAGCAGAACAAAACACTGCCCAGTCCTGAGCCAGCTCCATTACTCTTGCTACACTGAGCCCATCGCTGCCACCACCGTGTCAATCCACCTTGAGGGCCTTCCCCTCTTTCATCAACCCTCCATCTTACCAAGCATGACATCCTTCCCCAGGGAATGTTCCCTTCTGAAAACATGACCAAAGTATATGAGACGAAGTCTGGCCATTCTCGCCTCCAAGGAGCATTCTGGCTGCACTTCCTCCAGGACAGACCTGTTAGTTCATTTAGCAGTCCACGATACTTTCAGCATTCTTTGCCAACACCACAGCTCAAAAGCATCAACTCTTCTTTGATCCTCTTTATTCATTGTCCAGCTCTCACCTGCATATGAAGTGACTGAAAATACCATGGCTTGTGTCAGGCACACCTTAGTCCTCAAGGAGACATCTTTGCTCTTTAGCACATTAAAGAGGTCTTTTGCAGCCAATTTGCCCAGTGTTATACATCGTCTAATGTCCTGACTGCTGCTTCCATTGGCGTTGATTGTAGAACCAAGCAACGTGAATTCTTTGACAACTTCAATCTTTTCTCCACTTATCGTGATGCTGCTTATAAGTCCAGTTGTGAGGATTTTTGTTTTCTTTATATTGAGATGTAATCCATACTGCAGACTGTATTCTTCAGTCTTCATCAGTAAGTACTTCAAATCATCCTCAATTTCAGTAAGCAAAGTTGTGTTGTCAGCATATTGCAGGTTGTCAATGATTCTTCCTCTAATCCTGATGACACATTTTTCTTCATATAGTCCAGCTTCTCAGATTATTTGCTCAGCATACAGATTGAATAAATACGGTGAAAAGATACAACGCTGACACACTCCCTTCTTGATTTTAAACCATGTAGTGTTCCCTTTTTCTGTTTGAACGACAACCTCCTAGTCTATGTACAGATTCCTCATGAACACAATTAAGTGTTCTGGAATTCCCTTTCTTCTCAATGTCATCCACAATTTGTTATGATCCACACAATAAAATGTTTTTGCATAGTCAATAAAACACAAGTAAACATCTCTCTGGTATTCTTTACTTTGAGCCAAGATCTATCTGACATCAGCAATGATATCTCTCATTCCACATCCTCTTCTGAATCCAGCCTGCACCACTGGAAGTTCTTTGTCAATTATCTTCAGTAAGAATTTTTTTCTTCCTTGTAGGCATAGGGATATGATCCTATCACTGACAGCATTGTACTTCAGGACATATCTTGAAATATTCTTTGTGATGATGAATCCCATGCCATTCCTCTTCAAACTGTCATTCCCAGCAGAGTAGATCATATGGTTGTCTGATTCAAAATGGTCAAAACCCATCCATTTCAGCTCACTAATGTCTAGGATATTGATATTTATGTGTTCCATTTCATTTTTGAAAACTTCCAATTTTCTTAGATTCATAACATTCCTATGAATACTGGTGGCATAGCCTCCAGCCTCACAGCAACATGAAAGCCACCACAGGATGACAAACTGACAGATAAGTGCTGGTTTTTCTTCTTACCATTGTGAAAATGGTGAATCCAGTTTGAACGTATTTGTGTTTTATTGATCTGGTCCATGGCGTTAATGTAAATCTAATGTCTCCCTCCCCTTACCTGGATCCTGCCACCCATCCTGTCGACCCTGGCTTTCCTTCCTTCCTGTCTTTGGGCTGTCTCTCTCCACCCCAAAGGCAGGAAGGAGGGAAAGCCAGGTGGACAAATTGTGGACAACATTGAGAAGAAAGGGAATTCTCACAAGGAACATTCCATGTTCCTATTATTAATGGATGTTTGCAGTTGTTTCTCCTCAATTTGAGTTGTGCCACATCAGCACATGAAAGTACCAAAAGCTTTCCTTTATCCATATCATTAAGGTTGCTTCTACTCTGATGAGACAGCTCTTTCCTAGTCATACTTTGAGCACCTTCCAACCTAAGGGGCTTGTCTTCCAGCACTGTATCGAACCATCTTTCCAGGCTATTCATAAAGTTGTACAGTAATGTATCCAACAGTGTTTCTCCACTATTCATAAGGTTTTCCTTGGCCAATTCTTTGAGTAGTGAATGGCCTCTTCCTTCTTCCGAGTCTATCTCAGTCTGGAAGTTGCGTTGCAACCTGTGCACATGTGCAACCCTGCTGGCATTTGAAACACCGGTGGCACAGTCCAGCCTCACAGCAACATGCAAGCCACCACAGTACAACAAACTGACAGAAAAGTTCATCTCCCTTAGCTGTTCAAAACCTCTCCACCTGGCTTTCCCTCCTTCCTGCCTTTGGGGTGGAGACAGACAGCCCATAGGCAGGAAGGAGAGAAAGCCAGGGTCGACAGGATGGGTGGCAGGATCCAGGAGGGAAACACTGGATTTACCCTAATGTCATGGACCAGGGCAATAAAACACAAATACATCCAAACTGGATTCACCATTTTCGCAATGGTAAGAAGAAAAACCAGCACTTATCTGTCAGTTTGTCATCCTATGGTGGCTTGCATGTTGCTGTGAGGCTGAAGGCTATGCCACTAGTATTTCAAATACCAACAGGGTCACCCAGGTTGGGCAGGTTTCAATAGAGCTTCCAGACTAAGGCAAACTCAGAAGAAGGAAGGAGCTATCCACTTCTCATAGAATTAGCGAGTGAAAACCTTATGAATAGGAGTGAAACACTGTCTGACATATTACTGGAAACATTAAGATAGCCCTGAAACATTGTCTGATATGGTGCCAGAAGATAGCCCTCCAGGTCAGAAAGCACTCAAAATACAACTGAGGAACATCTGCCTCCTCAAAGTAGAGTCAACCTTAATTATGTGGATGGAGTAAAGCTTTCAGGACCTCCAGTTGATGATGGGGCATGACTCAAAATGGGAAGAAACAGCTGTAAACATCCATTAATAATTGGAACATGGAATGAACAGGGTATGAATCTAGGAAAATTGGAAGCTGTCAAAAATGAAGTGGAATACGTCAAAATCGATGTCCTAGGCAATAGTGTGCTGAAATGGACTGGTTTTGGCCATTTTGAATCAGATAATCATATGATCTACTATGCCAGCAATGACAAATTGAAGACACATGGTGTGGCATTCATCATGACAAAAAATGTTTCAAGATCTATTCTGAAGTACAATGCTGTCAGTGACAAGATAATGTCCATTCCTACAAGGGAGTCCAATTAATACTACTATTATTCCAATTTACGCACCAACCACCAAAGCCAAAGATGAGGAAACAGATTTACCAATTTCTACAGTTTGAAATTGACAAAACATGCATCAAGATGTGTTGATTATTGCTAGTGATTGGAATGTGAAAGTTGGAAATAAAGAAGAATCACTGGTAGTTGTAAAATATGGCCTTGGTTATATAAATGACATCAGAGCTTTCCAAAGATAATGAAAAATAAAATAGCTACCAATGTGTTTTTTGCAATTGAGCACCAGTTCCTCATTCAGAGTCTCCACATTGGAAAATAAAACTAGTACCCTAATTAGAAATATTAGCCTATGTCTCTTGCATCTATCTATGTTTGGGTGATAAACAAGATTAGAGAAAGGGAGGAGCCTAATGTGCAGAGCTCTGTGCCTTCGTCTCTTCCAGATCTGCCTGCTATCAGAGACACTGCGTTGGTCCATCCTCTGTGGGACATATAGCAAGTATCAGAAAACAACTCCTAAGGGAGAGGCCTGAAGTTATCAGTACAGCCTAAGACTAGGTGAGTAATTCTCTCTAATTCCAGGGTTTACTAGAAGCCCATATATAAAACGGTTTTATACAGTCCTAAAGATGAGTTGTTGTTGTTGGGTGCCGTTGAGTCAGCTCTGACTCATAGTGACCCTATGCACAACAGAACAAAACACTACCCAGTTGTGCATCATCCTCACAATTCTTTCTATGCTTGAGCCCATCGTTGCTGCCACTGTGTCAATCCATCTCACTGAGGGTCTTCCCATTTTTCTCTGACCCTCCAGTTTGTTGCTGTTGTTAGGTGCCATTGAGTTGGCTTCAACTCATAATGACCCTATGTACAAAAGAACAAAACACTGCCCTGTCATGCACCATCCTCACAATCCTGGCGATACCTAAGCCCATTGTTGCAGCCACTGTGCCAATCCATCTTGTTGAGGATCTTCTCCTTCTCCACTAACCCTCCACTTTACCAAGCATGATACCTCCAGGGAATGGTCCCTTCTGACATGACCAAAGTAGGTGAGATGAAGTCTGCAATTCTCTCTTCCAAGGAGCATTCTGACTGCACATCTTCCAGGACAGATTGGTTCCTTCCTCTGGCAGTCCATGATATTTTCAGTATTCTTGCCTGTAACACAATTCAAAAGCGTCAACTCTTCTTTGGTCTTCTTATTCATTGTCCAGTTTTCACATGAATATGAGGTGATTGAAAATACCATAGCTTGGGTCAGGCACACCTTAGTCTTCAAAGTGACATCTTTGCTCTTCAGCACTTACAGAGATCTTTTGCAGCAGATTTGCTGTTAAAAAAAAAAAAAAAAAATGTGTAAAGACCTGGAGTTGCTTTTGTAACTCGAGGTCTTCGCACATTTCATTATAATAATTAACTTTGTCTTCTCAAGATGCTCTTTGAAATCTTCCTTTCAGCTTTTTTATCTTATCATTTCTTCCATTTGCTTTAGCTACTCTTCTTTCAAGAGCAAGTTTCAGAGTCTCTCTGACATCCATTTTGGTCTTTTCTTCCTTTCCTGCCTTTTTAATGACCTTTTGCTTTCTTCATGGATCATGTTCTTGATGTCATCCCACAATTCTGGGTTTTGCTCATTAGTGTTTAATACGTGAATCTATTCTTCAGATAGTCTCTTCATTCAGGAGGATATAATCAAGGTCATATTTTGGATCTAACAGCCTTGGAAACCTAATGGGTTCTGCTATGAGTTGGAATTGATTTGATGGCAGTGGATTAGATTTGAGGATTTTGTTGTTGTTTTTAACTAGTAATGAGCCAACATTTTGGTCTTTTATGACTATTTATTTATTTTACCCTTTTATCTTTATTGGGTTGAAATTGGAGAGGACATAAGGGTGCAATTTGGTAGTTTAAAAGCAATTGCCATCAAGTCAATTTCAACTCATGGTAACTCCACATGTGTCAGTAGAATTGTGTTCTGCAGGATTTCCCATGGCTGATTTTTCAGAAGTGGATCTCTAGGCCTTTCTTCCAAGGTGCCTCTGGTTCTCTGCCTGAAACACAATATATACACAATGCAACGCAACACAAATCACTGCCATTGAGTGTCGCATCTGACTCATAGCGACCCCTCCTTGAGTTTCAGAAGTGATATCACTACAGAAGTAGATTGTACAAACTTCCTTTTAAGGAGTGGCTGGTGGATTTGAACCACCAGCTTTCTGGTTAGCAGTCAAATGCCTTAGGCACTATGCTCCACAGGAGAAGCTCCCGAAACACAATATATAGCAAATTGTTATTCTATAACTGGGAGCTCTGGTGGCTTAGTGCCTAAGGCACTTGACTGCTACCCAGAAGGATGGGGGTTCTAACCCAGCAGCCATTGATTGGAAGGAAGATTGGACAATCTACTTCTGTAGAGATACTGCCTCGGAAACCCAAGGAGGGGTCACTATAGAGCTACATATTTTTCCCCTATATAACATATAGAAGAATAGATTGAGTACTATATTATTGCATCCTGCTTGGTAAAGTAGAGGATCAGCAAAACAGGAAAACCCTTAAGGAGATGGGTTGACACAATGGCTACACCAATGGGCTCAAACATGCAGCAATTGGGAGGGTGGCACAGAACTAGGCAGTGTTTTGCTCCATTATACATAGCATTATTATGTTTCAGAACCAACTCAATGGCACCTAGCAACAAGAACATACACACACACGTGTGTATATATATGCATATATACATATTATATACAAACATAGGTCTATAATCACAAGTTTTTATGCTTTACCATTTTAATAAAATATTCCTACTAAACACAGAATTTGGGGTTAGAAGATAAACTATCAATTTTGAATTTCTTTTTTTCAAACCTCCTTTGAAAACTTACCTTCATTACTAGCATACATCATTATAAGAATTACAGCCTACAAGATAAATCCAGTCTATGACTTGTTTTAGTTCAGACCAAGAGCTAGGAATGTTTTCTTATATTTTTTAAAGACCTATAAAGAAAAACAAAGAAGAATATACAAGAGAGATCATGCATGGCCCACAAAAGCATAAAATGTTTACTATCTAGTATTTAGCTGAAAAAAGTATGCCAAGCCATACTTTAGATTAACCCTCTCCCAACACACACATTAACATAATAAGAGTAAATTTGTCTTCTATCTTGAGGTTAATTCCAGGTCCTTTCAGTGGAGTGTAAATGTTAGAAGAGCATGGTAGACATAATAGTGGCCAAACAAAGATGTGCATGTCTTGATCCCTGAAATTTGTGAATATGTTATGTTACATGGTAAAGGCGATTTAAGGTAGCAGGTAGCAGGTAGCAGGTTACCATTAAGGTATCCTTAATGGGATTAAGGTTGTTAATCACCTGACCTTAAACTAGAAAAATTATTTTTTATTTGTAGAATATTTGAGAAGCTTTAATAATATAAGTGTAAAGTAACAAGGATAGTGTCTGGCATGTGAAATTGTTCAGTAGATTAGTAACTATTAATCAAGTCTATTCATATTAGTCCTGGTGGCACAAGAATTGCACACTTGGCTGCTTGCTAATCAAAAAGACTGGAGGTTCTAACCCACTCAGCAGCTCCACAGGAAAAAGACCTGGTGATGTGCCTCCATAAACATTATAGCCAAGAGAACCCTGTGAGGAGGTTCTACTGTCACAAGGAGTTTCTATGAGTCAGTATTGATTCAATGGCACACCACAATGATTCATGTTAGTGCACTCATTGGTGCATACACCCCCAATCTTAGCCATTCCTGTTTCACTGTCCTCCCAGAAGTAAATGACTCCTCAGGTATTTAAAACAGCTGTTCCCATCAGTATATTCTTTTTGTATAAAACAAGAGAAAAACTATACATAAAACAGTGTTTGAAAACAGATTTGAGGGGCAAAGAAACCTTGAATAAGGTACCTGGCAACATTTCCTAACACTTCTGAAAACCCTACATAGTAGTTCATTGCATTTGGATCTTTGTGTGAAATAAGTACATGAACAATAATTTGATATGAAGGCAACCAGCTCCTTACCCACAAAAAGGATTAAATGAATAATTTTGTTCTTAATTAGGCAACTACAGAATGCTGTGAGCTGAGTGTCCTCATTTAAAGATAATACTAGGGTGATTTAGCATAAGTTTCTTTTTAAAGTCCAACAACAGGAAATTTTTGAAAAATTGTTTTTGTATTCTATGATCTTTTGACAGAAGCTTCTAAACCTTTTATCTCTGCCCTCTTGAGCTAGCCCTCTTGAGGTAGGCCATATCTAACATTTGCACTCAAACTGAACTGCAGACAATCTTAGCACTTCCAAAAAGATATTCAATAGAAATACCTTCCTCTTAAGATACTTCCTGACTTTTCTCTTTACCCTGTGACAGGAAAAGCAGTGAGAGCTGCCACTCAAGTTTAGGCAACATTTGTGGTTATAGGAGAAGAGCTCCCTCTCAGGCCTAAGCCCAGAAGATGCTCTCAGTTCCATCTCATAGCATCACAGTAACATTTTTCTTCAGAGTTCCTGTCCCCAAAACTGAAGAGTCTGCACATAAACAAAACAGACTCTAGAGATCTATTACTGGTATTAGTAAATCATATATATGTAGCTCAGGTATATATATTTAAAAAAAAAAAAAAAAAAGAAATATTTTGTAGAAAAAAAAAAGAAAAGGGGGGAACAGGATTGCTGGTCCGGTAGAGCCTGGTGGAACCACTGAGGCTATGGCCCCTAGCTGCCCTTCAGGTCTGGAACTGAACCCACACCTGTAGCTTCCAGCCAAACAAAAGACAGGCATATGAGTTGAACATTTACCTGAGGTAGATACACTCCTTGGAGAGAACAATCATGGGAGAACGAAAGGCTGCTTATGCACAGGGGGCAGGAGTGCATGGAGGGATGGACACAGGGAAGAGGTAACTATCTGGAGGAAGTAGGAGAGGAGTTGTTGCATTGTGGTAAATTGTGGTCAATGTCATGAGGAAAAGTCTATGTGAATTGCTGTATGGAAAGCGAATTTGCTCTGTAAATTTTCACCCAAAGCACAATTTAAAAAAAATAATAAGGAATGTATTTATTTATTTATTTATTTGGTCGAGTGTTTTCAGTGAATTAGTAAAGTAAAACTTAATCAGCAGATGACAATTTAAAATGTTCATTGTTAACAGACACTGATAACTCTTTTTTTGTGATAAAAAATTATTTTTTGTGTGTAGTATGTTATGCCAATTGAACTGGATATCCTCTGTGACTATGGTCCTGAGTCCACAGGTTCAACTACTCAGTCCCTCTGGGTAGCTGGGTGTGACCAAGCAGTGACTACAACCTAGTACTGCTAACACAGAAATACTTCAAGTGAATTGAATAGCCTTAAAAAACAGAAGCTAATTTTCTCACAGTGCAGGATGCTAAATCTGGATTCATGGTGCCAGGTATAGTGGAAGACTCTCTCTGTGTCAACTCTAGGGGGAAGAACCTTCCTTATCTATTTCAGCTTATATAGCCCTGTTGTTGCTCAGTTTCATGGCAATCTTCCCTTGGCATCCATCTTTCCACTCACCCCCATTTGTACTTCCTCTTGAATCTAATCTACTCTTTTTATAGCTCAGAAGTGATTAGTTTTAGGACACAACCTACAATGTTAGGGCCTCATTAACATAACAGAGAAAATTATATTCTCAAATGAGATTACATCCACAGGTATAGGGATTAGGACTCCAATACATATTTTGGCAGGATACAATTCAATCCATAGCACTTAAGCTTTCTACACGTCAATTTTCTCATCTGTGAACTGAGACTAATAATAATACCTACGTCATAGGGTAGTCATGTAGATTCAGTGAGTTAATGTTTACAACCCACTTGGGACACACTTTGGTGCTTGGTAAACATTATATAAGTATTTTTAAATAAATAAATAATAAATGCTATCTCGTCCTGCAGGTATCCACTGAGGTCCCTCTCAGACCCTGACTCTTAGTCTGCCATCCATGCACTACCACTGAGATGTCCTTCTTTCTGTCTGAGCCTCACCAGTCAGAAGATCTCTCAGCTATCAATGAGGAAATCATCCTACTCCTTCCATGTAGAATAGTGATGGAGGGAATCCCTAGGAGGCTGTATTCCTGACTGTTACACTAAAGCAAGTGTTATAATTAACATATCCAAAATGGAATGGTTATTCTGGTTGTAATACTCCAGTTCTTCAAAGTAAACCAATATTTTTCTGTTTCATAAGAAAAAAATACTATGCAAATGTTAAATTAAATTTTAAAATGTACTGTCTCTAAGGTCAAAGAAAAACACTCATTTGCTCAAACACTTCTGATTTTCTTGTCTTCCACAAAAGAATGCCATTTCAGTCAGAAAATATTTTTAGACCTGATCCTCGACAGCCTTCAAGGTAAAACATTATTATTTACATGGGTTCCAATTAGGCAAACTTCTAAGGGATGTTAGGTGGGAAAATCCCAAAGTATATTTCCAAACTGTAGAAAGAACTTCTTATGAACACTCAGTAATATTTTACATTAATATGAAATATATCTCTAGATCTACAGTGTCCAAATAGTAGGCAGTAGCCAAGTGTAGCTATGGAACATTTCAAAATGTGGCAAGTCCAAATCAAGATGTGCTGCAAGTATAAACTAAATCTCAGATTTCAAAGACTTAATATGATGAACAGAGTGTAAAATATCTCAATAATTTTAATACTTATTACAAGATGAAATGATAGTACTTGGGACATATTGAGGTCAATAAAATATATAAGTAAAGTTAATTTCATCTATTTATTTTTACTTTATTGACAAGGCTACTAGAAATTTTAATTTGCATATGTGTCTCACATTTTATCTCTACTGGACAGCAAAAATTGTATCCCTATCAGTTGTAGATAATACAGAGCTAAATCTTAGGTACTAACTCAGAAAATCAGATATTTCTACATAATATCAATTGCTCCTTATCTTCTTTTTGTCTCAGAAAGAAAGAAATCACAGTGAAACTGTGAGAGCCATAACTCTCAGAACAGGACTGCCGTGTTTTTCTAGGTCTCACAAGTTTTCCACCTTTCATAAGCAAAGAAACTCAAACCTACTGCCATGGAGTTGATTCTGACTTATAGTGACCCCATAGGACAGAGTAGAACTGCCCCATAGAGTTTTCAAGACTAAATCTTTACAGAAGCAGACTGCCTTGTCTTTCTCCCACAGAGCAGCTAGTGGATTCAAACCACCAACATTTTGGTTAGCAGCTGAGTGCTTTAACCACTGCACCACCAGAACTCTTACCTTTGATGGGATGCAGTCTTTTCTATCTCATTTCCATGGGAAAATACTTGAGATTTCCTTCTCTGACACCTTTCTGCCATACACAAGTTTTGATGTCCACAGGTTTTACTACATATATCCTTGGCTGTTCACTTACTGTGAGAGGGTCCAGATTTACACTGTTTATATTGAGGCAAGAAAGGACAATTGAAGAAATATTAACAATGAATTCACCTTTGAATTCATTGCCCAACCTAAGTAGGGAAGTTCTGTTGAGCAGTGAGACAACTTGTTTTGAGGCAAGAGACATCTGGCTTGAGCCAGCTTGAAAAACCATGTACAGAGTGGAAAATGCCTCTGCCCTGCTCCCCCTTCCTTCTTCCTCTGCTCATACTCCCTCTCCTCTCTTCCGCTCTGGCACATGTAGTTTCTGTAAAAACTGCTAGCTGCAGGTGCTCTTTTTGCAGGTAACTAATCACGCTTTTAACCCAAATACCCCGGAAGAAGAATCCCATAAAAGCCCCGAGTGGCCTTTGTTTGGGGCTCAATCTCTGGATATGAATCCACTGAGTCTGTGCTAGCACAAATACATAAAGGTCCTTTCTTTTTCACCATCCCGCTTGGCGTTAGCGTTTCCCTTGGTGGCTCCAGCAACAATATCTTTGAGTGAGCCAGGAAATGTTAAGCTTCATCTTCCTGTTTTTGTTTTTTCTTTGATTTCCTTTTTCTGTTCCATCCTATTTGATTCTGAGTAGTTATTTTCTGTAAAAATTTAGAGCAGTGGTTTATAGTAGTTTTTAATATCAATTAAATGTATCCAAGACCTAGTCATCCCCTACTTAGTGTTATTTCAATAGCCTGTGGGATTCATAATAGTTTGAAAATCTAGAACTTCTATGACTAGAATTAATAGCTTCAATTTGAGCAATTACCAAGTGGCAAAAGTCTTGAGAATTGTATTTAACATATCTGACTCTGGAGTTCATGAGAGAGAGTTTTTTTAAACATTTTGTTGACCATACTCTAAAACCAAAGTACATAAAACCAGTGAGGCCTACATAATGTTGACAGTTCTTTTTTTATATAGTATTGATATCTTCTTCCATTTCTCTCAACAGCTCTTACAAATCTTTTTTAATTTCTTAACACCTAACTTCATCAAACTCGACAGCAGTGAATTTTGGAACTTAGTCAAATGTCAGTGTCCCCATCTTTTGACAGCCTAAAATATATTACTTCCTGAATGCTTGCTTCACCTACCCATTGAGGCCCACATTTCCACTTATATCATGAATACTCTAGGCTCAGACCTTGGGTGCAGCCTTAGTCATTTCTTCAGTGATGGATCCAAGGAATGATCAATTACAATGGGGCCTCTAAACCAAAATTTTCCATTTGTTAATGGAGTCCCTGCAGTGTGGAAGATCTTGAGGTCATTGGGAAAATCTTCTGCAAAAGAGGTCATTAAAGGGTTTAGCAGGGGGCAAGATGGCGGACTAGGCAGAAGGATTGCACAGACCCTCTTCAACAAAGAAAAGGGAAACCAACTAGCACAGACACAGAAGATAATCTTGGACACCTGAGCCTTGAAGGAAAGGATGCAGAATTGGACTAAACCCCAACTAGCAGAAGAATTTGCGTGAAAATACCAAAAAAAAAGGAGACCTAC
>NW_006922011.1:1614837-1639148 GCF_000298275.1 Orycteropus afer afer | reverse complement strand
TATGGGGAGGAAGTGGGAGGGGAGCTGCTGCATTGTAAATTTTGGTCAATGACATGAGACAAAGTATATGTGAACTGCTGTATGAAAAGTGTATTTACTCTGTAAATCTTCACCCAAATCCTAATTAAAAAAAAAAAAGGGTTAAGGAAATTGTCTTTGAAGACTATGGTGTGTCTGGTTCAAATGGTCGTATTTTCAATCGCCTCATATACACATGTGAAAGGTGGACAATGAATAAGGAAGACTAAAGTAAATGGATGCATTTGAATTACAATGTTGCCAAAGAATATAGACTACACCATGGACTGCTACATGAACAAACAAATCTGTCTTGGAACAAGTGCAGCCAGAATGCTCCTTAGAAAAGAGGATGGCCAGACTTCATCTCTCGTACTTTGGTCATGTTGTCGGAAGGCACCATTCCCTGGAGAAGGATATTATGCTTGGTGAAGTGAGGATCAGTGAGAAAGAGGAAGACCCTCAATTAGACGGATTGACTTAGTGGCTACAACAATGGGCTCTGGCATAGCAACAGTTATGAGGAATGCACAGCACTAGGGAGTGTGTCATTTTTGTTGTACATAGGTCTCTATGAATTGGAACTGACTCAAAGGAACTTAACAACAACAATGGAGTAAGAAAGAAAAGAAGGCTTCAGCCTTCCCAATATAAGCAGAAATTGTGAAAATAAATAAATCTCAGAGCCATGAGTCAGTAATCTTTTTAAAGTAATCACAGCCTATAATTTTAGAAAGTATAGTTGAATTATGGATGCCCTAGATGTCTCACAAGGAGCTCTGGTGGCACAGTGATTAAGTATTTGGCTACTGACTGAAAGGTTGGTAATTTGAACCCATCAGCCACTCCACAGGAGAAAGATGTGGTAGTCTGCTTCTATGAAGATTACAGCCTTGGAAATCTTATGGGGCTGTTTTACTCTGTCCTATAGGGTCACTATGAGTCAAAAACACCTGGAGAACAGCAGATTTGGTTTTGGGGTTTGGGTGGCTCAAAAGTTTTTTTTTTTGCCTACTGACAAATCTGTTAGGCTAGAGTAAACTCAAGCCACCAACATTTCAGTTAGCAGTTTCCTCCAGGTGTCAGGCCCCCGATGAGACAGCCTGATAAGACAACCAAGGTGGCAGAACCCGCCCAGGCTGGAAAGCCCCATGTGATGATAAACTTCCTCCTGTGAAGCCCCCTCATGCTAATTAGGTGCAGACCCATGCCAATAACTAATTGGACCCTGCTATTTCCTTAGTGTCCCCACTTAGGTCCTCTACAAGACTATAAACCCTACCCTCCCCAACCAGGCGGCGCGACTTCTCGGGCCCCTCTCAGGGACCCGTGAACCTCGCCCGGGCCCCTCTCGGGGACCCATAAACCTCACCCGGAAACTCAGAATAAAACCTTTTCTCTAACCTCACTTTTGTGCGTCCTCTTCTCCTTACTGTGGCCTTACAAAACCCACCTAATGATGCTACAGAAGAAAGATCTGGCAACCTGCTTCTGTAAAGATGATAGCCAAGAAAACCCTATGGAACAGTTCTACTCTTTAGTACATTGGTTCACAATAAGAATCAACTTGATAACAAGAAGTTTGGTTTATTTTTTACAACAGGTGAATAATATGCCAATATAATTGCCAACACTTGTCAATATGTATTGTGAGGCTCAAGTGTTCTCAAAACATAGGGTTCCACTACCATTATTGAATCAGCAGGTTTCCAAGCTGAGAGTTGTCCATCTTGAGGTACCCACAGAGTTGTCTACAAACTTTACAAGTGCCATTAGTCTGTAGCTTTCTCTATGCACAAAGGGGTTGCCGGAGAAAAATATGGCTTCCAAAAGAAAAAGACTAAGATGGGGTAAAGCCTGTAAGGCAGAAGGACTTAAATGTGTGATTTTTCTCTTCTGCTACTGTAAACAACAGAACTCCTTGGATTGCACACCCATGTACACTCATCCACGTGTGCATTGAGCACTTACCAAAAGTCTATCAGACAAAAACCACATGCCCCAAAGTGTAAACTTTAGTTACATAGCCAACTGGATTGGCCATGCATGTGTCAAAATAAAAAGTTGATTTTCATTTCAAAACACAAGTAAAAGATTAATTTTATCAGACTATCATTTTAAGCAGTAGTTCTTAACTGATTCTAGAGGTCTAGAGTAGGCCAAGGATATGCATTTTTAACAAACACCCAGTGACTTTCATGCAAGCACCAAGGGATTCTGAGGTAGCCATATTCATCCCTTTAAGAAACTCTGATTTGAAACATGGCATCTAATATGTCACACATTAAATCTGATCCTAATATAACTCACATAAATGCTTTAAAAAAGGGAAAGAGATATAAAGAGAAAAAACATTTCCAAAAATGTTCACATTCCTAAAGAATAAACTGTACTCTCTTGGCACATGTGTGCTTTTTCAAAACTAAAAAAAAAAAAAAGTTAAAAAATGTTCCTTTTTGCAAAATTTGCCTCAGAAGTATACTTGTGCAAAGGTTTATTGAATCTCAACTGTTTTTAAACTCCATCATCCACTTTGAGAAAAGGGAGGGCAATTTCTTATTGTCCCCAACGAGAGAAGGACCGTATTTTATTGAAATCCTAAATGGTTGGCAATTTGTAGTGAAAGCTAGTCCGGTAATTTGTTAGTTCACAAGCACTGATGCTTTTAGCAGTAAACACAAAGACAAGGAGTACTTCCCAGAGAAGAATGTTCACCTACATGGAATTCTTGACTTTCTAGCACCTGAAAGTCATAATCATCACAGAGTTCTTCTAGTTCTATGTTGCTTTTAGGAAATAGACATTCTAAAAATAGACACAAGAGGATTTGCTTGAGTTTGAAAGAGTAACTTTATAATACTTTCAAAGGCCCAAACTGAGCCCGCAAACAGTATTAGAAGCTTTTCAGTAGAGCTCAAAAAAGAAGCACAAATATCTCTTAGGTGAGGACAAGTTTTTAAAAACTGGAAGGAAAGGGAAAAAATTCCAAAAAGATGAAGACAAAAGGCTGTTTCCTTGGAGAGTAGACTGAAGCCATCTTCATTGTCATTTATTCTAATTAGCCCTTTGTCTTTGTACTTCTCTATTCTTTCTCTGCCTTCATTTTTCCTTTTCTTTTTGATCATGGTAAACTGGGAAGATCTGAACTTGGAATGAGAAGAACAACTGATTACCATTCCCTTGTCCCAGTTAACTAATGTAGCTTATTTTCTCATCTATAAAACAAATATAGAAACAAATGACACTGTTGTTGTTGTTGTTGTTGTTGTTATGGGCCCTCGAGTTGGACCTGACTCATAGTGACCCCTCCTTGGGTTTCCGAGGCAGTATCACTATGGAAGTAGATTGCCCCATCTTCCTTCCGAGGAGTGGCTGGTGGATTTGAACCGCCAGCTGTCTGGTTAGCAGTCAAGTGCCTTAGTCACTATGCTAACTACACAGAAATATTGAGGTAAATTATAGTATTTTTTTAAAAAATCCACTGCATTATAGAAAGTTAAATTTAGAGTAGTTCATTATTAGGAGTTCTTTTATGCTCCCCCTCTCTTATATCTTAAACTATATATGGCATCAGGAGGACCACTACTGTCACTAAGAGTCAGAAGTTGCTAGCTGCCACTAACAGTTGTAGATTCCTGAGACCCTGAATTGTCTATGCTTATTAAGAACTCAAAGGACCACTGGTAGCACAAGGGTTAAATGCTCAGCTGCTATCAGAAATATTGGCGATTTGAACCCACTCAGCAGCTCTATGGAAGAAAGACTTGACAATATGCTAATGTAAAGATTCCAAACCCGCTGCCATCTAGTCGATTCTGACTCATAGTGACCCTATAGGACAGAGTTGAAATGCCCCATAGGCTCTTCAAGGCTGTAAATCTTTACAGAAGCAGACTGCCTGATCTTTCTCCCATGGAGCACATGATAGTTAAATTTGTAAGTCAACTTGCCTGGGGCTGGTTGAGTGGCTGGGCAGCTGGTGGTAGTTATTCCCCATGAGGAGACTGGCAATCTGCTCTGTGGTGGGATCTACCACAAGCAGCTGAGTAGCTGCCTTTGGCATGTGGTCTGCTTCCTGTACATAAGGAGAAGCCTTGGGGGTAGTCTATAATTTATTGCATGCTTTGACCCTGAATGCAGCCGAGTTGCTGTTAAGCAGCCTGCCATGCTCTGCTGACCTTGGGACTTACAATGAACTTGAATTAATGGCCTGCTATGTGGTTTGGTAACATCAGGACTGTGCCTTTTTACTTGTCAACCTTGGTTTGTCAGCCTCAGCAGCCAGCAGCTGTCTGAGTGAAGAAATGTCTCTAGCTCCAGTGGGCCAGGAGCAGGAGGCAGAGCTGGACCCCAAAGTTGAGGGGCTTTCACCCAGGCCCTAGAACTTGGCACTTTGAACTTGGACTTAAAGCCTCCAAACTGGAAGAGAATAAACTCCTGTTTGTTAAGGCCATCCCATTTGTGGTATATTTCCTGTCAGGGTGGCACTAGGTAACCAGAACAGAGTAGCTGGTGGGTTGGAACAACTGACCTTTAGGTTAGCAGCCAAATACTTTTATCATAGTGCCACCGGAGTTCTTCCATAAAGAAAACAGCCTAGAAAATCCTATGGGCAATTATACTCTGTAACACATGGGGTCACTATGAGTAGAAATCAACTCAATAGCACACAATAGCTCAACTTGTTAATAGTTGAGGGCAAAGAAAAATAAACAGTAAGTATGAGCAGGAGAAAAATTCCTCTGCCCTATTCCATTTTCTGTAACTATGAAAATGACACATATTCTGGGAGGCAAGGGAAATAAAAATCATCTCAATTCTTATTCTTATTCTTGCAAAGTAGTTATAAATGACAAAAGAAAAGCTGAAGACATTAACATTTGGAAAATGAGTTGAGAGGAAACAGAAGTAAGCAAGGAATTTTAATTAGTACCATACTGCATTGCTACTTTTGTCTGTCAGTTTGGCATACTATGGTGGCTTGTGTGTTGCTGGAGGGCAGAAAGCTATGCCACTAGTATTTCAAGTAACAGCAGGGTGACCCATGTGGTCAGATTTTAGCAAAGCTTCCAGACTAAGATACACTGAGAAGAAGGACAGGACCATCCAATTCTGAAAAAAATTGGTCACTGAAATCTTATGATTAGCAGTGAAACTGTCTGAAATAGTGTAGGAAGATAAGACCCTCAGGTTGGAAGGCACTCAAAATATGACTGGGGAAAAGCTGCCTCCTCAAGGTAGAGTCAACCTTAATGACATGGATGGAGTAAAGCTTTTGGGTGCTTCATTTACTGATGAGGCATGACTCAAAGAAAGAATAAATACCTACAAACATTCATTAATAATCAGAACATGGAACATATGAAATATGAATTTAGGAAAATAAGTTGTCAAACATGAAATGGAATGTATAAAGATTTATTCCTTGCCATTAGTTAGCTGAAATGAACTGCTATTGGCCATTATGAATCAAACAATCATATGGTCTACTATCCCTGAAATGACAAATCAAAGATGAATTGTGCTGTATTCATCATCAAAATGAACATTTCAAGATCTTTCCTGAAGTACAGTGTTGTCCGTGATGGGATAATATCCATATGCCTACAAGGAAGACCAGTTAACACTGTTATTTTTCAAATTTACACACCAACCACCAAAGCCAAAGATGAGGAAATTGAAGATTTTTACCTACTTCTGCAGTCTGAAATTGACCAAACATACAATCAAGATGTGTTGATAATTACTGGTGATTGGAATGAGAAATTTAGAAACAAAGAAAAAGTTTCAGTAGTTGGAAAATATAGCCTTGGTGATAGAAATTATGCCACAGATGGCATCATAGAATTTTGTAAGACCAAGAATTTATTTGTTGAAAATAGCCTTTCCTTAACAACATAAACAGCAATTATATACATGGACTTCCTGTCAACTACATATGTGTAAAGAGATGATGGAGAAGTTCAATATTATCAGTGGGGGAAAAAAAAAGGGACAGTAGCCGATTGTGGAACAGACCATCAACTGCTCAAATGCAAATTTAAAGCTGAAGCTGAAGAAAATTAAAAGCAAGTCCATGAGAGCCAAAATACAGCCTTCAGTATATCCCACCTGAATCTGGAGACCATCTGAAGAATGATTTGATCCCTTGAATACCAATGATCAAAGACCAGGAAGTTGTGGGATGACAGCAAGAATACCATACATGAAGAAAGCAATAGGTCATTATAAAGCCAGAAAAGACCAAAATGGGTATCAGAATAGACTCTAAAACTTGCTCTTGGACATGGAGTAGCCAAAGCAAAAGGAAGCAACAACGAAGTAAATGAGCTGAACAGATTTCAAAGGGCAGCTCAAGAAGACAAAATAAAGTATTATAATGAAATGTGCAAAGACCTAGAGTTAGAAAATCAAAAGGCACTCAACATTACTCAAGCTGAAAGAACTGAAGAAAAAATTCAAGGCTCAAGTTGCAATATTGATGAATTCTATGGGCAAAATATTGAACAATGCAGGAAGCATCAAAAGAAAATAGAAGGAATACACAGAGTCACTGTACCAAAAATAATTGGTTAACATTCAACCATATTGGAAGTAGCTAGCATGTGATCAAGAACTGATGGTATTGAAGGAAGAAGTCCAATCTGCACTGAAGGAATTAGCAAAAAGACAGCTCTCCAAGAAAAGATATAAAACCTATTGAGATGTTTCAAGAAATGAATGCAATCCTGGAAGCACTCACTTATATATATTAAGAAATTTGGAAGACAGCTACCTAGCCAACTGACTGGAAAAGATGCATATTTTGCCCATTCTAAAGAAAGGTGATCCAACAGAATATGGAAATTATTGAACAATATCATTAACATCCCACACAAGCAAAGTTTTGCTGGAAAAAAAAAAAAAATGCAGTAGTACACAGACAGGAAACTGCCAGAAATTCAAGCTGGATTCAGAAGAGGATATGAAATAAGGGATATCATTGCTGATGTCGGATGGATCATGGCTGAAAGCAAGAATACCAGAAACATGTTTACCTGTGTTTCATTGACTATACAGTCAATGGTGACTATGTGGATCATAACAAATTATGGATAACATTGCAAAGAATGAGAATTCCAGGATATTTAATTGTGCTTATCAAGAACCTGTATGTAGACCAAGAGGCAGTCATTCAAAGAGAACAAGGGAATAATTGTTGTTGTTGTTGTTGTTATGTGCCGTCGAGTCGGCCCCGACTCATAGCGACCCCTCCTTGGGTTTCCGAGGCAGTATCACTACGGAAGTAGGATTGCCCAACCTTCCTTCCGAGGAGTGGCTGGTGGGTTTGAACCGCCAGCCTTCTGGTTAGCAGTCAAGTGCTTTAGCCACTATGCTACCAGAGCTCCTAAGGGAATAATACATGGCTTAAAAGCAGGAAAGGTGGGTCTCAGGGCTGTGTCCTTTCACCATAATTATTCAGTCTGTATGGTGAGCAAATAATCTGAGAAGCTGGACTATATGAAGAACACGAGATTAGAAGATTTGAAGAAGATGATTTGACAACCTGCAATATGCAGATGGAACAACCTTGTCATTTTGATTGTTTGCTGAAAGTGAAGAAACACCTACTGATGAAGATCTATGAGTACAGCCTTCAGGATGGATTATACCTCAACATGAAGAAAACAAAAGTCCTCACAACTGGACCAAGAAGCAACATCATGATAAATGGAGAAATGATGAAAGTTGTCAGGAATTTCATTTTACTTATGCCCACAATCAATACCCATGGAACCAGCAATCAAGAAATAAATCAAAGGAGGTATTTCATTAATCAAATATGCTGTAAAAGACCTCTTTAAAGTGTTAAAGAGCAAAGATGTCACTTTGAAGACTAAGGTGTGCCATTGTATTTTCAATAGTCTCATATGCATGTGAGAGGTAGAAAATGAATAAGGAAGACTGCAGAAGAACAGATGCATTTGAATTGTAGTGTTGGTGAAGAATAATGAAAATACCACAGACTGCCAGAAGAACAAACAAATCTGTCTTGGAAAAAGTGCAGCTGGAATGCTCTTTAGAAGTAGGAAGGGCTAGACTTCATCTTATACTTTGGTCATGTTATCAAAAGGGACCAATCCCTGGAGTAGGATATCATGCTTGATAAAGCAGAGGGTCAATGAAAAGTGAGGAGACCCTCAATGAGATGGATTGTCATATTTGCAGGAACAATGGGCTCAAGCATATCAAGGATTGTGAGGATGGCATAGCACTGGGCAGTGTTTTGTTCTGTTGTACATCGGGTTGTTATGAGTGGAAACTGACAAGAGATATTTCTGGTTGTCACAACTGGAGCATGGCCACTACAGTCATCTACTGAGTAAAGGACAGGGATGCTACTTAACCTCCTACAATGCACAGAATCGTTCTCTATGACAAAGAATGATTGTCCCAAAATGTCAGGATTATCAAGGATGAGAAACCCTGCCATAAGATAATGCTGTTATTGTGTGTCATTGTATCAAATATGACTCATAGTGAGCCTATGGAAGAGAGCACATTTGCCCCTTAGGGCTTCCTGAGTTTTATTGTTTAGTGGCACAGATCACCATTTCTTCTCTGCTGTGGAGCTGCTGGGGGTAGGATCAACAGCTGACCTTTTGGTTAGCAGCCAAGAGCTTAACCATTACACCACTAGGGCTTCCTATAAGATAATGTAGCATTCTAAATATAAATCTATTTCTGCCAAAAATATGCAAATTAACAAGAACAAGTAAAACTGCTCATAATTGACACCAGCTACATATTAGGAGTCAAAACAAAATAAAACAAAACTATGGTCTTCAACCACCACTCATCTGTCACTTTGTTATACTATGGTGGCTTGTGTGTTCCTGTGAGGTTGGAGCCTATGTCACTGGGATTTCAAATACTAGCAGGGTCACCCATGGTGGACATGCTTCAGTAGAGCTTTCAGACTAAGACAGACTTGGAAGAAGGAAGGGGCCATCCACTTTTCAAAGAATTTGCCAGTGAAAACCTTATGAATAGCAGTAAAACACTGTCTGATATATTACTGGAAAACTTTATGAATAGCCCTGAAACACTGTCCAATTTAGAGCCACAAGATGAGATCCTCAAGTCAGAAAGCACTCAAAATATGAAGGGGGAAGACATGCTTCCTCAAAGTAGAGTTGACTTTAATGATGTGGATAGAGTAACTTTTGGGACCTCCATTTGCTTATGTGGCACAATACAAAATGGGGAGAAACGGCTGCAAGCATTCATTAATAATCACAACATGGAATGTATAAAATATGAATCTAAGAAAATTGAAAGTTGTCAAAAATGAAATGGAATGCATAAAAATCAATATCCTAGGCATTAGTCAGCTAAAATGGACTGTTTGGGGCCATTGTGAGTCAGACAACCATATAATCTACTATGCCAGGAATGACAAATTGAAGAGGAATAGTGTGGTATTCATCATGACAAAAATGTTTTAAGATCTAACCTGAAGTAAAATGCTGTTCATGATAGGAAAATACCCATATACCTACAAGGAAAACCTGTTCATATTACTATTATTCAAATTTACTTACCAATCACTAAAGCCAAAGACAAGGATATTGAAGATATTTACCAGCTTCTGCAGTCCAAAATTGACCGAACATGCAATCAAGATGTGTTGATTATCACTGGTGATTGGAATGCACAAGTTGGAAACGAAGGAAAATACCAGTAATTGCAAAATTTGGCCTTGGTTATAGAAATGACACTGGAGACTGCATGATAGAATTTTGCAAGATAAATGACTTATTCATTGCAAATACCTTTTTTCAACAACATAAACCACAACTATACATATAGACTTTGCCAGATAGAATACATGAATCAAATGAACTGCATCTGTGGAAAGAGGTAATGAAGAACCTCACTATCTCCAGTCAAAACAAGGCCCAGAGCTGATTGTGGAACAGACCATCAACTGCTCATATGCAAGTTCAAGCTGAAGATGAAGACAATTAAAACAAGTCCATGAAAGCCAAAATATGACCTTGAATACATCCCACCTGAATTACAGAATAGGTTGGATCCATTGAACACCAATAACCAAAAACTAGACAAATTGTAGGATGACATCAAGACCATCATCCAAGAAGAAAGCAAAAGGTTATTAAAATGACAGGAAAGGAAGACCAAAATGGATGTCAGAAAAGACTCTGAAACTTGCCCACGAACAGAGAGTAGCTATAGCAAATGGAAGAAATGCCAAGATAAAAGAGCTGAACAGAAGATTTCAAAGAGCAGCTCCAGAAGAAAAAATCAATTATTATAATGAAATGGCCTGGAGTTAGAAAACCAAAATAGAGGAAAACGCTCAGCATTTCTCAAGCTGAAAGACCTGAAGCAAAAATTCAAGCCTTGATTTGCAATACTGAAAGATTCTATGGTCAAAATATTAAATGATGGAGGAAACATCAAAAGAAGATGGAAGGACTACACAGAGCCACTGTACCAAAAAGAATTGGTTGATGTTCATCTATTTCAGGGGGTAACATAAGATCAAGAACCAATGGTATTGAAGGAAGAAGTTGAAGCTGTGCTGAAGGAATTGGCAAAAAAAAAAAAAAAACCCGAGGCTCCAGGAATTGATGGAATACCCATTGAGATGTTTCAACAAATGGATGTTGTGCTGGAGGCACTTATTCGTATATGCCAAGATATTTGGAAGACACCTACCTGGCCAACTAATTGAAAGAGGTCCATTCCAAAGAAAGGTGATACAACAAAATGTGGACATTATCAGACAATATCATTAATATCACACACAAGTAAAATTTTGCTGAAGATAATTAAAAAATGGTTGCAGCACTATATTGACAAGAAACTTCCAGAAATGCAAACTGGATTCAGAAGGGGATGGGGAATGAGGGATATTATTCCTGATGTCAGATGGATCTTGGCTCACCAGAAAGATGTCTACTTGTGTTTCAATGACTGTGCAAAAGCTTTTGATTGTGTGGATCATAACAAATTATGGATAACATTGAGAAGAATGAGGATTCCAGAACACTTAATTGTACTCATGATAAACCTGTACATAGACCAGGAGGCTGCCATTCAAACAGAACAAAGGGGGTTTAAAATCAAGTAGGGAGTGCGTCAGGGTTGCATCCTTTCACCATATTTACTCAATCTGTATCCTGAGCAAATAATCCAAGAAGCTGAAATACAATAAGAGGAACATGGCTTCAGGATTGGAGGAAGATTCATTAACAACTTGTGATATGCAGACCACACAACTTTGTTTGCTGAAAAGGAAGACTTGAAACACTTACTGATGAAGATCAAAGACTACAGTCTGCGGTATGGATTACATCTCAGTGTAAAGAAAATGATGATCCTCACAACTGGACCAATAAGCAGCATCATGATAAACAGAGAAAAAATTGAAGTTATCAAAGATTTCATGTTACTTGGATTCACAATCAACACCATTGGAAGCAGTAGTCAAGAAATCAGATGATAGATTGCACTGGTCAAATCTGCTACAAAGACCTCTTTCATGTTTTGAAGAGCAAACATCTCTCTCTGAAGACTAAGGTGCGCCTAACCCCAACCATGGTATTTTCAATAACCTCATATGCATGTGAAAGCTGAACAATAAATACAGAAGACCAAAGAAGAGTTGATGCTTTTGTGTTAGTAAGAGCAGGTGTAATGAAAACAGCCATAGGAACATCAGGCTTAAGGGAAACAGCAGGCCAAAAAGGTCCTAATCAAGGGTCCTAACCAAGGGTCCTAAACAATTGTAGCCTTACCCACTTGAAGCGAGGGAAGCAAACCATGGGCCAAACCACCAGTGAGACTGGTAATACCAAGATGCTATGCAAGCACACTAGAGACACTATATTAACCTTAGAATTCATCATAATAGCATTATAATGAATTAGTATTAGGGTCACTGGTCGACGTCGACTTGAAGGACCTGGACCTGGGGGGATAAAAAACATGTGTAATAAGCCAAAAGAGTTATCTAGTCCGTAAGTGTCAATCTAGCTAAACCTCCCATCCCAAAAGAAGGAGCAAAGGGAGGGTGCAGAACAGTATCAGGAAGCAAAATAGAATAAAAAGAGAGATGTTAACCCCCACCAGGGTTCCCTACTGCTTATAATGGATGCCCATTCTTACCTATGAGAACGTATCAATAAACTTTGCTTTGCTTATTGCTTGGAGCTTTAGTAGCACATTGTGTAAGGCATCTGACTGCTAACCAGAAGGTTGGTGGTTCAAACCTACCAGCCACTCTGCAAAAGCAAGACTGGGGAATCTACTTCCATCCAGATTTACCACCTTGGAAACCCAATGGAGGTCACTATAAGTCACAATCAACTCAATGGCAGTGGGTTTAGTTTTGGGTTTTTGCTGCCTAATTCTTGTTTTCTGCATAAATTCTTTTGTGGTGAAAAAACAAGAACCAAGGATCAAAACCCTGAAAGTTAACTTCTGAGTTGTGGTGTTGGCACTGAAGGTATCATGGACTGCCAGAAGAACTAACAAATCTGTCCTGAAAGAAGTGCAGCCAGAATGTTCCTTGGAAGCGGAATGACCAGACTTCATCTCACATACTTTAGTCATGCTGTCTAAAGGAACCATTCCCTGGATATCATGCTTGGCAAAATAGAGGGTCAGTGAAAAACAGGAAAGCCCTCAATGAGAAAGACTGACACAGTGGCTGCAATGATGAATGATGGGCTCAGGTATAGCAAGGATTGTGAGGCTGGTGAAGGACCTGGCAGTGTTTCATTCTGTTGTACATAGAGTTGGCTATGAGCTGGAGCCAACTTGGAGGCACTTAACAACACTAACAACAACATGATCTACAAATTGCTTGTAAATAAGGAAATAAATATTCAAATACAGAGCAGAGAGTCAGGGAAGAAGATACACTAAAGAGAAGGAGAGAGGGAAACATGTATGGAAGATAACTGGAACAATCAGAAAGCAGAAGTTGTGAACTTGGTACCAGATAAAATAACATTTCCAAAAAAAGCAGCCTAAATTAATAATGAAATCTTGATGAAGGAGGTAAATAACTAAATGAAATATGTGATCTTTGATTGGATCATAGATCAGAAAGAAAACAGAAATAACAAAACAGATAAAAGAATATAACTGAGGAAATTTTTGTATTGCTAAATTTCTTGAGTGAAATAAAACTATTGTTGATACATAGGAAAACATTGAGGGTAAAGTGTCAAGATGTTTGAAGCCCACTGTAAAATGACAGAGAGAAATAAAACAAATATGACAAGATTTTAACAATTGGTGGATCTAAGTGAGGGCTATATAGGCATTGGAAGAAAAGATAAACTAATAAAGCTATTAAAATAATACATAGGAGAACAACTTCAGGATTTTGGAGTAAACAAAGATTTCTTAAGCTGGACATGCAAAAAAATCATCTGCCACAAAGGATAAAGTTGATAAACTACACTATATTAAAAGTAATTACTTTTGCTCATTAAATAAAAAACAACTAGGAGAGAAAAGAGATAACTCACAGAGTAGAAGAAGGATATTCAAAATATATCCATAATGTATATTGAACTCCTGCAAAGGGATAAGAAAATACAGACACTCCAACAGAACATTGGGCAAAAAATACAACTTAAATAGACACTTTTAAAAAGAGATGGTCAAAATGGCCAATAAATATATGAAAACTGCTCAACCTCATTAGTCATCAAAGAAATGCAAATTTAAACCACAATGAAATAATACTACAGACTTTCCAACATAACTACAACTAAAAATTTTTTAAATAATGTATGTCAGAAATCATGTGGAGCAAATGAAGTAATCATACAGTACTGTTGTTACTAGTTTCCCTTGAGTGAGTTCCAACTCATAATGACCAGATGTTAGTTGTTGTTGTTGTTGTTGTTTGCCATCGAGTCAGCCCCGACTCATAGCGAAACCTCCTTGGGTTCCCGAGGCAGTATCTCTACGGAAGTAGGATTGCCAACCTTCCTTCTGAAGAGTGGCTGGTGGGTTTGAACCGCCAGCCTTCTGGTGAGCAGTCAAGTGCCTTAGGCACTATGCTAGATGTTAGTTGTTTTTAATCACTTCCAAATCATAGCAAGCCCATGTACAACAGAACAAAACACTGCCCAGTACTGTGCCTTCCTCACAATCATTGCTATGCATTAGCCCACAGTTGCAGTCATTGTGTCAATCCATCTCATTGAGGGTCTTCCCCCTTTTTTTCTGACACTCTGCTTTACCAAGAGTAACATCCTTCTCCAGGGACTAGACAACATGACCAAGTAGGGTAGACAAAGTCTGGCCATTCTCGCTTCTAAGTAGAATTTCAGCTTTACTTCCTCCGAGACATATTTGTTCGTTCTTCTAGCAGTCCATGGTGTATTCAATATTCTTCGCCAACACCACAATTCAAATGTGTCAGTTCTTCTTTGGCATTCCTTTTCCATTGTCCAGATTTTGCATGCATATGAAGTGAATAAAAATATGGTTCAGGTAAAGTACACCTTAGTCATTAAAGTGACAGCTTTGCTTTTTAAAATTTTAAAGAAATCTTTTAGAGTAGATTTGCCCAATGCAATATGCCACTTGATTTCTTAACTGCTGCTTACATGGGCATTAATTATTGGATCCAAATGAAATGAAATTTGACAACTTCAATTTCTTCATCATTTATCATGATGTTTATTGGTCCACCTGTGAGGATCTTCATGTTCTTCCCAATCAATTGTGATTGTTTTCCAATGTTAAATCATGCAGTATCTCCTTGTTCTGTTTGAATGATTACCTCTTGATCTATGTACAGGTTCCATATGAATACAATTAAGTGTTCTGGAGTTCATTTCCTTTGTAATGATATCCATAATTTGTTATAATCCACATAGCTGAATGTCTTCCCACAGTCAATTAAATACAGGTAAATATCTTTCTACTTTCTCTGCTTCCGCCCAAGATCTATCTGACAACAACAATGATATCTCTCATTCCGTGTCTTCTGAATCCAGCTTTATCCTCTGGTCATTCCTTGTTGATTTATGTATGGCTGTAGAAATTTTTGAATAATCTTCACCAGAATTTTGCTAGCATGTGATATTAATGATACCGTTCAATAATTTTCACATTCCATTTGATCACCTGCCTTTGGAATAGACATGA
Source organism: Orycteropus afer afer (assembly GCF_000298275.1). Taxonomy (NCBI): domain Eukaryota; kingdom Metazoa; phylum Chordata; class Mammalia; order Tubulidentata; family Orycteropodidae; genus Orycteropus; species Orycteropus afer. The sequence continues at coordinate 1,623,944 of NW_006922011.1, read as the reverse complement.
ATATGCCAGTATGGCCAGTGAATTGTCCATTGGCTGTCTTCCATATTTCTTGAAATAGATGAGAAAGCACTTCTCAGCATTTCTTCCATTTGGTGAGGCATCTCAATTGGCATTGTATGAATTCCTGGAGATTTGTTTTTCACTTATTTTTCAGTGCAACTTGAACTCTCCCTTTAGTATCAGTGATTCTTTTATAAATATAAATATTTATTTTAGGGAGCTCTGGTATCACTGTGGTTATAACATTGACATTGGGCTGCTAACCAAAAAAAACTCAATGGTTCAAACTCACGAGCCACTGTGCAGAAGAAAGATGCAGTCTGCTTCCATAAAGATTTGTAGCCTTGGAAACTTTATGGGGCACTTCTACTTTGTCCTATAGGGTCACTATCAGTCAAAATCAATTCAATGGCAGTGGGTTTGGTTTTCTGGTGGGTTATTGCAAGAAAGCTCAAAGCCTTTTTTTTTTTTTTTTTCACCAGTGATTTAAAAGCTGCATGTGCAGTAGCTGAAGGTGATTGTGATGAAGGATTTGTTGCAAGTAGGGGTTTGTTCAGGGAGCACACTGGTGGCACATTGGTGAACATACTTGACTCCTAATTAAAAAGTCAATGTTTCTAACCCACTAGCTTCTCCAGAGGAGAAAGATGTGGGAGTCGGCTTCTGTAAAGATTTATAGCTTTGGTAATCCTAAGGGAAGTTCTACTCTCACCTACAGGTTCCCTATGAATCAGAATCAATTCAACTCTACAGCAGCCATAGGAAGGGTTGGTTCAATCATTTCAAATTGAGGGCAAATTTGCATGACATTAAAGGCTAAGTAGGAGCAGTCCATCAGTCAGACATTCATAACCCAAGGACTACCTAAATTTCACTCAGCACAATATCAAGTATATATCAAGACTTCATTTTTCTTGATGGCTGAGTAGTATTCCATTGTATGCATGTATCACATTTTGTTTATCTGTTCATCTGTTGATGGGCATTTATATTGTTTCCACATTTTGGCTATCGCGAGTGGTGCTGCAATGCACATTGATATACAGGTATTGGTTTGAATCTCTGCTTTCAAATCTTTTGGGTATACACCTAGGAGTGGAATTGCTGGGCCATATGGTAGTTTTATTTTATTTTATTTTGAGGAACTGCCACACTGATTTCCACAACAGCTGTACCATTTTGCATTCCCATCAACTATGGATAAAGTTTCCATCTTCAGCACTTCTTGGTCATATGCCACCTCCTGAAATGGTTGAAGATTGTCCAATTCTTTTTGGTACAGGGACTCTGTGTATTCTTTCCATCCTCCTTCTATGCTTCTAGCATCATTCATTTTTTGGCCCATAAAAATCCTTCAGTTCTGCAACTTGAGACTTGATTTTCTCTTCAGTTCTTTCAGCTTGAGAAATGGCAAGCACGTTCTTCTCCTTTGGTTTTCTAACTCCTGGTCTTTGTATACATTTATTTCATTTTAATTGTTGTTGTTGTTGTTATTTGCCGTTGAGTCGGCCCCAACTCATAGCGACCCCTCCTTGGGTTTTCAAGGCAGTATCACTACGGAAGTAGGATTGCCCAACCTTCCTTCCAAGGAGTGACTGGTGGGTTTGAACCACCAGCCTTCTGGTTAGCAGTCAAGTGCCTTAGGGACTATGCTACCAGAGCTCCCTTAGTTTACTTTATTTTCTTGTACCACCTTTTGAAATCTCCTGTTAGGTCTTCTATGTCATCATTTTTCTGTTTTCTTTAGCAACTATGCACTTAAGAGCAAGTGTCAGAATCTCTTCTGACATACATTTTGATCTCTGTTCTTTTCCTATCTTTTTAATGACATTTTACTTTTTCATGTCTGATGTCTTTGATGTAACACACAACTCTTCTGTTCTTTGGTCATTAGTGCTTAGTGTGTCAAACCTATTCTTGAAATGGTTTCTAAATACAACCAAGATGTATTAATGGTAACATTTTTTCCCATGGACTTGTTTTGATTTTCTTCTTCAACTTGAATTTGCTTATAAGCAATTGATGGTCTGTTCTGCAATCAGCTTCTATCTTTTTCTTGAGTGATAGTATTGAGTTTACCACATCATCTCTTTCCACACTGGTAGTCAATTTGATTCCTGTGTAATCCATCTGGCAAGGTCCAAATGTATAGATGTCATTCATATAATTGAAAAAAAAATAATTCTGATGAATAAGTCATTAGTCTTATAGAATTCTATTATGCAATCTCCTATGTTATTTCTATCACCAAGGCTATATTTTGCAACTACTGATCTTTCTTCTTTGTATCCAACTTTTTCATTCTAATCACCAGTAATAATCAATGCATCTTGATTGCATGTTTGATCAATTTCAGACTGTAGCAGCTCATAAAAATCTTCTGTTTCTTCATCTTTGACATTGGTGGTTGGTGGGTGATTGAATAATAGTCATATTAACTAGTCTTCCATGGAGATGTGTGAATATTAACCTATTACTGACAGCATTGTATTTTAGGATAGATTCTGAAATGTTCTTTTGGATAATGAATGCAAAGCCATGCCTCTTCAAGTTGTCATTGTCAGCATAGTAGTTCATATGAATATCAGATTAAAAATGACCAATATCAGTCCATTTCATCTCACTAATGCCTAAGACATTGATCTTGAAGCATTTCATTACATTTTAGATGACTTCCAATCTTCCTTGAATCACACTTTGTACATGCTACATTCCAATTACTAATGGATGCTTTAGCTGTTATTTCTCATGTGTAGGCATGCTTCATCAGCAAATGAAGGTCCTGAAAGCTTTACGCCATCTGTGTCATTAATGTTGACAATACTTTGAGGAGGCAGCTCTTCCTCAGTTGTATTTTGAGATGTGTTCCAACCTGTGGAATTCATCTCCCAGCATTATATCAAGCAATGTTCCTTGTTATAATTTTTTTGTTAGCCGATTTCTAGAAATAGATTGCCTCTCTTTTCTTCGTATTCCATCTTAGTCTGGAAGGTCTGCTGGGGTATCAAATTGGTAAAGATCATTTGGAAAACTGTTTGACAGTATCTATTAAGGCTAAACTTATAGATACTCAGCAATTCCGCTTCTGGCTATACATTCAACTGAAGTGTATACATGTATATGTTCACTCAAAGACATTTATTAGAATGTTAATAACAATAGTATTCATATAAGATCCTAAACTGGGCACTACTCAAATGCCTGTCAGTAATAAAATGGGTAAATTATGATATGAGCACACAATAAAATATTACACAGTAAAGAGAAATACCAACTGATAAATATATATTATACAAACATAATTATGAACACAAGAAGTTAGACACAAAGAAATATATACTACATTCTTCAATTTATATTCTGTATATTCTATAAATATATACTCTGTATTCTATTTATATAGACCCAAACTGGGGCTCTGGGTTTAGAGTGGCTAAGGGAGACCAGGAAGTGAGCAGAGTAGTTTGGAACAACAAAGAGAGACAAATTTGTCTGTCAGTTTGTCATACTGTGAAAGTTTGTGTGTTGCCGTGAGGCTGAAGGTTATGTCACCAGCATTTCAAATGCCAGCAGGTTACCCATGGTGGACAGATTTCCATGGAGCTTCCAGACTAACACAGACTTGGAAGAAGGAAGAGGCCATCCACTACTCAAAGAATTGGCCAGTGAGAACTTTATGAATAGCAGTGAAACACTGTCTGATATATTACTGGAAAACTTTATGAATATCCCTGAAATATTGTCCATATAGTGCCAGAAGATGAGCCCCTCAGATCGGGAGGCACTCAAAATACAACTGGGGAAGAGCTACCTCAGAATACAGCTGACCTTAATGATGTGGATAGAGTAAAATTTTTGAGACCTCCATCTGCTGATGTGGCATGACACAAGACAAGAAGAAACAGCTGAAAACATGCAAACATCCATTAATATTCACAACATAGAATGTATGAAATATAACACTAGGAAAATTAGAAGTTGTCAAAAATGAAATGGAACACATAAAGATCAATATGCTAGGCATTCGTGAGCTGAAATGGCCTAGTTTTGGCCATTTTGAATCAGACAATCATATGATCTACTATGCCGGAAATGACAACTTAAAGAGGAATGGTGTGGCATTCATCATCACAAAGGATATTTCAAGATCTGTCCTGAAGTACAATGCTGTCAGTGATAGGATAATATCCATACACCTACAAGGAAACCAGTTAAAACTACTATTATTTAAATTTACACACCAACCACAAAAGCCAAAGATGAGGAAATTGAAGACTTTTACCAACTTCTGCAGTCTGAAATTGATGAAACATGCAATCAAGATGTGTTGATTATCACTGGTGATTAGAATGCAAAAGTTGAAAACAACAACTTGGAAAATAGAGTCTTGTTAATAGAAATAATGCTGGAGATTGCATGATATTATTTTGCAAGACCAACAACTTACTCATTGCAAATATATTTCTTCAACAACATAAATGGTGACTATACAAATGGAGTTTTCCAGAATCAGATTGACTACATCTGTGCAAGAGGCAATGGAAAAGCTCAATCTTCAGCCAAAACAAGGCCAGGAGCTGATTGTGGAACAGACCATTAGTTGCTCATATGCAAGTTCAAGTTGAAGCTGATAACAATTAAAACAACTCCACCAGAGCCAAAATATGATCTAGATTATATCCCTCCTGAATTTAGAGACCGTCTAAAGAATAGCTTTGATGCATTGAACACCAGAGGAATTGTGGGATGACATCAAGAATATCATCCATGAAGAAGACAAAAGGTCATTAAAAAGACTGGAAAGGAAGAACACACTGAAATGGATGTCAGAAGAAACTCTGAAACTTGCCCATGAATGGAAAATAGCTAAAGCAAATGGAATAAATGGCAATATAAAAGAGCTGAATAGAAGATTTCAAAGAGCAGTTCAATTATTATAATGAAATGTGCAAACACCTGGAGTTAGAAAACCAAAAGGGAAAAACACAGTCAGTACTTCTCAAGCTGAAAGAACTGAAGAAAGCCTTGAGTTGCAATATTGAGAGTTTCTATAGACAATATAGGAGCTCTGGTAGCATAGTGCCTAAGGCACTTGCCTGCTAACCAGAAGGCTGGCAGTTCAAACCTACCAGCCACTCCTTGGAAGGAAGGTTGGGCATTCCTACTTCCGTAGTGATACTGCCTTGGAAACCCAAGGAGGGGTCGCTATGAGTCGGGGCCGACTCGATGGCAAATAACAACAACAACATAGACAATATATTAAATGATGCAGGAAACATCAAAAGAAAATGGAAGGAATACACAGAGTCACAGTACCAAGAAGAATTGGTCAATGGTCATCCATTTCAGGAGGTGGCATATGATCAAGAAAACAATGGTATTGAAGGAAGCAGTTGAAGCTGCACTGAAGGAATTGGCTAAAAACAAGGCTCCAGGAATCGACACAATACCCATTGAGATGTTTCAACAAATGAATGTCACACTGGAGGTACTCACTCATCTAAGCCAAAAGATTTAGAAGACAGCCACCTGGTCAACTGACCAGAAGAAATCCTATTTGTACTCATTCCAAAGAAAGGTGATCCCACAGAACGTGGAAATTATCCATTTATATCATTAATATCACACACAAGTAAAATCTTACTGCAGATAATTCAAAAAGGCTGCAGCAGTATATTGACAGAGAACTTCCAGAAATGCAAGGTGGATTCAGAAGAGGATGTAGCACAAGGGATATCATCACTTATGTCAGGTGGATCTTGGCTTAAAGCAAAGAATACCAGAAAGACATTTATTTATGTTATATTGACTATGAAAAAACATTCGATTGTGTGGATCATAACAAATTATGGATAACATTGAGAAGAATGGGAATTCTAGAACACTTAATTGTGCTCATGAGGAACCTGTATGTAGACCAGGAGGCTGTCATTAGAATAGAACAAGAGGATACTCATGGTTTAAAATCAGGAAGGGAGTGCCTCAGGGTTGTATCCTTTCACCATACTTATTTAATCTGTATGCTGAGCAAATAATCCAAGAAGCTGGACTATATGAAGAAAAACGTGGCATCAGGATTGGAGGAAGACTCATTAATAATCTGTGATATACTGACAACACAACTTTGGTTGCTGAAAGTGAGGATGACTTGAAGCACTTACTGATGATGAAGATTGAAGACTGCAGTCTGCAGTATGCATTACTTCTCAATATAAAGAAAACAAAAATCCTCACAACCGGACAAATAAGTAGCATCACGATAAATGCAGAAAAGATGGAAGTTGTCAAGGACTTCATATTACTTGGTTCTACAATCAACACCAATGGTAACAGCAGTCAAGACATCAGATGACATATTGCATTGGGCAAATCTACTGCAAAAGATCTTTCAAGTGTTGAAGAGCAAAGATGTCTCCTTGAAGACTAAGGTGTGCCTAACCCAAGCCATGGTATTTTCAATTGCTTCATATGTATGTGAGAGCTGGACAATGATTAAGGAAGACCGAAGAAAAGTTGATGCTTTTGAGTATTGGAGAAGAATACTGAAAGTACCATGGACTGCCAAAAGAACTAACAATTCTGTCCTGGAAGTAGTATAGCCAGAATGCTCCCTGGAAGTGAGAATGGCCAGACTTCATGTCACTTACTTTGGTCATGTTGTCAGAAGGGACAATTCCCTGGAGAACGATATCATGCTTGGTAAAGTGGAGGGTCAGTGAAAAGGGGCAGGCCCTCAACAAGGTGGAATGACACAGTGGCTGCAAAGGTGGTCTCAGGTATAGCAGGGATAGTGAGGCTGGAACAGGACCCGGCAGTGCTTTGTTCTGTTGTTGTACATGAGGTCACTATGAGTCAGAGATGACTCAACAGCACCTAACAACAGCAACTTTTTATACAAAAACTATAAAAACAGGTGAAACCAATCTTTGCTGTTAAAGTCAGACTAACAGTTACCCTTTGGCAGTGGGAATGACTAGAAGGGAATACAAGAGGGGCTTCTAGAGTGCTGGCAATGTTCTGTTTCCTAATATAGATGAAGTTCACATGGATGTGGTTGTTTTGTGAAAATTCATTAAGCTAGAAGTTTCTGGGGAGCTCTGGTAGTGTAGTGCCTGAGACACTTGACTGCTAACTAGAAGGCTGGCCATTCAAACCCACCAGCCACTCCTCGGAAGGAAGGTTGGGCAACCTACTTCCATAGTGATAGTGCCTCAGCAACCCAAGGAGGGGTCGCTATGAGTCAGGTTCAACTCGAGGGCACATAACAACAACAACAGAAGCTTCTGGGTAGTTGTAGATAATAAAAGCAGAGTGACAAACTACGTTCACAAACCTCCATCCCAAATGTTATGAAGTAACATTTCTTCTATGATCAATTGTACAGAACTTCAAACCTTAATATTATTTGAAGACATAAAACACTGAAACTAAAAAATAACTACAAGTTAAAAAAGAAAAATCACTGTTATATCCCATCTGCTCCCTACCTGATCCTGTCCGATAATGGGAGTTTTATGAAAAGCAAAAGCAGTCCAAGAAAAACTTCAAGGAAAAGCAAGGGAGAGGTACTAACAAAAGGGTAAGTTGACTTAACCACTAGAAATATAAAAACTATCCTGAATATGAAAATACTAAAATAATAATAATAATTGGTCATACAGAGCATATCAGAACACTACAAAGAGGAAAAGATTGATTTCAAAACAGCAAGTCTTAGGAGGCAGATATGTGAATTAAAAATCACACGCATGATTTTAAGAGTGAGATAACCACGTATAGGATCAGGCGAATGATTTAAAGAGATAGATACCACACAAAGGGCCAACCTAAAGATATTGATACCATAAAAAGAGTCAGATGCACAGCTTAAAATGACAATCTATTCAAGGGCAAACCTGAGATAAAAGACCAGAAATTATTTTGTCTTTCAAATGCAAAGATTAAGAGTTAGAATCCTGTAACTATTGCTTATCATCTGTGTGACCTTAAGTAAGTCTTTGAATCTCTCTGAGCTCATATGTCATATGGAGGTTAAAATCTCTACCTCTAGGTTGTTTCTACCTTTAAAAGTATATGTTAATGGTGGTGGAACAATTTGGAGAAGGATGGCAAGAATGTTTTCACAACTTGAGGTATGTAATCCATGTCATTGAATTGTACATATGGAAATTGTTAAAATGATACAAGACTATGTGTATTTTCAACAACAACAAAAAAAAAAGGTGCTAAAAGTAGAGGACTTAGTACAATGCCTGGCATGTAGAGAGTGTTCTTTAGACAGAACCTTGAAAGAAGTGATCTCCATGCTCCTCAGTTAGTGGGCAAAGAATGAATCACTGATGAAACTGCCCTTGAGAGCCTTGAAATTTAAGAGAAAGTCCAAGCTGGGCATCAGGGAGAGCCCATGTCACACTGTAACTATACAGAGCCAAAAGGTGTGGGCCTGGGCACACATTTATAGAGTGGGTAAAAGATAATGATTTTGCTTTCACCTTCAAGAAATTTTGTTAAGTTTATTTTATTTATAAAGTTATGGGGTATAGTATTTCAGTGTCAACACCCACATGCATACACACACGCTTTCATACATACATGCATGCATACACAAATGCACATATACATAGCCACACACCAAGATACTGCTACTTCAAGAATAGAGACTCTCAAAGAAGAATGAGGAAAACCAAAGATTTGTGGAAACAATTAGTCCAAGTGACTGGTACACCATGTAATCCGCAGCCTATATAACTATGAGACCAGAAGAACTAGATGGTGCCTGGCTACCACTGTCATCCACTCAGAGGGGAATCTATGTAGGTGATCTTGGGTAGAGTGGGAGAACAATGTGGAACAAAACTCAAAATCATTTGGAAAAAAGAAAAGAGGTCCAGGTTTGCTGGTCTGATAACGCCTGGTGGAACCACTGAGATTTTGGCCCCTAGCTGCCCTTCAGGTCTGGCATTGAACCCACTCCTGTGGCTTCCAGCCAAACAAAAGACAGGCATATGAGGTGAACATTTACCTGAGGTAGATACACTCCTTGGAGAGAACAATCATGGGAGAATAGAAGGGGCATGTATGCACAGGGAGACAGCTCAGGGGGTAGG
>NW_006922011.1:1597859-1614292 GCF_000298275.1 Orycteropus afer afer | reverse complement strand
CCTCAGAAACCCAAGGAGGGGTTGCTATGAGTCGGGTCTGACTTGAAGGCAAATACCAACAACAAATATATATATATATATATATAAAAGAGTAGAGGGTCTCAAATTTGATCACACAATGGCACCACCCGCAGGGCTTATTAAAACCCAGATTGTTGAGTTGCAACCCTAGAGTTTCTGATTCTGAGATCTGAGTTAGGGCCCCAGAATTTTCATTTCTAACAAGTTCCCAGGTGATGTTGCTGCTGCTGGCCCCAGGACTTTTGTGTGAGAACTACAGTCCTAGAAAATAATATAGATGGTTCTTCTGAAATGACACTATATTCTACAGAGCAACCTGTCAGTGGTCACATAAGATTAAAATGGCCTTTAAATAAACATGATGTATTAATGGTTCTTCCCACAATTAACTTCACCAGCTTGCAGAGATATCACTAAACATGTAGTCCTTTTGACTGAGAACTGAATTTAAACTAGCTACTTTGTAAATTGCAATCCATAATATCCTTTTTGTTCAAAAATTTAGAGCCTCATCTTTGAAGAGCCTGAAAAATCTTTTACCCATTTTATTAATACTGGCTATTATGAAACACTACCATAACTGATGCTTCAGTTTTTGCAGAGTGGTTCAATAAAGTGGGAGTAACATAACTTTGAGAAAAATATTCATTCTCCTTGCCCAAGATAAACAAAGGATAAATTGTATTCAAGGAGTGTGACCTTAGTAAGAATGTTGAAGGCATTCATATCTACCAAAGCTAATCAGCTATAGCCTTCTGGGAAAAAACTCAAGTGTTTTCATTTCTTTTCAGGTTATCTATGGGGACAACTATAAAAGTAGATGACTTTGTTTTTTTTTTTTAAAAAAAAAAGGTCTTACAAATTTTCTATTTCTCTCTATCAACAAAAGAAAATTTTTGTGAAGCACTTTCAGCATTTTTAATTTATTTTTAAAAAATCTTTTCAACATACTGATTTAACAAAGGTTTATTGAATATTGTCTATCCAGAGCTGAGACAGACACAAGGTAGACATGATTCTACCTCAGGGCACTTAAGTGTGTGTGTGTGTGTGTGTGTCTGCCTCTGTATAATATGTGGCCCACAAGAAGGAGCCTATTTCCCTGCCATCGTATACTGGTTGCTGCTTACCTGTTCTCCCACTCTTATTATCTGGCCTGTGAGTACACACATCTAAATCTGTGCAGTTTACTTGCCTATGAATCGCATTACATGAAGGATTTCTTGTTACTGATTTTGTTAAAGGCCATTCCATTCAGGTATGTGCCCTTCTTTCTCTAAAACATAATTCTTACTTAGGACAACAATCACCTCCAAGTGGCTAAATCCAACATTTTCTTTCCTTATATTATATGACATTCCTACAGCAATCAAGACTGATAACCACATCTTTCCTCTTGGAAAGTTATCTTTCCTTATTTTTCATGCCTCATGCTCCTGATTACTCTGCTTCTCTGGCTGGTTCCTCCCAGGCTCCTCGGAAGGCTCATCCTATGACTAGAGCACCTCAAGTCTTTCTTTGGTTCTATTTCTCCTCAGTAGTCATTCTCTCCCTACATCACCTCATTTAGACCATTGCATCAATCACTTTGCAAAGGGCAATGCTCCTAAGTTACATGTGAGTCCAGACCCTCCTCTCATCTTCATATCCATATGACGAAAACTGATCATAAGATTCTCCCCACAAAATCTGATCCAATATTCTTTAAGTTGCACGGGGTCTAGGAGTCCTACTTTCTCTGCCACCTCCATACACAATGTATCACCATGTATATAAAGCTTAATTCCTAAATGGCTCTTACATTCTTTTATTTCTCTCCAATTCTACTGCTACCACTCTAGTCCCAGGTGCTACCCACCTCCAATACGAATTCCCACAAGAGCCTGGTCTACCCATTCACATCTGCTCCTGCTCCCTCCAATACATCTCTATCTTGTTGCCAGAATAGTCTTCTCAAAACACAAATCTGAACATGTCAACCCCTATTCAAAAGTCTCCAGTGGTGGAACACTTATCCACTGCTGGTGGAATTGTAAAATGGTACAACCACTATGGAAAACAATATGGCACTTCCTTAAAAAACTAGAAATAGAACTACCTTATGATCCAACAATCTCACTTCTACATATATACTCTAGAGAACTAATACTAAAGATACAATCACACAATCAGACATATTCATATTGTGCTAATTGCAACACTGTTCACAATAGCAAAAAGATAGGAACAATCTAAGTGCCCATCATTGCATGAATGGACAGACAAAATATGGTGCATACATGCAATGGAATACTACACAGCCATAAAGAATAATGATGAGTTCTCAAAATATAACATGGATGAATCTGGAGTACATTACACTGAGTGAAATAAGTCAATCACAGAAGGACAAATAGTGTATGATCTCACTATTACAAAAAGACAAGAATAGGTATATACATTGAAACCAACAATCACCAGTGGTTAGAAGGAATAGGTGGTGGGGAGTCACTCTCTAGATAGTTGTTGTTGTTGTTGTTATGTGCCATCGAGTCAGCTCCGACTCTAGATAGTAGACACTTGTTATTTCTGGTGATGGGAAATAGAAAACCAAATGTGGGTGAAGTGTGTACAACTTGATCAAAGTAAATTATGTCTCTAAGAAGTACGTAAGAAGGATGTTTTTCATAAATGCTATGACATATACAACTGTGCAACAACTGAAAAATAAGAGTGTTGTATTAGGCTGGGTTCTCTAGAGAAGCAAAACCAACAAAGCTTAGAGAGAGAGAGATTTATCTTAGGAAAATGGTTCATACAGTTATAGAAGCTGAAAGATACCAAGTTCCTGGATCAAACACCAAACTGGAGCCTTTTCTCAGCTCACACAGCTTCAGGGACTGATGAGCTCAAAATTGGCAGGCAGTATATCAGCTGTTGACTTCAGCGGATGACAAATCCAAGCTCACTGAGCAGAATGGTAGCTTGTCCCCTCACTGTCAGCTGTAGGCAGAACAACAGGGTCCAGATCCACAGAAGTTGTCTCTTTTTCCCAGGATGTCTGTATATGTGTGTGTGTGTGTGTGTGTGTGTGTGTGTGTGTATATATATAGGAATCAGGCCACACCCCTAGGGAAACTCCCTTTCAACAATGCTGCTCAAAGCATATACAGCCGATCTCATCATGGAAATAACCACATCACAACTGCTTAAACCACTCAGAATCATGGGTCAGCCAAGTTGACACACAATCTCAACTATCGCAGTGGTTGTATGTGTATGTATGTATGCATACAACTGTATAGTGATGTATATGTGTGTATATATGTGGACATATATAGATGTATCTATATGCAGGTGTATACATACATAAGTGTATGCCTCCATATATATTCATATATATAATAAAGCACATAGCAAGGACAAACACAAATACTTTTTTGACTTAACCAAACACAAGATTAGTTTATGGGATCTGAAGGCTTAGGATCATAGTCTCATGGGACAACTCAGACAACAGGCATAATATAGTACATAAAGTTTATGTTCAACATTTTAATTCGATGAGCAGAATCTGGGGTCTTGAAAGCTTGCGAGCAGTCATCTAAGGTACAATTATTGGTCTCTGTGCATCCAGAGTAATAGAGAAAGAAGGAAACCAAAGACTCAGAGAAGAAACTAGTCCATAGGACTAATAGTCTGTGTGAACCACAACCTCATATACCCTGATGTCAGAACTAGATGGTACAAGGCTACCACCACTGACTGTTCTGATCAGGAACACAGATGGATCCTGATAGAATGAGAGCAAAATGTGGAACAGAACACAAATTCTTAAAAAGTACAGACTTACTAGACAAGCTCACACAGACTCTTGCCTAGACTATTGTCCTAAGATATTCTTTAAACCTGGAGCCAAAACCATTCCATGAGGTCATCTTTTAGCTAAATAACTAACTGGCTCATAAAATAAACAATATCATCTGTGAGTACTGTGCTCCTTTGAAATCGCCTACATGAGACAAAATGGTCAACATATACTCAAAAGCAAAGGAAGAAGGCAAGGGAGCAGAGAAAGTAGATTACTAGAAACAGAAAAACCTGAACAGAAATAATGAGAAAGTTGACACACTGTTAAAAATATAACCAATGCCTCTGAAAAACTGTGTATAAATTGTTAAATGGGAACCTCATTTGCTATGTAAACTTTCACCACAAACCAAATAAAATACTTTTTTTAAAAAAAAGCCTCAAATAGTTTTCCATTACTCTTGGAACAAAAACTAATTCTTTAACACAATTATAGATGTATCAATGCATACTCTGGAATAAATAACATATGTTCTGCTACCAAATAATATGGGCACATAGAGAGGTGTATGTGCACACTCACACCCGCCACAAACGCCCTGTAGAATTTGCAGTCTCCCAAATCCCAATCTCTATTGCACCATCCCCACTCCCACCTCTTTGTCCATGTACCACAGAAACATTGGTTCCTTTCAGTTCCTTAAATGTACCCTGTTCCCACCTGCCACAGGTGCTATTTACCTTCCCCTTCCTTTCAACTACTGAAGGCCTGTTCTTTCTTCAGCTGTCAGCCTAAAACCCACTTCACAGGTAAGCCTTTCCTGACCCTCCAGACTATGATCTCATAACACCATGTACTTCTCCTTCATGGCACTTATCAGAGTTGTAATTTTATGTTTATTAGCATGATTCTTTGAGTTATGTCAGTCTCCCACACTACCATGTATAGCAGACTGTAATTGTTTTGTCATGTATTATGTTCTCAGCACCTGGCACTGCCAGACGCTCTGTAAATACTTGTAGAATAAATGAGTAAATAAATAAACAGGATTAACTGAGAATACATTAATGCGTACTCTAGAATAAATAACATACAGTCTGCTAACAAATAACATGGACACATAAAGAGATAAACATTCACACTTAGGCTAACTACCAATCATACAGAAGCATGACTCTTGCATGCTTCTGTCATATTGGCAATTTCTCCTCACTCAGGTGCTGGTGAAATGTGAGGACTGGTGGGTTTAGAAAGATATTTTACCCCAATCTTTCTCTTCTTTCATTTTTTGGTCCTTTTATTGTTTGGCACATGACCCAAGCCATGGTACTTTCAACAGCTTCATATGCATGTGAGAGCTAGACAATGAGTAAGGATGACCGTGGAAGAATTGATGCTTTGCATTATAGTGTTGGCAAAGAATATTGAATGTACCATACACTTCTAGAAGAGTGAATAAATCTGTCTTGGAGGAAGTACAGCTGAAATAGTCCTTAGAAGTGACAATGGCCAGACTATGCCTCTTGTGCTTTGGTCCTGTTGACAGAAGGGACCAGTCGTTGGAGAAGGATATCATGCTTGGTAAAGTAGAGGCAACAGTAAAGGAGAAAACCCTCAATAAGATGGGTTGACACAGTGGCTGAGACAATGGGCTAAAGCATGGGTTGTGGGGATGGAGCAGGACAGGGCAGTATTTCGTTCTGTTGTACATAAAATCACCATGAGTTTGAAACAACTTGATGGCACCTAGCAAGTCATCCACTGATTCAGTTCCTGTCATTAAGCTGTCCATATGTCAGCATGGTCCTCACCAGTCTGCCCACGCCCCTCTTTTTTTTTGTATCAGCCCCTTACCCAAATCACAGAGCTTTCAGCATGGTCATCAGGGCTCTTCATAACACAGCCCCTCCTGCCTCAGTCAGTCTTCCACCTCAGACACACCACTCCAGCCCCACTGAGCCACTCTAGGTATTCCAAACATGCCACACTTGCTCTCCTCCCAGGCTTTGCATTAGCCATGATCTCTGCCCTAGACATTCTTCTCAATCCCTCCCCTCCATCCTTCACACCTCTACTCAGACAGCATCTCCTTTTGCCAAACTCTTCTGCCCAGCAAAGCTTGCTTAGATGCTTCACCTTTGAGATCCCAAGTTTCCTTGACCATACCATGTATCACAATGACATATGTACTGGCAGATCTTCTTCACTAGTCCTAGAAACAGGTGTGATGCCTTTTCCTGGCTTGCATCCCCAGGGTTTAGCACAGTGGTGGCAACTAGTAGGTAAGTGATAAATATTTGCTGAGTGAATAGAGAGACATCTGAGATTCTACCTATGCACCCACTCAGAGTTCAGCCTCTAATACAGTTCTACAACTCAAACCAGTTCTTCCATTTGCTTCTACACAGAATCACTACTACTACAGAAACTTCAAGATGCATTTCTTCCCTAATGCTCATTCTGTGAAATGCCTACTACAAAATGTTGCTTCTGTGCATTTCTGGGTAAAAGGTATTTTATAGACCTCTCTAGGTTTTGATGGGAAGAGACTAACTTTGCCAGAATCAATGCAATTTAAAACATTCGTTCCCCTATAATCTACATATTTTACCTTCCTACAGCACATTCAAAAGCATATTACAAGGAGCACTATCCCCCAGAACATCAATAGTTATTATGACAAAAAAAATAGAATTCTAAAGTCAAATATTTTACACTGAGCTAAACAAAGTTGTATTGATGTCTTTACTATAGGGTTTCTGAGAGCCTTTAACAAGTTAATTCACACTGAGAATTTCCAAGAGGAGAGTATGGTTCATAGCATTTCCCAAGCATTAGAATGTAGAGCCCCAAGCCCTTTTTTGTTGAGCACATTGGGAGAATAGTCTTTGATGGAACACACATTGGGAAATGTTGCTTTATGAATACTTTCTGTGTTTTATAATAAATATTCCCCCATGTTACAATGAGAACCTCTCTGCTTGCTGCCTTGCTGGAGTAACACTGTTTATCAATGTTGCATCCTCTCATACAGACTGTCCATGGTTGATGGCACCCTGCTCTGTACCCAGCTGCCAAGTTTCTGGTTAGACATAGTACTGTCTCCGAGGGACCTTTTGCACAAGCCAAAATAAACAATTGTCCACAATGTAAGCCAAAAGATACAGTTGCCAAGGGTACAGGCTATGTCCTGACACTGAAAACCAAAATTGTAAAATGTAGGTGGGCGCTCTTGTGACATAGTGCCTAAGGCATTTGATTGCTAACCAGAAGGCTGGTGGTTCAAATCCACTAGCCACTTTTGGAAGGAAGATTGGGCAATCTACTTCCATAGAGATACTGCCTCAGAACCCCCAACTTGATGACAGTTAGTTTGGTGGGGTTTTTTTGGTGAGTTTCTCATACCATCCATCCTAGGGCACCAGATTAAATTTATATTTTCTTTTTTCATCTTGATACAGAAACAGCCCAACTGGTTCTAAACTTTTCCTAGCATCTCCCTGAAAACCACTCCCAACCCCTACTCAACACACACACACACACACACACACAGTCACTATTTTGACTTTAAGAAACTTCCTGGAATACTCCAAATTGCTTACAGCTAGCAATTTTAAAAATATGATTTCTGAATGACAACTAAACTCTATCCTTCAATAAAACATTATTATTATAAATCCATTATGACAAAGGAAGGAGGATATAGACATGGAAATTCCCAGAACATGAGCTTCAAGAACAACTATCCCCTTCGCTTTCAGGACAACTGCATAGTGCCCAGCGACCACTACTGAATGCTGTGATCAAAGATTCTACAAAAGAATTCTGATCAAAAAGGGATAAAAGCAGAATGCAGATATTCTGGAGTCACAGAGGCTGGATGAACCCCTGAAATTATTGCTCTGAGATAATCTTTAATTCTTAAACCAACAATATCCCCTGAAATCTTTTTTAAACAGTTGTTTAGCCTAACTAGTAAAGAATGTCTGTTTCCAGCACTGTGCTCTTTTAAAATCTATCTGTATGAGATAAAATTGACAACAGCAACTCAAAAGATTAGATAACAACTTTAGGGGGCAGTGAGTTCATGTTAATAAGGGAGGGATAACTCAGAAAAGGAAGATGAGAATGGTTGCAAAACTCAAAGAATGTAATTAATGCCACTGAATTGCACATGTATAAATGGCTGAATTGCTGTATTTTTGCTGTGTGTATTCTAAACGACAAAAAAAAATAAAATAAATTCTAAAAATTGACAGCAACAACAACAACAACAACAAAACTTGACCCTAGAGGTAGATCTAACAACATTGATCAGACTCTCCCCACTCAACTCAAACTATTCAGCTACCACATGCTATTACCCCTTGACTGTGCAGATGTTTACAGCATAGAGGATCATGTCACATGCTTTATTTCCATGACCTTTGTGTCCCTCTGAATTTATGATAATGTTTCCTGTTACAGATCAATAGGTTTCAGAACTGAGAGTAATGAAAATTTAAATGCACAGTGGGTATAAAAATTACTGAATTGCCTGCTTATGTACTATTGTTCCTAGCATTAAAAAACTGATCTAGCAGTTAAATTATGCCCTTAGAAAATACAGGAATTACACGAACATTCAAGCTGTGTATCCTAGTTTGGTCTGTTTGGCTTTAGAGAAAAGAGAGGGCTGGGGAAAGGGAAGCACATTTATTGAATGCTTACTTTGTCTTGATCAGTATGGGATAAGGAAGGAGTAAAAGCTGGGGAAGTACAAGGATAAGTGGTCCCTCCCTTGAGTGATTCACTCTCTTAGGAAGGGGGCTTCCATCTCCACAAACACCATAGACATCCAGGGAGTGGGAAGATGATAAGGACGCAAAGGTAAGGCCATGCAAGGCCAGGAAGAAAGTTGCCAATAGGACAGGATGACAAATGGGCCATTCAGTATCTGTAAAGGAATGACCTTAATCTTGATGCTGCTCCTTCAAGGCAATTTTCATATTCAGCCACTTTGTTGCAGGCAGACATTTGCTATACATTCTAAACAGCAAGAAGCACCTGATGCCTCTTTTGACCCTTAACTTTTAAAACTACTGTTGTTGATACTGAGTTGTTAACCATGTTTCATTATTATTTGTATGTCTTCTCCATACCTGGAACATAGTTTTAAAAACAAATCTGTTACCACCTCCAACTTCTGACCAAACAAATCCCTCCAAGTTATTTCCACATTATCCTCAGTGGTGATAATGAGAGATGGAGCAGAGAGAAAAGATGAAGACGAACCACTCCATAGTTCTAATGGTGTACTTTGCTCAACAGCATTCATATTAGGAGAAAGATGAACAAGGCATCCTCGAGGATCTTCAAGGAGCTCACAATCTAATAGGGAGAGGACACATAAACAAAACATCAGAATAAGATGGTAAGAATGGCCAGCATTGAGCACTGCTATATGCAGGCACTGACCTCTGTGGTTTACATGTGTAACTTATTCAATCATCATTGCCATTTCATGGATGAGGACACTGAAGCATAGACAGGAAACTAGAATTTTAAACCAACAGCTGGACCTCAGTGACTGTTTTTTTTTGTTAGTCTACCCCCAGGGGCACACTCATAATCACCACCTTACTCTTCAGTCCCACACTGCTGACTTCCACATGCTCCTGCTCTCACCAAATCTCCCATAATGTCATATAACATTTTTATTTTCTTTCTGCTTGGTGCTCATAAGTCCATCCATCCCATAAAGCTAGAAGAAAGAATGGTAAGAGATGGTAGGGTGTGGTTGGGTTTGACCTATAGGTACATTGGCAGCTGATTGTCTTCTTAATTATTTTTTAACCTCAAGCCTTAGACTGTGGCCAGCACAAGTCATGTCTGACCCAGCAGAGCCAGAGACACAAAAACAAGCCATTTATCATGTGTGAAAGAAGAAACACACCAGTTAATAATATCAAGACCTTAAATTCACCTAGCTCCTTTCTCCCAAAGGGTCAAATATGTCACAAAATATACTTACTCACACTTCAAAATTAGGAGGAAGGAGTCCTGGCTACAACATCTGGATTAATTATGGATTGATTCTAAAGCTATTTTAATGTTTATCTGGGTGTGATAATAAAAGTTGTGTGTCAACTTGGCTAGACCATGACTCTCTGTGATTTAGTAGTTATGATGTAGCCATTCCCCAAGATGAGATCTGATATAATGTAATCATCTTCATGATGAGATATGCTATGAACAGTCAATCAGTTGAAAGGGAGTCTATTTCAGAGTATAGCCTGCTTCCAATATATATGGAAAACTCTGGCAAAGCTCCTCGATTTCTGCTTGAGATCCTACATCTGGCTTATCAGCATCTAGATTTGAACCAGGGGCCTGATATATTGCCTGCCAGTCTTGGGATTGTTGTCTTCACAGCCTGTAAACCAACAGTCTGCCATTTTACTTGACAGATTCATCTTGTATTCATCAGCTTCTTAAACCAGCTGCCCACTCTATGGCCTGCCAATCTTGGTTTGTCAGCCCCTTAGCTATGTGAGTCAGGAGAAGTTCCTAACTTGATGTCTGACCCACAGACTTAGGACTTGCCAGCCTCTACCACTGTGTGAGCCATTTCCTCGAGATAAATCTCTCTCTCTCTCTCTCTCTCTCTCTCTCTATATATATATATATGTTGTGCTGTTGTTAGGTGCCATCAAGCCAATTACAACTGCCCTGTCCTACACCATCATTACAATCCTCGTTATGCTTCAGCCCATCATTGCAGCCACTGTGTCAATCCATCTTGTTCAGGGTCTTCCCCTTTTTCTCTGACCCTCCGCTTTGCAAAGCATGATATCCTTCTCCAGGGACTGGTCCCTTCTGACCACATGACCAAAGTAGGTGAGATGAAATCTGGCTATACTTGCTTCTAAAGAGCATTCCAGCTCTGTGTGTGTGTCTACACACACACACACCACACACACATATGAGCTTCACTGGTTTTGCTTCTCTAGAGAACCCAGCCTAAGACACTGGGAAAAATGAAAGGCTGATAAAAATAACCACTTATTTTGTTTGTTGTTGTTGTTGTTGTTGTTGTTGTTGTTGTTATGTGCCATCAAGTCAGACCCAACTCATAGTGACCCCTCCTTGGGTTTCCGAGGCAGTATCACTACGGAAGTAGATTGCCCCATCTTCCTTCCGAGGAGTGGCTGGTGGGTTTGAACCGCCAGCCTTCTGGTTAGCAGTCAAGTGCCTTAGGCACTATGCTACCAGAGCTTTCCTTATTTTGTTTAGTCTAAGGTTTTTTGTATTTTTAAACCTCCCAGCCCATATCACCTCATATTATCCTCATAATAATCTTATATCATCACATTTCCCAACTAAGGAAGCTGAAGCTTAAAGACTTTAAAAGACAAATTAAAAAATATGTTTGTAAAAATATTTGAGTCCTTAAGTTTACTTTTTCTCCAAAATGTAATTTTTCTATCAAATAATTACTGTGAATTGGAAAACAAACAACCAGACTTTATGTACCACCATTGAGAGTAACCATTTTTCAAAGCTCTTTTCAAAAAGGTGAAACCACCAAGGTACAGACACACTTCTCAATCTAAATTGCTTTTAACACTGCTTAATTTCACTCCAATGGGCCTCTGCACCTCACATTTTAGCCCATATTCACAGTGAACATCCTGACGCTGAAAAGAAGCACAGTGTCTTCACTTCCGTACAACTGTGACCTGACAGCCGATTATCCTCCTTCTAGTTGCAGCTGTGGGAGCTCTGGTAGCATAGTGGCTAAGACACTTGCCTGCTAACCAGACGGCTGGCGGTTCAAACCCACCAGCCACTCCTTGGAAGGAAGGTTGGGCAATCCTACTTCCGTAGTGATACTGCCTCGGAAACCCAAGGAGGGGTCGCTATGAGTCGGGGCTGACTCGAGTAGGTATTTGGGTTCACAGTGAAATAAGTCACTTGATGCACTGGAGTGTTTACATTCTCAACTTACTAAAGCTATAAGGGCTTATATATCTATATCTAACGACTGCCTAGTCTTGGAGTTGAATACACTTGAGGAAAAACCCTCTCTTTAAAAAGGAAAGAAAAAGAAAACCTTAAGTAAGTGCTTCAGCTATAAATAAAGCTGGGGGGGGGGGTTGTCAATAAAAGCTTTGAAGCATCACATGTTGCCAGTTTCACACCAAATACTATGAGGCCAAAGGGCAAATGCATAGAGATCAAAGTTTATTAGTGGTTATCAGGGGCAGGAGGGAGGGAGAAAGGAGGAGTTAGTAGCATAGTGCCTAAGACACTTGACTGCTAACCAGAAGGCTGGCAGTTCAAACTCATCAGCCACTCCTCAGATGGACGATGAGGCAATCTACTTAAGTAGTGATACTGCCTCGGAAACCCAAGGAGGGGTTGCTATGAGTCGAGTCCGACTCAACGGCACATAACAACAACAACAACATTGTTTAAGGGGCACTGAGTTGCTATTTACCGGTTACTGTTGAGTCTGGTCTGATCCATGGGAACCTTACGCATCCCTGCGTAGAACTACACTCCAGATAGGATTTGCAGTGGCGGGCTTTTCAAAAGTAGATTGTGAGACCTTTTTTCTAAGGTGCCTCCAGGTAGACTCCAACTGTCAACTGCATTTACCCATTTACACCACCCAGAAATTTCCGAGTTTATATTTGGAGTAATGAAAAAACTTGGAAACAGTGATGATGTTGCACAATATTGTAAACGTAACTAATGTCACTGAACTGAACATGTAAAAATGGTTGCAATCACAAATGTTTTGTTATATGCAATGTTTTTATTTTTTAAGGAGTGGAGGAAAGGTCATGTTCTCTCTAACTTCTTTCTTCCCCAGCAGAGCTGCTTCACATCACAGAGGATGCAGGGACTTTGGAATCTGACACACCTAGTTGGTAATCCCAAATCCTCCTTTGAACAACTGCTCAACCTCCTTACCTAGAAAACAGGAAAAACAAAACCTGCCTCAGAGGGTTGTTTGGAAATAACATGTCTGAAGCCCCTGACATAATATTGTTGTTGTTGTTGGGTGCCAACAAGTCGATTCCAACTCACATCACCCTGTATCACAGAGCAGAACTGCCTCATAAGGTTTGTAAGGTTGTAATCTTTTGGGGAGCAGATTTCCAGGTATTTTCTCCTGGAAGGCTGTTGATGGGTTTGAACTGCCAACCGTTTGGTTAGCCACCCAGCACTTCAACCATTGTGCCACCAGGGGTCCTCCCTGACATAACAGACATTCAAAAACTGGCTTTCTACTTTGCCCAGTCCTAGTGCTGTTATTCTTTGTTGTGTAACTCATAGTAAGTTATTGACCCCCTAGGGAGCACAGGGTCCAGCCTTTGAAGTGAGGAGGATGGAATTGTGGATTCTAAAGGCTGTCCCGCTCAGACACCCTCTGATTCTGCACCTCCTGGATGGTGAAATGAAAGCATTTTTAATAGCACAATAGCATAGCTATACCCTGGTTCACTTACTAAGGAAAAGGAGTTATTTTTTCTCCAGATTCTTGTGCTAAGAGAAAGCTACCTTAAGGTTAAGTCTTGGTTTAAGACATGCTTACAAAATCCAAAATATCCAAGCCATTTCTGGGAAACCTATCAAAATGCACTTGACCTTCCCTAGAGATTGGGTAAGGAGCCAAGGAATACAACATTCAACTGAAAGTAACTAAGAAAACCTTACGATTTTAAGACGTGGAGGAAACGTAGGACATCTCTGAGATCCCCTCCTTTGAAAAGAGGATTTTAAGGTCCAGAAGAATGAAACATTCTGCCTGGTTGGACAATGAAGCCAGTAAAGAATCAGAAGTAAAACCTATTTTGATGGTGATCAAATTTGGACTTAAAAAATTATTTTTTATCATATCTCATGGGTAGTTTCACTGTAACAGAAACAGCATCAGACATGAACTCCAGTACCGTAATTGTGCAAATGTGATTGGGGGATTACGAGTGACATTAGCACACCATTATATTTTTTCTAAGTCTCTGTTTCCATATGTCCAAAGTGGAAATAATAATTCTGGCCTCCCCTTGGGACTATTGGGAGGATCAAAATATAATAAAGTGTTTCAAAGTACTTTTCAAAGCATAAAACCCTTTACAAATGTGAGATACTTTCATTATTAGCTATGCACATACGTTTTGCTAGCTAAGCAAGGTCAGGCCGGCTCCCCACAGGCCAGCTCCCACTTTAAATGGAAATTAAAGCGCACTCTACCCTTGGGTACACACTCCAATCACCTGCAATAGCTTCTTTTGAACATCATTAAGCAGCACACCTGAAAATGTATCATTCTTTCTCTTTTGAAACCTTCTGCTCATACTTGACCATCCAGAATAGCACCTCAGGAAAAAGAGGTTTGAAACGTGAAGAAAATCTTCCACAACCCAGGGTAATTTAAACAGAAGCCTGGAAACAGTTGATATGCATACCTTCTCCTCTGTCTTGAAAACTTTTGAATGACAAATGGCCATCCACACATTCTGGAAAAGAAGTCATTACTTTAACATAATTCCTAGGGGCTGCTAATGTGTTCTTCATCCAAAAGAATGTCCTAAAATGTCATGATTCAAAATCTTTCAACTTGGCTTTGAGGAGAGCTGATCTTCCTGAGGCAGCACTGGGGAGCTGGGAAAACAGGAGTCTGGTGAACAACCTTGCAGGGCTCAGCTTTGTCCCTTACTTAGATCATTGAATTTCTTTGAGCCTGTTGGAATTGTGCAATGGAACCTGCCCCAATATCATTTCAAGGATTAAATTGTGTACACATATGGCTATATACAAAGGAGAACTCGTGGTGCAATGGTTAAGCAGGCGGCTGCTAACTAAAATGTTGGCAGTTTGAATCTAACAGCAGCTTCATGAGAGAAAAGACTGGGCTCCTGTAAAGATTTTTTTAATCATGATTTGGGTGTAAATTTACAAAGCAGATTCATTTTACACTCAACAGTTCATACACATTTTGTTTCACAGCACCGATTACAGTCCCCACAATGGAACAGCTCTCCTCCCACACCTTCCCTGTGGTTACCCTTTCCCTCTGCCCTTCCTATCTATGCATTCCTGTCTGTCTAGCTTTCCCCGTATGCAAATGATAACCTTCAGATTCCTTACAGTTGACTCTTCTAAGGAATGCATATCCCTGGTGTTCAGCACCTAGGCTGACTATTGTTTGGCTGAGAGATAACACAAGGAAGTGAGTCCATGCCAGGACTGATAGGTAACCCAGGGCCATAGCCTGGAGGGTTTCACCAGTCTATCTGACCAGGAATTCTGGTCATATTTATGTTCACATACAGATTTTTTAAAACTCAAGCCCATTGCTGTGAAGTCAGTTTCAACTTACAATGATTCTATAGAACAGAGTAGAACTGCCTCCATAAGATTTCCAAAGCTATAAGTCTTTACTGAAGCCAACTGTCCACATCCTTTTCCCGTGGAGTGGCTGGTGGATTTGAACCAATAACGTTTCAGCTAACAGCCTAGCACTTAACCATTACACAACACAGGTTTCTCCCATAAAGATTACAGCCTAGGAAACCTTATGGGGCAGTTCTACTCTGTCCTGTAGGGTTGCTATTTGTCAGAATTGACTCAAAGGCACATCACACCAATATCATGATTATAAATACTATTGAAGAATGTGTGTGTGTATAAAGTATGCTGATCCTAATATTTCCTCAGTAGTTATGAGCTAGGCAGGATTCTATGCTCGTTATATCTAAGTTCACATTATTTAATCTTCACAACTAACCTAAGGGTACTTTTGTTATCACTATTTCACAAAGGCACAGAGAGGTTAAGTGGCTTGCTGAGGCCAAACCTTGGGAAGTGCTGAAGCCAAGATTCAAGGCCAAGCAGTCTGACTCCAGAGTCATATCCCACTCTCCATCAAAGTACTCACTACTCTGCAAACAGAACTCTTCATTGTTTCTCCATATCACCTACAGGTTAAAACCCAAACTCCTCAGCACAGTATGATAGGCCTTGCCTTACCTGGCCACTGCCTATCTCAGCTGGCTGGCTCATCTGTTATAGATATCTCTATTTTACAGACTACTGTGGCCTGAATTCCATCAGACTGTATGATAAGTCTAGAGTGGACCTAAGAAATCTGCATTTTAAAAAGTACCGTAGATCATTCCCACACAGGTAAGAAACACAGTAAGAAACTTCACTATACTCATCAGCCTTAGCCAGTGAGAGGAAGAAGGAAGGTGGAGCACCGAGACCCAGCATGAGTCATCTACCAACATTCCAGCTCATGACCTCTCAAGGCTTTCTCAAATCAAGTCTTCAATATGGGCCCCTCTGTACAGCTTTCTCTTCCCTTTGTAACTGCTTCATCATGCATATTGCTGGCTTTTTTCCTTTCAGAGCATGTTGTTGTTAGGCTCTTTCAAGACATTTCTGAGTCATAGTGACTGCTTGAACAATTTCTCTTAGAAAGATCAGCACGAGGCTGGTCCCCATGAGGCGGAGGTCAAAGATGTCCCAAATGTCCAAACTACCATGCCACTCCATCATCTCAGACATTAACCCCTTCTCCTCCTCCCAGTAATTTCCCCAGTCTTAGGGTTCTGAATTTCGCTGT
>NW_006922011.1:1566616-1589929 GCF_000298275.1 Orycteropus afer afer | reverse complement strand
ATTTTCACGCAAATTCTTCTGCTAGTTGGGGTTTAGTCCAAATCTGCATCCTTTCCTTCAAGGCTCAGGGGTCCAAGATTATCTTCTGTGTCTGTATTTATTGGTTTCCCTTTTCTTTGTTGAAGAGGGTCTGTGCAATCCTTCTGCCTAGTCTGCCATCTTGCCCCGCCTCCGCCATTTGATTTCTTAACTACTGCTTCCATGGTCGCTGGTTTTGAATACAAGGAAAATGAAATTCTTGACAATTTCAATCCTTTCTCCATTTATCATGATGTTGTTTATTGGTCCAGTTGTAAGGACTTTGGTATTCTTTATGTTGAAGTGTAACCCACACTGCAGGCTGTAGTTTTTTTCTACCTTTATCAGTAAGTGCTTCAAGTCATCTTTGCTTTCAGCAACTAAGGTTGTGTCATCTGCATATTGCAGGTTGTTAATGAGTCTTCCTTCAATCTGATGCATTCTTCTTCATATATTCTGGCCTCTTGGATAATTTGCTCTGCATACAGATTAAATAAGTATGGATAGGAGCTCTGGTGGCATAGTGCCTAAGGCACTTGACTGCTAACCAGGAGGCTGGCGGTTCAAACCCACCAGCCACTCCTCAGAAGGAAGATTGGGCAATCTACTTCTGTAGAGATACCACCTTGGAAACCCAAGGAATGGTCACTATAAGTCAAATCGTCTAAATGGCAGTGAGTTTGGTTTAGTTTGGTTTTGGTTGGTGACAAGATACAACCCTGACACACATTTTTCCTGATTTTAAACCATATAGTATCACCCTGTTCTGTGTGAGTAACTGTCTCTTAGTCTGTGTACTATTCTTCATGAGCACAATTAAGTGTTCTGGAATTCCCGTTCTTTTAAATGTCATCCATCTATAATTTTTTATGATCCACACAGTCAAATGTTTTTGCATAGTCAATAAAATACCAGAATGTCTTTCTGATATAAGCATAAACAATGATATCCCTCATTCCATGTCCTCTTCTGACTCCAGCTTCAATTGCTGTTGTTGTTGTTAAGTGCCATCAAGTCATCTCCAACTCATAGCAACCCTATGCACAGCAGAACGAAACACCACCCAGTCCTGAGCCAGCTCCATGATTCTTGCTACACTTGAGCCCATCACTGCCACCACCGTGTCAATCCACCTCATTGAGGGCCTTCCCCTCTTTTGTCAACTCTCCACCTTACCACCTTACATCCTTCTCCAGGGAATGGTCCCTTCTGACAACACGACCAAAGTATGTGAGATGAAGTCTGGCCATCCTAGCCTTCAAAGAGCATTCTGGCTGCACCTCCTCCAGGACAGATCTGTTAGTTCTTTTAGCAGTCCACGGTACTTTCAGCATTCTTCACCAACACCACAGCTCAAAAGCATCAACTCTTCTTCGGTATTCCTTATTCATTGTCCAGCTGTCAAATGCATATGAGTCGATTGAAAATACCATGGCTTGTGTCAGGTGCACCTTAGTCCTCAAGGAGACATCTTTGCTCCTTAGCCCTTGAAAGAGGTCCTTTGCAGTTGATTTGCCCAGTGCTATATGTCGTCTGATTCAACAGTCTATATGACTCCTGCTTCCATTGGCGTCGATTGTAGAACCAAGCAATGTAAAGTCTTTGACAATTTCAATCTTTTCTCCATTTATCATAATGCTGCTTATAGGTCCAGTCCCAGGTCCAGCTTCAATTGTTGGCAGTTCTCTATTGATGTACTGTTTTTAAATTATTTTCAGCAATATTTGTGTTACATGTAATAGTAATGATATTGTTTAATAAGTTCTGCATTCTCTTGGACTGCCTTTCTTTGGAAAGTGCACATATATGGATCTCCCTTCATTCAGTTGGCCAAGTAACTATTTTCCAAATTTCTTGGCATAGATGAGTGAGGACTTCCAGCATTGCATCTATTTGTTGAATAATCTCAGTTGGTATTCAACCACTTCCTGGATCCTTGTTTTTCACCATTGTCTTCAGTGCAGCTTGGACTTCTTCGTTCAATACCATCAGTTCTTTTGTTTGTTTGGTTTTTAAATTTTTATTGTGATTTGGGTGAAACTTTACAGAGCAAATTGGTTTTCCATTCAGCAATTCCTACACATTTTCTTTTGTGATGTAGATGCAATCACTACAATGTAGCAGAACTCTTCCCATTTCCTTCCTGTGTTTACCATTTCCATTCATCCTTCTTTTCTATCTCTTCCTGTCTTCTGAGATTTACCAGTGGGCAAATGGTCCCTTTTTTATCTCATATGGTTGATTGTTCTAAGGAGTGAGTACCTCTCTGGTGTTATTTTTCACCTCATAGGTCTGTCTATTGTTTGGTTGAAAGCTGAGCCATGGAGGTGAGTTCAGTTCCAGGCTTGAAGATTGTCTAAGGGCAATAACCTCACGGGTTCTACCTGTCTCTAACAGACCAGTAACCCTAGTCTTTTTTGTTATTTTGTGTTTCATTCCTCATTTTTCTCCCATTCTATCCAGGACCTCCTATTGTGGCCAAGCACCATCTAGTTCTTCCAGTTTCAGGGTTGTGGAGGCTAGTGTTTGCATGGTCCATTAGTCCTCTGGATTAATTTTTTCCATGAGTCTTTGATTTTCTTCACTCTTCTTTGGTCAAGATGCGGAAAGATCAGTAGTTGCACCTTAGTACCATTGATTCTTAGGAGCTCTGGTGGTGTAGTGCCTAAGGCACTTGACTGCTAACCAGAAGGCTGGCGGTTCAAACCCACCAGCCACTCCTCGGAAGGAAGATGGGGGTAATCTACTTCCATAGTGATACTGCCTCGGAAACCCAAGGAGGTGTCACTATGAGTCAGGTCCAACTCAATGGCACATAACAACAACAACAACAACAACCATTGATTCTTTATCACATGCTTCCTCCTGAAATGGTTGAATGTTGACCAATTATTTCAGTACAGTGACTCTGTATATTCCTTCCATCTTTTTTTGATGCTTCCTGTGTCCTTCAATATATTGCCCACAGAATCCTTCAATATTGCAACTCAAGGTGTGAATTTTTTCTTCAGTTCTTTCAACTTGAGAAATGCCAGCCATATTCTTCCCTTTTGGTTTTCTAACGTTAGGTCTTTGTACATTTCATTACAATAGTTTACTTTGTCTTCTTGCTCTGAACTTTGAAATCTTCTGTTTAGCTCTTTTTCGTCATCATTCTTCCTTTTGCTTTAACTACTCTGCTTTCAAGAGCAAGTTTTAAAATCTCCAAAAGACATTCATTTTGTTTTCTTCTTTCCTTCCTGTCTTTTTAATGACATTTTCCTTTCTTCATTGCAAAAAATAGTGTAAGAGAGTGTCTGATCTCCTCTAACTTCACAAAGGGGAGAGAGAATCATTATCTGCATCAACAGCTCAAAGCTGATTCCTATGAGGTGGAGGCTGCACAGGCCTCCATCTTCCAACCTTTTTACCAGTTCTGACACCAAATGTCCCTCCTACAGCATTGTCTACTCCTCTGATGGGTTTGATAATTCATTGCTTTTGCCACACAGAGCTCACAGACAACACTCGCAATTTTATTAGGAAAGTGACAGGTTACAATTCAGGGTTAGAAATGACTCAGGATACCATTCTTCAGTCTGGACAGCCTCTTCTCAGCTGTGGCTGCAGGCATATTTCTTTCTGGCCATCTGGTCTCTCAGCCTTTTTAGCTCTGCCAGTAAGTGCCCAGAGGCACCATACTCTGCCTATAAGCCTTGGCCCCAAAACACCCAACTCTAGCTCTGTGGGTAAGCCAACAGTTCCACCCAGTAGCCCAGAGGCTCCCCACTCCTCCAGTAAGCCTGCTGCCTGAAGATGTTCGGCAGTTTTCTTGCTCTTTGGGCCAAGAAGCCTGCTGTGCCATCTCCTGCCAGACTCCTACCTATTTCCTGGTTCTGATGCTACCATTTCTCTGCTGCTGTTTCTCTGACACTGTTTCTTGCTGTCTCTCTGGTATTAAACCTTTCTATCTCCTAGATCTAAGATGTTCCAACACAGAGACCCTCAGTCCAAAGGACATGTTCCACTCCCATCTCTCTTTGGTGACAGTCAAGACCTCCCTTCCAATCTGTAGGATGGCTCATTTTAAGCCTACTGGAAAGGCAAAACTGACCAATCCTCTCATTAGGATTGCATACACCTTATTTGCATGGTCCCATCCCCACAAGTTTGTCATGCCTCTTATTTACATTCTTAGCGAGCTATCCAGTCCTCTCGGTGGGCAACAAGAATCTCACATTGGCATATTCCTACCCAGTTATTAAAAGAAGAAAGCAAAAGTTGTTTGGAGCACATCATTTGGTCTCGAGATCTTGCACTGAACTCCCTCAATCCAGGAAACAGCTGTGACATCAGAGATGTCAAGAAGAAGCAACAGAGAAATGGCAGCAGGAGAGGACACAGAGCCAACAGAACCAAGAGACTGGCATGAGACAGAGTGGTGGGCTTTCCAGGCCACAGAGTGAGAAAACTGAATGCCTTCAGGTAGCCTTGCTGTCAGAGTCAGGTGCCTCTCTGGAACCCATCCTCAAAGTTAAAAGAGGTTTGTAACACTTGCCCAGGGAAGGCAAAGGCCAAGAGCTGAGAGATTGAAGACTAGAGTGAGGCACTGCTGAGAGAGGCCAACCTGACTGAAGAATTATATACTGAGTTGTTCCTGATCCTGAATTGTAACCTATTACTTCCTTAATAAACTCTATAATCATTGAGTATTGTGTGTGAGTTCCATGTAGCCATTGCAACAAATTATTGAGAAATAGAGTGCTGTGGGAGGGACAGTTAGTGTCGGAATTGGTAAGAAGATGAGGGTAGAAGCATGTCTGACCTCCACTTCACAGGAATCAGCCTTAAGCTTTTGACCTTGATCCTTCTTCCCCACTGTGAAGTTAGAGGAGGTCAGATGCTACGCCCACATCCTTTTTGCAGTTGCTAAAAATATTTGCTTAATTTGCAAATGTAAGATATATATTAAAACAAGAAAATTCTCGTTGAAATGGGGATGGGGAATTCAAAGAAGGAGAGAAGAAGAAGAAAAGATAAGAGACACTATCCAGAAAGTTCTCTATACCCCATCAGCCTCAGCCATTTACGGGCAGGAGGAAGGCAGGGCACAGAGACCAAGTCTAAACAGTCTACCATCTCCTTTATTACAGTCAGGCAATTGGTTATCTCATTTATTTCTAGTGGATTACCTGGAATGAAAAACTAATACCATTGCCATGGACTTGACTCTGACTTATAACAACTCCATGTGTGTCAGAGAAGAACTGTGCTCCACAGGGTTATCAATGTCTGATTGTCATTTTTGATCCCAGGCCTTTCTTCCAAGGCACCTCTGGATGGACCCAAACGTTCAACCTTCCACTTAGCAGCTGAGTACATTACTCAGTTACACCGTGCAAGGACTCCTCACAATGAGGACTAGCTCACTGCAAAAATTAAAATTCCATCTTCAAGTCATACTGACTAAATTAAGCTATGTGGGCCATAAAAATAATTTATGTGCAAAGTTTATAATCTTTGGGTTCATTTTCCTACTCCATGCAACCTAATATAAAGCAGGACTTTAATTGGACATCAGGGGTTAAATTTGTGAGTTAACATCTCTAAGGTCAATACTGTAAGTTTGTACAAATTTTAATCCATCTGTCTACCTAATTTCCATCCTCACATTGATGGGCCCCAGGAAATAGCCCACCTTTAACTAAATCGCTGAGCAAAACACAACCTATTAACTGATTCAACCAATATGCCTTGAGTACTACCATGTGTCAGCACAGTCAGAAATCACTGCAGTAGTAAGGCCTAATTGAGGAAGACTCCCAGAACTACCTAAGAGAAGCAGTGCAGTGTAAATAACCCATCCTAATTTCGTATGTGCAAGGTACATGCAAGGTCATTGTCTAGATCAATTTGATATATACAACCATTAAATTGGTAGATAAAAGCAGCCACCAAAACTATTTAATTGTGTAATCTACTAACCTACAGTGAGTATATGACTGAAGCAAGTTTGTGATCAAATTTGATCACACATCCAAACCTAAACCAAATCTGTTGCTGTCATGTCTACTTCTATTTATGGCAATCCTGTAGGACAGAGTGGAATTGCCCCATAGGATCTCTAATGCTGTAAATCTTTAAGCAGACTATCACATCTTTCTCCCACAGAGTAGCTGGTGGGTTCAAAACACTTACCTTTCAGTGAGCAACCAAGCACTTAACCACAGTACCACTGGGATTCTCTGACCATATATACTAACATTTATTAGCAAGTAATCACAAAATCATACATACAATCTACTCTGTAAGCTCACTGACATCCCTGGACTCCATCATTTTAGGTGATCTTGGTTGGCTTGAAGGATTCACCTGAAGCAGGTGGAACAATATTCTAGAGCAGGTGTCAGTAAACTACCACCTCTGGGCCAAATCTGCCCTGCCTGGTTTTGTTTTTTTAAAAAAAGTTCAAATGAAATACCCAAAAGCAAACCAAACCCACTGCTATTGAGTCAATTCCAACTCCTAGTGACCCCCACTGGATTTCCAAGGCTGTAAATCTTTACAGAGGTAGACTGCCTCATCTTCCTCCCAAAGAGCATCTGGTAGATGCTGCTGGAACTAATTCCAGGTAGGTTTGAACTGCCCACCTTCTGGTTAGCAGCCAAATGCCTTACCCGCTAGGCCACCAGAGCTTCTTTTAAAGGAAAAATAGCCATGTCTTAGCTCTGGTGGCATAGTGCTTAAGGTATTTTGAATGCTAACCAGAATGCTGGTGGTTCAAACCCACCAGCCACTCCTCAGAAGGAAGATTGGGCAATCTACTTCCGCAGTGATACTGCCTCAGAGCCCAAAGAGGGGTCACTATGAGTCAGATCTGACTCAAGGGCAGTGAGTTTGGTTTGCAGTTTGGGGGGTTTTCTGTTTTGTTTTACATATCATCTATGACAGCTTTTGCATTATAGAGAGTTCAGCAGTTGCAACAGAGACCACATAACAAGCAAAGCCTAAAATGTTTACTATCTGGTCCTTTATAGAAAAATCTGCTAACCCCTGTCCCAGAGGCATCAGGCAGCCAGACATCCCTAAAGATACAGACTACAGGGCTTGCTAGATTTTTATACTTTATTTGTACAAAGATGGATATTGTCTCTAAAATACTCCAGCTGATCCATACTTTTTGAATAACACTAATTTCACTAATAAGGGTCCCTTCCAAACATCTACTATGCTAATTAACAAGCCACTAATTTCACCTGTTAAAATTCATTCCTAACATCTATGATGCTAATCAGCAAAACCCCTAGGGTTGATCAAAAATAAATGCAAGTGACGTCTGAAGTAGCCCTCTTTGGAGTGTGGCCTTTCTGATAAATTGCTAGCTAGACACTTCCGGAACATGAACAGCTGATTAGAAAAACTGGTTGCCCCTGAAACGTGGCTTAAACTAACTCACATACATTCATAATGTTATCTGATCTATGGTGAAGTATTTAAATTGAGTTACAGACATTGTAACACACTGACATCAGCATTTACAGTAGAACATGATGTAATATTCTCAAGTCACTAGGAATTAGTTCCAGCAGCATCTGCAATTCTTCTGCATGCAGGGATTTTATGCAATCACAGCTTCAAATGCCTTCTGACAGACTGCATCAACTCTCTAAAATTTAGTGTCACTGGAAATATAATGTAAGTGAAGCACAGCATCCCTAATTATAAAGCAGGGTTGACCACGGAAAGTGCATTTGACTCTTTTGCTACCATGATTAAAAAAAAAAATTAATATTTCAAGTCTGCATGATTAAAAAAGGAAATTTACTTCATTTATTAACTACTGACCTACAAATGGAACTGTTTCTCATTATTGTATTTGGATCCTGGAATATTTAGAGCAAATGCCAGTGTCTTTCTTTGCAAATAGGCCAACTGGTTTTCCCAAAGGACAAAGATGCATACATATTTTTTATTAAATGTTGAATATTATTTTGTTTTTCTTATGGCAGAATAATATATGTATATATTCTGCAGTAATAATATATATATTATATACTATAGATACATTTGGAGCTCTGGTGATGTATTGCCTAAGGCATTTGACTGCTAACCAGAAGGCTGGTGGTTCAAACCCACCAGCCACTCCTCA
This sequence comes from Orycteropus afer afer, assembly GCF_000298275.1. NCBI lineage: Eukaryota > Metazoa > Chordata > Mammalia > Tubulidentata > Orycteropodidae > Orycteropus > Orycteropus afer. The sequence goes on along the minus strand of NW_006922011.1, from coordinate 1,581,783 downwards.
GAAGGAATATTGGGCAATCTACTTCCTTAGTGATACTGCCTCAGAAACGCAAGGAGGGGTTGCTGTGAGTCGGATCCAACTTGATGGTTATGAGTTTGAGTTTGGTTTTTGGATATATATATATCATTCTGCAGTAAGAAAAACAAAATAATATTTAATATTCAATATTTTTTAAATAGTATCGTTAAGGAGCATTGGTGTTGCTATTTTTGGTAGTTGCTGTCAAATGTTGTTGTTGTTGTTGTTATGTGACATAGAATCAGACCTGACTCATGATGACCCCTCCTTGGGTTTCCGAGGCTGTATCACTACGGAAGTAGATTGCCCAACCTTCCTTCCGAGGAAAGGCTGGTGGGTTTGAACCACCAGCCTTCTGGTTAGCAGTCAAGTGCCTTAGGCACTATACTCCCATAGGTGCCAGTAAGTCAGTTCTGACTCATAACAACCAGTCTTCTGTAAAACAGAATGAAACACTGCCTGGTCCTTTGCCAATCTCACAGTCATTGCTATGTTTGAGCCAGTCATCACAGCTACTATGTCAGTCCATCTTGTTGAGGGTCTTCCTCTTTTTTCTAACCTATTTTATCAAGCTTGATATCCTTTTCTAGGAACTGCTCCCTTCTGATAACATGACCATTCTCACTTCTAAAAACATTCTGACTGTACTTCTTCCAAAATAGATTTCTTTATTTTTCTGGCAATCCATGGTATATTCAATATTCTTCAACAACACCACAATTCAAATACAACAAATCCTCTAAGAAGCATTAGATTTAAGTAATAGATGGTTAACATTTTAAGTCTCTCTTGGGAATTTTTGTTAATTTCACTCTTCCCATTTGCTATGAACTAAAGATGAGCTCTGATAGCATAGTGTCGAAGGCACTTGACTGCTAACCAGAAGGCTGGCCATTCAAACTCATCAGCCACTCCTCAGAAGGAAGGTTGGGCAATCTACTTCCACAGTGATACTGCCTCAGAAACCCAAGGAGGGGTCGCTATGAGTCCAATCCGACTTCACAGCAGTAAGGTTTTTTTTTTGGTTTTATACTAAGGAGAGAATTTTTTTAATGAGAATTTTTCATTTTTTCAATCAGCGAATAAGAAAAAGGGGCACAGTAGGTAAAGTATTTGTTTTAAAATATACTGCGGTGCAGTGAATTACTTAATATGGCTCTTCTAGCCATGGTCTTTGTGACTCCCACCAGAAGTCTGGGTGGAACTATGTAAGTGTATGGTGCTTTGTGGCCCACCAAGGAGACTGGATAGCTTGTTAATATAGGTAACAAGGTAAATAAGGTACTTAACACACTTGTGAGGAGCTCTGGTGGCATAGTGCCTAAGGCATTTGACTGCTAACCAGAAGGCTGATGGTTCAAACCCACCAGCCACTCCTCAGAAGGAAGTTTGAGCAATCTACTTCCATAGAGATACTGCTTTGGAAATCCAAGGAGGGGTCATTATGAGTTGGATCTGACTCCATGGCAGTGTTTTTTTTTTTTTTTTTTTTTTTTTTAAGCACATTTGTGGGGGTGGGACCATGGAAATAAGGTGTATGGAACCCAAAAGTGGGGAGTGGTCAGATTTACCACCTTGCTAGGCTTAAAATGAGCCATCCCAGAGGCAGAGATGAGGATCTCATTACCCTCAAGACAAAGAGGGTTGGAAGTGGAACCCATCCTTGGATCCAAGATCCCTGCACTAAGATAGCAGAGAGACAGTGGCAGTAGAGACAGCAGAACCAATAAAACTAAGAGACTGGCAGGAGACAGAATAGTGGCTGAGGGCCAGAGAGAAGCATGTCTGCAAAATGCTTGAAAAGAAGCTACTCTGACTGAAGAACTGTATTCTGATTTGTTCTGATTATGAGTTGTAACCTGTTAAACCCAAACCCATGCCATTGAGTCGATTTTGACTCCTAACACCCCATTGGGTTTCCAAGGCTGTAAATCTTTGTGTAAGTAGATTTTCTCATCTTCCTCCCCCAGAGCAGCTGATGGGTTTGAACCGCTGACCTTCTGGTTAGCAGCCACTAGGTCACCCAAGCTCCAGTAACCTGTTCTCACTGACATCGAGTCAGATCTGACTCAGTGATCCCTCCTTGGGTTTTCAGGTGATATCACTATGGAAATAAATTGCCCAACCTTCCTTCTGAGGAGTGGCTGATGAATTTGAATTACCAGCCTTCTGGTTAGTTCCCTAATAAATCCCATTAAAAAAAAAAAAAAAAACCTCACTGCCATAAAGTGGGATCCAACTCATAGCAACCCCTCTTTGGGTTTCCAAGGCAGTAGCACTACAGAAGTAGATTGCCCAATCTGTGAATTCTGTGTGACCATTGCAATGAATCATCAAACCCAGAAGAGAAATGGAGTGCCATGAGAGAGACATTTGGTGTCAGAACTGACAGAAAGTTTGGAGGGTGACAGTATGTCTGATCTCTACCATATGGGGACCTGCCTTGGGCTGTTGATGTTGTTCTGGATCCTCTTTCCCCCTTGTGAAGTTAGAGGAGATCTGATCAGGCTGGCTACACACCTTTTCTTCATATATTGATGCTGTGTTATTGCTATTAGTTGCTGTCAAATTGGCTCTGACTCATGGCGACCTCATGTACAACATAACAAAACGTTGTCGAGTCCTGCACCATATTCAGGATTGTTGGTATGCTAGAGTCCATTGTTGTGGTCACAGTGTATTTTAAGTGCATTGGAAGCTCATCTTCCAACACTATATCAGACAATATTCTTTTGTGACTCATAGGGTTTTCATTGGCTAATTTTCAGAAGTCGATAATTAGGCCTTTCTTCCTACTCTTTGTCTGAAAGCTCTGCTGAAACCTGTCCACCATGGGTGACCCTGCTGGTTTTTTAAATATTAGTGGCATACCTTCCAGTATCATAGCAACATGCAAGCCACCATAGTATGACAAACTGACAAGTTGTGGAAAGTATTTTGACAGCCTCTCTTAAATAAAAGAAAAATAACAGAGCCAGATATTAATCACTTTCCCAATACTACACTTGCACTAAATACTGCATACAATTTCACCCTGTTCCTATTGTCTTCTCTGAAAATGAATTCCATAGGCAGGACACAAACAGAGGAACTTCTGAGCTTGATTTATGCAGCCATGTCTCAGCATACTCCCAATTAAGGGATATTTTCAACATGCCTTTGAATGAGAGACCCACAAGAGATAAGAGGCTTTTGTGTTTTCCTCAGGCTGTTCCACTGCCTCATACACACACCAAATGGTCTCTTAAGTGATCATTAGGAGCCTGGTTGAAATTCTTCTAGCACTTTTGGCAATTAGTCATTAATTGGGCTTGCCACTTCAGCCCCTTCCTAATTGATGCCTCTGAGAGAGAAACTCTGTGGGGAAAGAACTGGGAAAAGTAGGTTATTTCCTACAGTGGATTGTTCATCTGGAAACATGTTGTCCTTCTGTCCTGGGGAGGGCTTTCATGCTCACCACATGTCAGGTACCCTCACCTCAGTCCAGGTCATGCCACCCAGCCACATAAAGCCATTCCTAGACAATACAAAAACAAATGTTCCCGAGCTTGTCATTGTTTTTGTTGTCATTATGATAACAATAGCATTTTCAAGAACTCCACAGTTTAAAACACAACTATATGTGTGTGTGTGTGTGTGTGTATATATATATATATAAAACCACATACAATCTCAACATTTTACAGAGTAGTAAACTGAGACTAGGAGTTCCTGGATGGTGAAAGCAGTTAACACACTTGGTTGCTAACCAAAAGGTTGGAAGTTTGAGTGCACCCAGAATCACTTTGAAAGAAAAGTGTGAAAGAAAAGTGTGGTGATCTACTTCCAAAAAAACAGCCATTGAAAACCTTATTGAGCACAATTTTACTTTGACATACATGGGATTGAAATGAGTCAGAATCGATTCTACGGCATCTGGGTGTTTTTTTTTTTTCTTCTTTCTTTTTAACTGATATTCAAGAGGGTTATGAGAGTGACCCAAATCCACACAACTTATAAGTTGTGGTATGCACCGAGTTACACAACCCCAGGCCCGGTGGGCTAGTTGTTTTCAAGGCCAGTACTCTGTCCACCTCACCACACTACTTCCTGGTGAGGATGGTCCCCTTCAGAGTATGATCAGCTGACTCCAAATATGACTTCACAGATGTGATCCAGATCCACTGAGCAGCCACTTCTCTATAGATTTCCAGTCTGCAATTACAGGACTGTACTTGTTATGTAGAAAGAGTCTTTCTCTAACCAAAAATCTTGATGGACTCTCCCAAAGGAAAGGTGAGGGCCTTGAGAGCACAGCCCGCATGAGCTAAAGGGAAAGGACAGGTAAGTGGTGGTGTGGTGCTAATATTCTAAAGGATAATAAAGAATGATCCACAGAGAGAGCAGTCAGGAGAAAGGTAGATGAAAATGGCTTGGACAGCTGAAAAACAAGAAAGTTTAATACTCAATTTTAAATTTGCTTCTCTGTAATGGAATATCATCCTCAAAGCCCGGACAAGGGTGAGGAGAGAGTGGCTCCTGGGGTGTAAAATTTCAGGACAGTGTCACTTGCCTCACCCGAGTACCAGTTTTAAGAGGCCCTGGTGGTACAATGGTTAAGTGCCCAGATACTAACCGAAAGGCCAGCAATTTGGATCCACTCAGAGACTCTACAGGAAAAAGACCTAGTGATTTACTCCTGTAAAGGTTAACCCATTGCCACTGAGTCAATTCTGACAAATACCTGCCTATAAAATAGAGTATAACTGTCCCATAGGGTTTCCAAGGCTGTTATCTTTATGGAAGCAGACTGCTACATCTATTTCCCATGGAGCAACTGGTGGATTTGAACCACCAACTTTCCAGTTAGCAACTAAGCCTTAACCACTGCATGACAAGAGTTTTTTTTTTCTATAAATAGTACAGCCTAGGAAACCCTATGGGATAGTTCTATTCTGTCATGTGGTATTGCTATGAGTTGAAGTCAGCTTGACAGTGCCTTACAAGTCCCAGTCCTGGTCACCTCCTCCACAGCACCAAAGCTTAAGAAAAACCTGAAACATAAACAGACAGCCTTATGCATATTTTATTATTATTATTATTACTGTGATTTGGGTGAAGATTTACAGTGCAAATTCACTTTCCATACAGCAGTTCACATATACTTTGTCTCATGTCATTGACCACAGTTTACCACAATGCAACAGCTCCCCTCCCACTTCCTCCCCATAGTTTCCTCTTCCCCCAGATTTTTTTTTTTTAATGAAAGAATAAGAGCAGTTACCAGGAAAAAAAAAAAAATGACATTTGCAATAAGATTGTATACAGTTTGTTTAAATAAATCATAAACTAAAATAATTAAGCAAAAGAGGAAACCAGAGTGCGGTCACTGGAAAAATATATGCCCTTCCCCCAGGAATTCCCAAATACATAAAGAGGGACACAAGGTGGGTCTGAGGATTGCAGGCAAACTTAATTAACAGAGTGATCCAGGCTAGCTGAAGGACACTCAGCAATTAGGCTACAGTCAATGTGTGGCTTTCTTCTGCTGTAGTTGGTTTTTTGTCTATAACTGAATATACTATCAAATTTCCTGGATATCTTATTACATGCTTATTATCAATAGAGTTGTTTTCTCTCTCTCTCTCTCTCTCTCTCTCTCTCTCTTCTATCTCTCTTACTCTCTCTCTCTCTCTGTTTCTCTCTGTCTCTCTATCTCCAGCATCTATCCAGCTGTAAGGGGAATTAGGGAGACAGAATTATAGTAATAATGGAGCAAAGAGCCTCGGCAGTGGCACTGTGCTTCTCCAGTCCCACACTGCTCCCTACTTATCTGACCACGGGCAATGTGGAAAGGCTTATAGGACATCTTGGCACTCGGTCACAAATTAGAACTCATCTACAAAGGTACCGAGGCCCCAGAACTTGGAATAGTAACCATTTCAACATTTAGACCAAGACTCATGTGGTCCGATGGAAAGACCTCAGGATAGGGTGCAGGAGAGGAAGTCTTTGTCATGACCCGTTCATGCCCTAGTCACATAAGCAAGTTACTAGCATTAGATCATTGCAGTTCAGTTACTAACTTATTTCACTTTAGGCAAGTCACTCAGCTGCTCCTGGGCTCCACTTCCTCATTTGTCAAATAACAATGATTTCACTTATTTGTGATAAGATGGATTTTTTTTTTTTTCCATATAAGCCTGAAAAGACTTCCAAAGTAAAACAATAATGTAAAATGATGAAGGATTATTTCCATTCTTACTGTTGTTGTTGTTGTTAGGTGGCATTATGTTTGTACCATTTGAACAAAACACTGCCAAGTCCTGTGCCATCCTCACACAATCACTGCCATGTCTGAGCCCATTGTTGCAGCCACTGTGTCAATCCAGCTCATTGAGGGTCTTCCTCTTTTTCACTGACCCTCTACTTTACCAAGCATGATGGCCTTCTCCAGAGATGAGTCCTTCTTGATACCACATCCAAAGTATGTGAGATAAAGTCTCACCATCCTTGCTTCCAACGAGTATTCTGGCTGTACTTCTTCAAAGACAGATTTGTTCATTCTTCTCTCAGTCTATGGTCCATTCAGTATTCTCTACCAACATCATAATCAAAAGCATCAATTCATCTTCAGTCTTCCTTACTCATTGTCTAGCTTTCATATGTTTATGAGGCAATCAAAAATACTATAGCTTGGGTCAGGAACATCTTAGTCATCAAAGTTCAAAGTGCTTTTTAACACTTTAAAAAGATCTTTTGCAGCAGATTTGGCCACGTTTGATTTTTTTGACTGCTGCTTCTATGGTCATTGATTGTGGATCCACGGATCCAAGTAAAAGGAAATCCCTGTCAACTTCAATCTTTCCTCTATTTATCATGATGTCGCTTACTGGTCCAGTTGTGAGGATTTCTGTTTTCATCATGTTGAGGTGTAATCCATACGTAAGGCTATTGTCTTTAATCTTCATCAATAATTATCTGAAGTGTTCTTCATTTGCAGAAAGATTGTTAATGAGTCTTCCTCCAATTCTGATGCCCCATTCTTTTCATATAGGGGCTCTGATAGGGTAGTGCCTAAGGCACTTGACTGCTAACCAGAAGGCTGGTGGTTCAAACCCATTAGCCACTCCTCAGAAGGAAGGTTGGGCAATCTACTTCCACAGTGATACTGCCTCAGAGACCCAAGAAGGGGTCGCTATGAGTCAGGTCAGACTCAATGGCACATAACAACAACAACAACAAAAAATTCTTTTCATATAGTCCAACTTCTCAGATTATTTGCTCAGCATACAAATTGAATAAGTATGATGAAAGGATACAATCCTGCTGCACATTTTTCCTCATTTAAAACTATGCAGTATCCCCTTGTTCTGTTCAAACAACTGCCTTTGGTCTTCATGAACACATTTTAAGTGTTCTGGAATGCCCATTCTTCTCAACATCATCCATAATTTGTTATGGTTCACAAAGCCAAATGCCTTTGCACAGTCAATAAAACATAGGTCAGCATCTTTTTGGTATTCTCAACTTTCAGCCAACATCCATCTGATACCTGCTATGATATCCCTCATTCAACGCTTTCTTCTGAATCTGGCTTGAATTTCTGTCAGTTCTCTGTTCATGTACTGCAGCTTCCATTTTTTAATTATCTTTAGCCAAACTTTACTTGCATGTGATATTAATGGTATTGTTCCATAATTCCTTCATTCTAGGGGATGGCCTCAGGCCTAAGGCAGTCACCTGCCACACCCAAGGCTGGAGGTTCAAACCCACCAGCTGCTCCCCACCAGGTAGCTGGGCTGTCTCTTTCTGGGAGCTCTGGTAGCATAGTGCCTAATGTGCTTGACTGCTATCCAGAAGGCTGGTGGTTCAAACCCACTAGATACTCTTGGAAGGAAGGTTAGGCAATCTACTTCCATAGTGATACTGCCTCAGAAACCCAAGGGAGGGGTCGCTATGAGTCAGGTCTGACTCGATGGCACATAAAACACCAACAACTTGGATCACTTTTCTTTGGAATGGGTGTAAGTATTTTTTCCTGTCATGTGGCCAAGTACCTGTCTTCCAAATTTCTTGGCATAGAAAAGAGAGTACCTCCTGTGCTACATCCATTTGTTGAAACATCTCAATTAGTATCCCTTTGATTCCTGGCATCTTGTTTTTCACCAATGCCTTCAGCGCAGCCTGAACTTCTTTCTTCACTACCATTGATTCTTGATTATATATCAACCAATTATTTTTGATATAGTGACTCTATTCCTTCCATCTTCTTTTGATTCTTCCTGCATCATTCAATATTTTCCCATAGAATCCTTCACTATTCCATTTCTAGACTTGAATTTTTTTCTTCATTTCTTTTAACTTGAGAAATGTTGAGTATGTTCTTCCCTTTTGGTTTTCTAACTTCACGTCTGCACCTTTCATTATAATACTTTACTTTGTCTTCTCAAGTACTGTTTGAAATCTTTTCAAATCTTTTACTTCATCATTTCTTTCTTTCACTTTAGCTAAACTTCTGCTTTCTTCATGTATGACACATCCCACAATATGTCTGGTCTTCAGGCATTAGTGTTCAATACGTCAAATCTGTTCTTGAATGGTCTCTAATTTCAGGTGGGATATACTTAAGGCTGTATTTTGGCTCTTGTGGACTTGTTTTAATTTTCTTCAGCTTCAACTTGTGCTCACATACAAGCAATTGATGATCTGTTCTGGAGTCGGCCCCTGGCCTTTTTCTGACTGGTGATGCTGAGCTTCTCCATTATCTCTTTCCACAGATGTAGTCGATTTGATTCCTGTGTATTCTATTTGGTGAGGTTCACATTCATAGTTGCCATTTATGTTGTTGAAAAATGTATTTGCAATGAATAAGTCATTGGTACTGCAAAATTCTATAATGCAGTCTCTGGCATCATTTTTATCACCAAGGCCATACTTTCCAAATACCGATACTTCTTTGCTCCCAACTTTCACATTCTAATCACCAGTAATTATCAATGCATCTTGATTGCATGTTTGAGCAATTTCAGACTGCAGAAGTTGGCAGAAATCTTCAATTCTTTATCTTTGGCATTAGTGGTTGGTGAGGAAATTTGAATAATAGTTGTATTAACAATTCTTCATGGTTCATTGTCAAAAATAATATTTCAAGAGCTATCCTGAAGTACAATATTGTCAATGATAAGATAATATCCATCCACCTACAAAGAAGACCAATTATTTCCATTGCTTTATTACATTTAGTGTGGCAGTTTTTAACAGCAATAATAAATACTGTAATCGAGACCAAGATAGCATGATTATGTGATATGAGTGGTCAACATGCTGGTCAGCCAATCAAATATCCATTCTTAAACCCTACTTTTTATAGAGGCTGGAAAAATTACTCATTTAGAAAGCTAAGGGTGACCACATGACACAGTTCCAGTGAAGAAATAATAAGATATCTTCTATAGAGTTTTGGTTAGGTTTCTCCTTTCTTGAAAAATAAAATCAAGATAGATGGCATCCTCCATTTTTTCTGCATGGAAGCTGAATATGATGCTTCTTGGAGCATGGAAGTCACCTGTCAACCATGAGGTAAATAAAGCCAAGAAAGTTAAATACACTAGATCTAATAACGTAGTGCCTAAGGCATTTGACTGAAAACCACAAGGCTGGTGATTCAAACCCACCAGCCACTCCTTGGAAGGAAGGATGGGCAATCTACTTCTGTAGTGATACCACCTTGGAAACCCAAGGAGGGGTCACTATGAGTCAGGTCTGACTCAACAGCACATAACAACAACAACAACATCATTGAGCTACTGAAGCCATGCCTTCAGTTCAGTCCTATCTCCATACTTCCTGAATATATATATATATATATATATATATATATATATACACCATATATACCCCTAATGTTTAAACATTGCCCCTTGTTCACTAATCAGTTGTTGTCAAATCAATTGTGGCTCATGGTGACCCCAAGAGTTTCAGAGTAGAATTGTGTTCCATAGGGTTTTCCATGACTTACATTTTTCAAAGTAGATTCCTTGACCTTTCTTCCCAGGCAATTCTTGGTAGATTCAAAAGACCTACCTTTTGGCTAGTAGTCTAGCACTTAACTATTTGTGCCACCCAGGGACAACCCCCAGTTCGTTGCCTGCAACATTCCTGGCAGATACAACATACATCCTATCCACTTTATAGCCCTTTGTCTTCAAATAAAAATTTCTCAGTGATTTGCTCAGATAAAGTTTAGCTCCAAGATCTAGTAGAGAGAATAATTTTTTCTACACAAACCTATAAGCAAAACAGAGTAAATAAGACAAATGGACTAATTTCTTCCATGAAGTGGACTAGGATATGTCTAGATGCAGGTCACTAGATTTCCCCATCTTCATACGTTTTCCTTGCCAAGACATGTAGGCTGTAATGGAACCTTCTAGACCTACTCCACAGGGTGCTATAATAATCAACGATATAATAGCTGTTAAGCTATGTACATAAAGGTTGGGATGCCCAGGAGTCCTTTCTTGGTTCTCTTCTGATTCTATAAGTTGTGCTCCTCTTAACACTTTTTTTGCTGCTGACTCATGATTCTGTTTTCATCTCCTATATCTTCAGTGAGCTTGTTCTGGTTACTTAGTGCCACTCTGGCAAGAAATATACCACAAATGGGATGGCCTTAACAAACAGGAGTTTATTATTACAGTTTGGAGGCTTTAAGTCCAATTTCAAAGTGCCAAGCTCTAGGGGCTGGGTTAAAGCCCCTCAACCTTGGGGTCCAGCTCTGCCTCCTGCTCCTGGCCCACTGGAGCTAGACACATTTCTTCACTCAGACAGCTGCTGGCTGCTGAGGCTGAGAAGCCCAAGGTTGACAAGTAAAAAGGCATAGTCCTGGTCTTACCAAACCACACAGCTGGCCATTAATTTAAATCCATTGTTAAGTCCCAAGGCCGGCCGAGCATAGCAGGCTGCTAAGCAATGACATGGCTACATGCAGGGTCCAAGTGTACCATAGGCTAGAGACCATTCCCAAGGCTTCTCCTTTTATACAGGAAGCAGACCACATCCCAAAGGCAGCTACTCAGCTGCTTGTGGAAGAGCCCATCATGAGATGATTGCCAGTCTCATCATGGGGAATAACTACCACTAGCTGTCCAGCCACTCAACCAGGCCCAGCCAAGTTGACATACAAACATAACTACCACAGAGCTCTTGGTCTTTATTTCCAGTTACAGCTTGAACATCGTCACCTTGATGTTCTAAAAGCACCTCAACTCAATGTGCTCAAAACTGGACTAATTATTATTCTCCACAAAGTCATTTCTCTGCTTGTCTTCCTGGTTTCCAGTACTGGGCACCACCACCTACCTATTTTCCACAGCTGGAACACTGAATCATCTTCAACTTCTCCCTCTCTAAGTTCTAACTCAAAATAATTCCTTCTCATTGTCCTTTATATTTTTATTTGGATAATAGATTTTAAAGTGTGTTGACTATTCTCCCTGCCACCAGTTTCTCTGAACTCCAGTCTGCCTAGCCCAAAAGATAAATTGGATCATATTATTGTCTCACTTAAAAGTTTCACAGATTCCATATATCTACCAAATGAAACCCAGAGTCTTCGGAAGGCCCACAAAGCTCTTCTGAGTCTGATCCCACCTTATGTCTTCAGACTCGTCCCTTGCCGTTCCCCTTCCTAATCATAACCCTTCTCTCTCCTGTGCCCATCTATCCAAAGGCTACTCGATTATTTTTCCTTTGCCCATTTCTTGTCCTTTTTTCACTCCTTTTTATTTCCTTGTCATCTAGTTCAGCTCTTAGTGTACCACATCTGGCTATTCCAAGAGCCTCCTAACAAAACCTGCCCATCTTTCTTTGCTCCAGTTTACCCTATACCAACCAACCAAATTACATTACTTAAAACATCTCTTTGACGTAAGTCCCCATTACCTACAGAATATAGCTCTCACTTCTCAGGCTGGCTTTCACAACTGTCACAGTAATGCCACTTCTTCATATTCCAGCTTCATCTTTAACTCTCCCCAACATGCATCCTTCATGAACAGGCCTTGAACTCCACTAGGCCTTTCCCATTCCACCTCTTTGCTCATGCCATTCCCGAAACCTAGAATGCTATCTCAATGCAATCTGCCTAGGCTTTTGGTTTAGCTTTCCTGCCTTCTATTTCCATGGACAACTTTTCATTAGCACTCAAGCCAAAAATTAGCTCCTCTACCTCAAACGTGTCCTAGCTCTTCATTTAACTTGTACTTCAGGCATTTATCACTATCTCCCTTCCCTTGTAGGAGTCCTTGGGTGATGCAAATGTTTAACACACTCAGCTATTAACCAAAATGTTGGTAGTTTAGTCTACCCATACACCTCAGCAGATAGCCCTGGTGATCTACTTCTGAAAAATCAGCTATGGAAAACCCTATGGATCACAGTTCCACCCTGACACATGGAGGGCTTCCATGAGGCAAGACTGACTCAAGACAACTAGTTTGTTGTGTTTCTGGTTTTTTTTTTTTTTTTTTTCTGCCTTACATTGTAATTATTTAGATTCAAAAGCCAGGTCTTGCATATCATTGCATTTCCCACAGTGCCACACATATTACAGATGCTAAACTGTTAAATAAATATTTGTTGCATGGAATATACTTTTCAATTGAGGTACTGTCACATCTGTTACCTCATTACAACAACTATCTGAGAGCAGCAGAACAGACACCATTGTCCCTGTAAAACTGGGATCAGAAAGATTACAGAATTTTCCTTAGATCACTAGACTTGTCCTTAGATCACTGCAAGGTTGTAGCAGATGAACAAAACTCACTTCTCCTGGCTCTCAGTTCTAAAGTGTGGCTTTTTTTTTTTTTTTTTCCCTGCTCGACTCTGGTCTCATAGCTCTAAGTCTATCCTGGGCCTTTTCTGGCCCCAAAGCAATTTGCATTGTCCTCACTTTCCACTTTGCCTTCCAATCTCATACAGCCTCCCACCAGAGTCTCTCCCCACCCTCTGTGACATCTGTCTCAGGGACTCAGTGAGAAGCAAGAAGCTAATGTTCAGGAAATGTGCTGCCCTCCTGTGATGAAAGGTGCAATCTTCATTACTCCCCAAGACAGAAATCTCCACGTCTGCTATGAGGGCAGACGCTGTGCCTTTGCAGCTGCTTCCCGCAAGCAGCAGGAAACCATTATCCCAGCCCACAGTTCTCTTCATCTGCCACTCTTAAATATACCATTTTTCTCATTTTCATTAATAATCCTTCTTTAACACCTGATCAGCTTCACTGTCTGCCCTAGGCTAAAGCTTATTATTGCATTAGAGTTTGGCATTTGGAATGCAATGAGGTATCTGTGCACAGGTCATGCTCATGGGAAAAATGTCTTAAATCAGGGCTTTATGCACAATGCATTTTGTGAAATGGAGGGGTCAATAGAGAGGTACATCTACAGAAAATAACTGCTATGAGCAAGCACTGAAATTGTGTTCCTGCCAAACATATGACATCCATCTTTTAGATCATTTGCCTTAATATCAGCTCAAAAATACAAGTCAAACTTGTTCATCTTTTACTTAACACATTATGGCACTACAGGAAAATTAGAACTACACCTTCCTTGCTTTCATTTATGAAAATTGGTCTGTGATGTGCTCAAAGTCTTTTTTTTTTTTTTTTTTTTCAGTTTCTTCTCCTTCTACACTCAGCAGAGCAGTCCTGTATCTTCTAGGCAGAGGCAGAGCTAGAGAGGTAAGTGTGGGAGTCTTAAGCCCAAACTGCTTCCCTGAGGTGTAGCAACACTCTTGGACACGCCTATGTCTGTGGCGACTAGCTTGTGCATGCTCACAACCAGTGAGGCCCACCACCCATGCCATCAGTCAGATGGGCTTGAAAAGAGCAGAACATTTGGAAATCAGACTCAGCTGGGTGAAGCTGAGTGCGGAGAGACCACCTAGGTCACCACAAAGGGGAGTTCAGGAAAAATGGCAGGAGCCTTTAAAGTGATGGGAAGTGGGAAGCAAAATGCAGTCGGCCTGGCCTCCTCGGGGCTGCAATACCAAATCTCTTTGATTCATTGGTGATAACACACTAAAATTAATGCCCAAACCCAAACCCAAGCTAGATAGCAAATAAGTTTCTCTGCCCACCTGACTATCAGTTCCTGCCCCTTCAGCCCAGAGATATCTTGAAGATAAGGCTACCTGCAGATAAGTGTTTCAGGTAGATGAAAAAATCACAGTCTGCCTTTATCCATCATCCACCTACTGCAGAGGAGCCCATTCAGATTCATAGTGACACTATGTTGTTGTTGTTATGTGCCGTCGAGTCGGACCCAACTCATAGCGACCCCTCCTTGGGTTTCCGAGGCAGTATCACTACGGGAGTAGATTGCCCCATCTTCCTTCCGAGGAGTGGCTGGTGGGTTTGAATCGCCAGCCTTCTGGTTAGCAGTCAAGTGCTTTAGCCACTATGTTGTTGTTGTTGTTGTTGTTGTTGTTTGCCATCGAGTCGGCCCTGACTCATGCTACCAGAGCTCCTTTAGCCACTATAGGATAGAGTAAAAGTGCCCCCTAGGATTTCTAACACTTTAAATCTTTGTGGAAGCAAACTACCTCATCTTTCTCCTGTGGAAGGGCTGGTGGATTCAAACTGCTGACTCCTTGGATCGCAATTGAGCACTTTAACCACTGTACCACCAGGGCTCTCCTTATTGACCCATGGAGGCTCTCAAATAGGAAAGTATTAGTTTTAACTTGCTGAATATTCTCTCACAGCTGGCAATGGAAGCTGCAGTGGGGCTTCATAGAAACTACTCAGTGGGGCTCCCTTTCAAGCGGGACACAGAGCATCATGCCATATTGCCATACCATAGATACACCTGTAAGTTAATAAGAAACTGAAGTCTGTATCCATGCCAGCCACTAGGCACCTAGTCCCTGACAAGCCATGTCACTGCCAGTGAGTTCAGGACAGTATGTGACCTTTTCTGCCAGCTAGTGATATTTATCAGGCAGGTATATCTCCTAAATCATGTGTCTAGAAAGAAACTGAAGTAACTTAAAGGAAATTAGGCAATTGGGCTAATGACAGGTCAGTGAGCCTTAAAAAAAAATGTAATTGATAACAAGAACAGATACTAGACTTGTCCTTAGATCACTGCAAGGTTGTA
>NW_006922011.1:1546613-1564940 GCF_000298275.1 Orycteropus afer afer | reverse complement strand
TTCAAACACACCAGCCACTCCTTGGAAGGCAGGTTGGGCAATCTACTTCCATAGTGATACTGCCTTGGAAACCCAAGGAGGGGTCGCTATGAGTCAAATCCAACTCAACGGCAGTGAGTTTGGTTTTGGTTTAGGCTGTTGGTGCTTGTGGTGCAGTGAGTTACTCAATATGGCTCTTCTAGCCCTAGTCCTCAGGAGCTCTGGTGGCGTAGCACCTAAGGCATTTGACTGCTAACCAAAAGGCTGGAGGTTCAAACCCACTGGCCACTCCTTGGAAGGCATGTTAGGCAATCTACTTCAGTAGAGATATAGCCTTGGAAACTCAAGGAGGCGTCACAATGAGTTGAATCAACTCAACGGCAGTGAGTTCGGTTTATTTTTGGTTTAGCCCTTTTCTTTGTGACATCCACACAGTGATTAGGTGTGGCTATGAATTTAGGTGCTTGTGGCTCACAAAAGGAAGTGGACAGTATGGTGGTTAAGTTGTGTGTCAACTTGGCTGGGCCTGGTTTTCAATGGCTGGGCAGCTGTAAGTAGTTACTCCCCGTGATGAGACTGGTAATCAACTCCACGGTGGAATCTATGGAGCAGCTGATTAGCTGCCTTAGGAATGTAGTCTGCTTCCAGTATATAAGAAAACAGCTTTGAGAAAGGTCTCTGAGCTTTTTGGCATGCTTGGACCCTGAATATAGCTGAGTCTTCATTCAGCAGCCTGCCATGTTATCTGATGATCTTAGGATTGTCTCTGGATTTGAATTAGTGGCCTGCCATATTGTTTGATAGTCTTGGGACTGTGCCATTTTATTTGTTGACCTTGAGTTTGTCAGCCTGATTAGCCAGCAGCTGCCTGGTTTAGAAGCCTCCAGCTTCAGTGGGCTGGGAGCAAGAGGCAGAAGCCCAAGGTCGAGGAGCGTTAACCCAGCCCCTAACGCTGAAACTTTGAACTCAGGCTTCTAGCCTCCTAAACTGTAAGAGAATAAATGCCTGTTCGTTCAAAGCCACATATCTGTGGTATTTTCTGTTAGAGCAGCACAAAAAAACCAAAACAGACAATTTGCTAATAATGCAAATAAGGTACATGGCACCCTTGTGAGTGTGAGACCATGCAAATAAGGTATACAGAACCCTAACGAGGGAATTGGTCAGTATTTCCATCCTGCCAGATTTGAAATGAACCATTCCAGAGGCAGTAAGGGGGCACTTAATGACCACCAGGAAAGAAGAGCTGGAAGTGGAGCACATCCTTGGGACCCAGGGTCTCTGCACCTCTTAGACCCAGGAGACAGCGAGCTGGAACAAAAGAGATGGCACAAGATGGTGAGAAGTAATAGCAAGGACATCAGAGAACCAGCTGCCACAGAACCAGGATACTGGCGGGAGACAGTGGGATGGGCTTCCCAGGAGGGAGAAAACTGAGTGCCCTTGGGCAGGAGGCTTGCTGGAGGTGTGAGGTATCTCTGGATACTTGCCTATGGAGGTAGGCTTGTCATCTCATGAAGATAGTGAGTTGTGCACCTTCAGGCCAAGGCTTACTTGTGAAGCGGGTTGCCTGTGGGTATTTATTGGTGGGGTTAAAGTGCTTTGTAACACATGCCTGAGTGGGGCAAATGCTGGGTTAGCCCAAGAGACCCAATGGGCTGAGCTGCTAAGGGCCAACAGTCTGAGTTCCAGGGAGAGACCTGACTGTGGGTTTGGCTGGCTGAGCAACTGTTTCCTGAGTCATTCCTGATCCTGACTTTTAACCTGTTACTTCCCTAATAAAGCCTATAATCATGAGTATTGTCTGTTACTTTTGTGTGGCCATTGTAATGAATTACAGAACTCAGCAGAGAAGTAAAGAGTGCCATGGGAGGGACAGCTGGTGCCAAAATTGGTTAAAAAAAAAAAAAATTGTAAAGGGGAGATATGTCTGACCTCTGCTTTGTAAAAATCAGTTTGGGGCTGATGCTGATGGAGATTGTCTCTCCCCCTCATGAAGTTAGAGGAGATCAGATGCTCCCACCATGCCATTTTTACAGTGCCATCCTCATTAATCAAGCCCACTGTGGTCCCAAGAGATATTATGGTCATTTATTTTCATGCCACGTATGGGACCCAAGAGTCTTTGCTGAGGCTGACCCTCCTGGTAGCTGTAGTTTACTACACTGCCATCTATTCTGAGCTTCTAAGGCACTGTGTGGAACTTGGTGTGGGTTCATGATGAAGGTGAGACATCCCAAGTTCTGGGACTATTTCCCTTCCATCTCCCTGTCACGAACACCAGGCATAAGCTTGTTGTGAGTTTAGCTGTTCTAAAAGAAGAAAAAGACATTGACTTCCAACAGCTTCTATTTTCCACATAGCCAAAAAATTCTGAATCTCAGATTCCAAGGCTCACTATGAGTCTGGCAACCTGCCTAAAAGGAAGAAGGAAAAACAAAGAGAAAGCAAACACTAATTAGAAGAGCAATTAATTGTCTAGATACAGAGATGAAGAACTTTAGGGTCCAGCTCCAATCCTAGTCATGTTGCACAACTCCCATATCTGGTGCAAATGTTGGGAGTTGCCTGCTACTCACGCCTATCTTCCATCTATCAGAAGTTCCAGAATCTTGAAATGATGTGGAACTGTCAGAAAACTTCTTTAACCTATAGATCAGCCACATGAGAAAAGAAACACTCACATTCATCCAACAGTCTTTCTCTCCCTCACCTATCAGATCAAAGCACACTTTAACCTGACCTGGACCTACATTTCAGCTCTTCCTTTGCCTTATCTTCCTGCATGTTTCCTAAGATTGCTTGACACATCTGTTCTTCCAGAATTCAGCCCATTCAACTTCTGGTGAGGCCCAGGTGTGCCAGTACCTGACAGCCATTTCCAGGGCAACTAAATAAGGTGCTCACTGGAAGGGGTCATGGAATCAATTCTGCAGAGCACTCCTGTTTCAGGTCACCTCTCAGACCTCAGTTCCCTGGGACCATAACACACTGAGAGAGGATAAACATGGTGGGACAGAAGGCAAGTGGCATGCCAGTTTCTCAGGCTAGAAGGAAGTTATGAGCACCTGAGGATGCCACTCCTTGAAAGGAAGGTTGGGCAATCTACTTCCATGGTAATACCACCTCAGAAACTCAAGGAGGGGCCACTATGAGTCAGGTCCAACCTGATGGCACATAACAACAACAACAAGGATGTCAAAAGAGCTCTGGTGGCATAATGCCTAAGGCATTTGACTGCTAACCAGAAGGCTGGCAGTTCAAACCCACCAGCCACTCCTCAGAAGAAAGATTGGGTGATCTACTTTCATAATTATACTGCCTTGGAAACCCAAGGAGAGGTTGCTATGGGTCAGATCTAATTCAACAGCAGTGAATTTGGTTTTTTGGTTTTTTTAAAGGATGTCAAACCCATGGTTTTAAAGGTTGAATTGGTTGATTAACTGATGGATTGATTCAAAGACTTTATTCAAAAATGTGTATGGACCATATGCTAGAACTGCGTGGACACTTTCAAAGGAGAAAAGAAGTATAACATGTGTTTTTAGTGTTCAAAGTGTTCACTTAAGGAGACAAGACATACACACATATATATATAGATGCCAATAATGACAATTACAACAACTAATATAAGCTGAGCACTTACAAAGTGCTAAGAGCTTCCCTAAATACTGTAATTTCCCAAAATAATATTTTATTTGCACATCACAGCATCTTTATGTGGTAAGAATTAACATTAGCCCCATTTGCAAATCAGAAATTGAGGCACAAAGAGTTTATTTACTTCACCAAAGCCCTAAATGGTGGTTGTTAGATCTCATCAAGTCAATCCTGACTAGTACAACAGAACAAACACTATATATACAACAGAACAAACACTACCCAGTCCTGCACCATCCTCACAACTCTTGCTGTGCTTGAGCCCATCATTGAAGCTACTGTATCAATCCATCTCCTTGAGAGTCTTCCTGTTTTTTTGCTGACCCTCTACTTTACTATGCATGATATCCCTCTCTAGCATCTGGTCCCTTCTGATAACATGACCAAAGCAGGTGAGATGAAGTCTGGCCATTCTTGCTTGTAAGGAGTATTCCAACCGCACTTCTTCTAAAACAGATCTGTTCACTCTTCTGGCACTCTGTGATATTTTCAATATTCATCACCAACACCACAATTCAAACTCATCAATTCTTCCACCTTCTTTATTCCCTTGACAGATTTCAAGGGAGCTTCCAAAATAACACAGACTAGGAAGAAGGACGTGGCAGCCCACTTCTGAAAAAATTGTCCACTGAAAATGTTATGAATAGCAGTGAAAGTTCTATATTACAATAATCTAATCTGACAAGGATAGTTTATAACAGTTCATTATATCTTTATTTGTAATAGTGTAAATGCAGAAGTTACATAAATAACAATAGATGAATGTTAAATTAATTGTAAAATAACCAAATGATAGAGTATTAAATATCTTTTGGAAAAATAAAATAATAACAGAAAAAGGTTCATCATACATGTTAACTGAAAAAAAAAAAAAAGGATACAAAAATTTGTATGCTGTATATTACCAGTTAGGAGCTCTGGTAGCATAGGGCCTAAGGCACTTGACTGCTAACCAGAAGACTGGTGGTTCAAACCCACCAGTCACTCCTCAGAAGGAAGATGGGGCAATCTACTTCCGTAGTGATGTTGTTGTTGTTGTTGTTTGCAATCAAGTAGGCCCCGACTCATAGCGACCCCTCCTTGGGTTTCCGAGGCAGTATCACTACGGAAGTAGGAATGCCCAACCTTCCTTCCGAGGAATGGCTGGTGGGTTTGAACTGCCAGCCTTCTAGTTAGCAGTCAAGTGCCTTAGCCACTATGCTACCAGAGCTCCTAAGTATCCGTAGTGATACTGCCTCGGAAATACATGAAGGGGTTGCTATGAGTTGGGTCTGACTCGACAGCAAATAACAACAACAACAACATATCACCAATTATGGGATGTGTGTGTGTATTTGTGTGAGACACAGAGAAATAAAAGAGGATGGAGCAGAAGGAAATGTATAAAAATATTAATAGACTGTCAAAACTTATCAATTTGGACACTTCAAATATATACAGTCTATTACGTGTCAGTTATACCTTAAAAAGGCAATTAAAAAGAGTTCATAATAGATTTCTGGGTGGTAGTATAAATTTAATTTTATTTTTTCTCCTCTTTACTGTTCAAATATCCTATATGGATTATATATTACTTTAATAATCACAGAAAAAAATAATTTGAATTGTAAAAATTTCTGAAAGGGAGCTATTGGAAATAAGGTTAGAAAACAAGATTCTGATCTAATTGATCTGGGGCAGGGTCCCTGCATAGGTTTAATCTGTCTTGGTTTACTCCCCAGGTGATTCTAACATACACTCACAGTTGGGAACAACTGAGGTACACAGATCATCTAGCCCAGAGCCCAGCCTAGAGTTGATGCTTGACAAATGGTGGCCTTCACCATGATCATTGTCACCACTGTTGCTGTCATGCTCATCAGCATCATTGGCATATTTACACTCTCATATTAATTGGAAACAAACTTCCAGGTGGAGCAGATGGCTCCAGCATTGGCAGAATCATTGGAAACTTCAGTGAGTAATCAGGTGTTGGAGCTGGTGCTATTTTCCCGTCATAGACTCTGTCAGAGACTTTCATTTCCCTAGGCCTGTGGGATTAGTAATGCAGAGCACTTCCAGACTATTAGTGTATAAAACTACAACGCAAAAACTTTTTACTAAAATTAATGATGCCAAGCCAGCCATAAAGAAATTTATCTCCCAAGTGACATGCTCAGCAGAGCTGGACCAACTTCTGTAACAGATGTCTAGACAATTTGACTTTGAAATACAGACCCCAAACCTGAACAGCCTGAAGTTTCCCAGCCAGTGCCCAGCCAAAGTTCAAAACAAGAGACCAAGCAGGAATATGGGATTGGAAGAGTATAAATAAACGTATTCATCAAGAAAGCAGAGCAAGTACAGCAAGCTAAAATTGATTGCCTAGAGAGGATGACTCATCAATGAGACCATGAAAGACTGTCTTGCAGTGATCACACAGCAAGACAGTCATTGTCCTTAAACATTAACTGCCTGTCACACTAGGCCTCCCGTCAGCAGACTGCACAGCTCAGACCTGGCCTTGTTAAGCTTTCTAGACATGCCCATCGAGCAAAGATGCAATCTATTTCTTGTCATTCTCTTTGAAGCCCACATGAAAGTGAATGAAACCCAATCTGAACCGGTGCCCCAGACCTCTTACTGTGGCAGTCAATTGAACGCATTTGGCTTCCGTCACTCAATCTGGCCTGTTTGATTATTTTAAGACATTACAATTTTGATTGACTATTTTAGGGCTAATGATCCCAACAGATGGATGGGGTTAGGTCAAGAACAACCTCAGACAGTCCCCAGTGGCTGAAGCAGTGGGAAAGCCATCCCTCCTGCCTTAATCACATCTCTGGGAAAGTCATAACACAGAACAATCCACCCAGGCCATTTATAAAACTCTGCTTTCCTGCTGTCTGCTTCTGTAGCATAGTAGGTATGTTTTCAGATACTCAGAATTTACTTCTAGATCCTTGAGACTTCACTTCAATGGCAAGTCCTACAATAATCCTGCAGTTCTGAGGTACTGTTATAGATTAAATGGTGTGTTCCCACCCCCAATCCCTGCCCCCCCCAAAAAAAGAATATGTGTTGGAATCTTAATCCCTATACCTGTGGATATAATCCTGTTTGGAAATAAGCTTTCCTTGTTCTGTTAATTTGATCATGATTGAATTTGGTGGATTCTAAATCTAATCACTTCTAAATTATAAGCAGATTAGACACAGAGACATGCACAATGGAGGAAGAGAGAGACCATCTGAGAACTGCCAAGGTATATCCAGAGCTACTGACAAGAAAGGAATCTACATAGCCAAGATTATGATTTGGACTTTAGCCTCCAGAACAGGGAGAAAATAAATTTGTGTTCTTTACTGTCACTCATTTGTGGTATTTTATTACAGAAGAACTAAGAAACTAAGAGAGGTACCATGAACAGTAAATTATTATAAGGAAAATCAACAGAGACATCATTCATCCCACAAACATCTCCTTAGCTGTAGAAAACTACTGTGTTCATTGGGGTGGGAGATGAGTCAGACATCCATCCTTTTCTTAAGGATCTCAAGGCCTGATGAGGGGTGATAAGGTGGTTGAAGGACATAAAGAGATAGATAGGAAACGGTGAGGTCACAGGAAGCACACGCAAGTGGCTAAATCATTTTGATGGAGAAGCAATGACTTCTATTTCATAGAGTAGGTCAGAGCACACTTCGAGCAGTTGATGATATTTGAGCTATGCCTTAAAAGATGGGTAAGACAAGAACATATATGGATGTTAATTGCTTATACCTCAAAGAGAGTGGGGTCCTTTCAGAACTGTATGGTACCAACAAAGCTGAAATGAAGAGCAAGAGGATAACTACATAATTTAGTCAAGAAAAGTTGGAAATAGAAATACCATTTGACCTAGCAATCCCACTGTTATTGTTATGTGCCATCGAGTTTTCTCCAACTCATGGGGACCCCTTCTTGGGTTTCTGAGGTGGGATCATTATGGAAGTAGATCATCCAATCGTCCTTCTGAGGAGTGGCTGGTGGGTTAGCAACCTTCTGGTTAGCAGTCCAGTGCCTTAGGCACTATACCACCAGAGCTCCCAACAATCCCATTAGTAGGAATATATCCTGAAGAGGTGAAATTAGGGACACAAATAGATATAGGCACATCCATGCTTGTTGCAGCACTATTTACAGTAGCAAAGAGTGCCCATCAACAGATGACTGGATAACCAAACTGTTACACACACACATTGGAATACTGTGCAACATTAAAGAATAATGAAGAATCAGCAAATCACCTTATAATGTGGATGAACTTGGAGGACATTATGCTGAGTGAATAAGTCAATCACAGAAGGACAAATATTGTTGTTGTTGTTGTTGTTAGGTACCATCGAGTCAGTCCAACTCATAGAGACCTTATGTACAAAAGACCAAAACACTGCCCAGTCGTGCACCATCCTCATAATCTTTGATATGCTTGAGCAGATCTTTGCAGTCACTATGTCAATCCATCTTGTTGAGGGCGCTTCCCTTTTTCACACTCTACCAATCATGATATCCTTTTCCAGGGAATGATCCCTTCTGACTATATGACATAGTGTTGTTGTTGTTGTTATTTGCCGTCGAGTAGGCCCCGACTCATAGCTACCACTCCTTGGGTTTCTGAGGCAGTATCACTACGGAAGTAGGATTGCCTAACCTTCCTTCCGAGGAGTGGCTGGTGGGTTTGAACCTCCAGCCTTCTGGTTAGCAGTCAAGTGCCTTAGGCACTATGCTACCAGAGCTCCCTATTATGACCATAGTAGGTGAGACAAACTCTGGCCATTCTCACTTGCAAGGAGAATTCTGGTTGCACTTCTACCAGGACAGATTTATTTGTTCTTCTGCTAGTCCATGGTATTTTCAGTATCTTCTCCAACGCCATAATTCAAAGGCATCAATTTCTTCTTCCATCTTCCTTATTCATTATCAAGTTTCACATGTATATGAGCTGATTATAAATACTATAGCTTAAGTTAGGTACACCTTAGTCTTCAAAGTAGCATCTTTGCTTCTTAATATTTTTAACAGGCCCTTTGTAGCATTTTTGCCCAATGCAATACAACATCTCATTTCTTGACTGCAGCTTTCAATGGGTAGTGATTGTGGATCCAAGTAAAATAAAATCGTTGACAATTTTATTATTATTATTTATTATTATAATAATCATATTATTATTTCTCCATTTATCGTAATGTTGCTTATTGGTCCAGTTGTGAGAATTTTCATTTTCTTCATGTTAAGGTGTAATCTGTACTGAAGACTGCAGTATTTAATCTTCATCAATAAGTGCTTCAAGTCCTCTTCACTTTGAGCAAGCAAGGTTCTGTCATCTGCATATCGCAGGTTGTTAATGAGTCTTGCTCCAATCCTGAAGTTGCATTCTTTTTCATATAGCCCATTTTCTCAGATTATTTGCTCAACATAAAGATTGTATAAGTGTGGTGAAAGAATACAATTCTGACGCACTCCCTTCCTGATTTTAACCCATGTAGTATCCCCTTGCTCTGTTCAAATAACAGTCTCCTGGTCTATATTCAGGTGCCTCGAGAGCACAATTAAGTGTTCTGGAATTCACATTCTTTGCAATGTTATCCATAATTTGTTATGATCCACACAATTGAATGCTTTTGCATAGTCAATAAAACACAAGTAAACATCTTTCTGATATTCTTTGATTTCAATCAAGATCCAACTGACATTAGCAATGATATCCCTCATTCCATGTCCTCTTCTGAATCCAGCTTGCAGTTCTGGAAGTTCCCTGTCAATATACTGCTGAAACTGTTTTTGAATTATGTTCAGCAAGATTTTACTTATGTGTGACATTAATGATATTGTTTGTGTTTTCCATATTCTGTGGGATCACCTTTCTTTGGAATGGGTACAGATATGGATCTCTACCAGTCAGTTGGCCAGTTAGCTATCTTCTAAATTTTCTTGGCATAAATTGGTGAGTGCCTCCAGCATGGCATCCATTTGTTGAAACATGTTAGTGGGCATTCCGTCAATTCCTGGAGTCTTTTTTCTTTTTCACTAATTTCTTCAGTGCAGTTTCAACTTCTTCCATCAATACCATTGGTTCTTGATCATATGCCACCTCCTGCATATGAAATGGATGAACATTGACCAGGTCTTTTTGGTACAGTGACTCTGTGTATTCTCCATCTTCTTTTAATATTTCCTGCATCAGTCGATATTTTGCCCTTAGAATCTTTCAATATTGCAACTCAAAGCTTGAATTTTCCTTCAGTTCTTTCAGCTTGAGAAATGCTGAGCATATTCTTCCTTTTTGGTTTTCTAACTCCAGCTCTTCTCACTTTTCATTATAGTAATTGCTTTTTTTCTTCTTGAGCTGTTCTTTGAAGTCTTCTGTTCAGCTCTTTTACCTTGTCATTTCTTCCATTTGTTTTAGCGACTGTCCATTCAAGAGCAAGTTTCAGAATGTCCACTTTGGTCTTTTCTTCCTTTCTTGTCTTTTTAATGACCTTTTGCTTTCTTCATGGATGATATTATTGATGTCATCCCACAATTCCTCTGTTTTTTGGTCATTAGTGTTCAATGCATCAAATCTATTCTTCAGATAGCCTCTAAATGCTGGTGTGGTATAATCAAGGTCATATTTTGGCTCTTGTGGACTTGTTTTAATTGTCTTCAGCTACAACTTGACTTGCATATGAGTGGTTGATAGTCTGTTCCACAGTCAGCTCCTGGCCTTGTTTTGGCTGAAGATATTGAGCTTCTCCATTACCTCTTGCCATGGATGTAGTTGCTTACTGATTTGTATTCCATCTGGCAAAGTCTACATGTATAGATGCTGTTTATGTTGTTGGAAAAGCTATTTACAATGAATAAGTCATTGGTCTTGCAAAATCTTATCATGTGATCCCCAGTGTCATTACTATCACCAAGGCCATAAATTCAGTCTACTGGTGATTCTTCTCTGTTTCCAACTTATGCATTTCAATCACCAGTAATAATAAACACATCTTGATTGCATGTTTGGTCAATTTCAGACCACAGAAGTTGGCAAAAATCTTCAATTTCTTCCTCTTTGGCCTTAGTGGTTGGTGTGTAAATTTGAATAATAATAGTATTAACTGTCTTTCTTGTAGGCATATAGATATTATCCTATCACTGACAACATTGTACTTCAGGATAGATCTTGAAACATTCTTTGTGGCAATGAATGCCACAGCATTCTTCTTCAATTTCTTATTCCTGCCATAGTAGATCATACGATTGTCTGATTCAAAATGGCCAAAACCAGTGCATTTCAGCTCACTAATACCTAGGATATCAATCTTTATACATTCCATTTCATTTGTATCAACTTCCAATTTCCCTAGATTCATACTTCATATATTCCATGTTCTGATTATTAATAGAAATTTGCAGCTATTTCTTCCCAATTTTAATTGTGCCACATCAGCAAATGGAGTCATTAAGATTGACTCTAATTTGAGGAGGCAGCTCTTCCCCAGTCATATTTTGAATGCCTTCAACATAAGGGGCTCATCTTCAGGTACTATATCAGATAGTGTTTCAGGGCTATTCATAAAGTTTTCTAGTAATATATCAGACAGTGTTTCACTACTATTTATAAGGTTTTCATTGGCCAAGAAGTAGATGGCCCCTTTTTTCTCCCAAGTCTGCCTTAGTCTGGAAGCTGCGCTGAAACTTGTCAATCATGGGTAAACCTGCCAGTATGTGAAATACCAGTGGCATAACCTCTCACCTCAAAGCAACACACAAGCCACCACAGTACAACAAACTGACAGACAAGTGGTGGGTATCAATTAAGAATGTGTTTTAAACCTACTCACTTCTGAGTCATAAAAAGATCATATTAAACATAGATTTAAGTACAAACTGGAGAAGACAAACACCATGTAAGGAATATCTATAAGTCAGGAAACCAAGGAATTCCCAGGGCTACCTACAAGCAAGGACTCAATAGGACTAAAACTCTGATTTGGGCTTCTAGCCTCCAGAACTATGAGAAAATAAATTTCTATTCTTTAATGCCACCACTTTCAGTGTCTCGTTATAGCAGCATTAGCTAACTAAGTCATCATCATAGAGACAAGGAAAAAAGGAAAAATCCGGTACAAAATAGTGTTAAGAAAGGCAAGGGAAAGATTTTTCAAGGACAGAGAATGATTGATGAGTAGTATAAGACCAGAAAAAATTTCATTAGACATAATTAGATTGTCTGAAGGAAATAGATCCTTGGAAAACAAAATTGCCCTAAACTCAATAGTTAGATAAATTCCACCTTGTCAAAGTGGCAGTTCTGCAGATTAATATCCCAGACAGTGCTACCATACCTGCTTGTCCTCAGGGGCTACAGTCATACAATTCAGATGAATTCTTCATGGCTTTCCCTTAAGTTTTCCTTGAATTCTCTTGGTTTCAGAAGCATAAATACGCTAAGCCTTTTTATTGGGGATGTTTAAGCCAGACTGATTAATGGAGAAAGCTATGCACCTAGTCATAGTGTAGCATAATAAGAAAAATTTCTAAGATTTGTTCAACGCTTATTACTATTACATGCCAGGCACTATGCTAACTGCTCAATAAATAATAGCTGTGTGTGCATGTGTGATTAATCCTCAAAATGTTCTGTGAAGCAGATATTCTTATCTTCATATCATAGATGAGGAATCAGCCAGTCAGAAAGGTTAATGGTTTTCCCAGGGGAAGCAGTTGGTAACTCCATGTCCATTGCTGCTTTATGCACAGTGCTGCCTCTATAGCAACAATGAATTTTAGCAAATTTGTTGTTGTTATTTTTAGGTGCAATTTCTTTCTTCCACACTCCACTTTTGTCTGTCACCCTCTGGGCTATGATGAGGTGGAAATCTAATTAATGAACTAGAGACAATGAGGGTTTACACAGAACATATCATTATTTTCTTCCCAGTGGGAAGTAATTCATAGGGACTTGCAGGTCAGGGGTTCTCCAAATCCCCTGTATTCTCACAAACATCTTTGATCTAATCATCTGGATGATGATGAAAATAATTATAATGGCAAATGTCTATTGGACACTTATATTCTAAATATTTAGCTTATATTAACTCTTTTAATCCCCTC
This sequence comes from Orycteropus afer afer, assembly GCF_000298275.1. Lineage (NCBI taxonomy): Eukaryota > Metazoa > Chordata > Mammalia > Tubulidentata > Orycteropodidae > Orycteropus > Orycteropus afer. The sequence goes on along the minus strand of NW_006922011.1, from coordinate 1,552,187 downwards.
CCAATGACCTTATGGAGTAGATATTATTATTATCTCTATTTTACAAATGAAAAAACTGAGGTAGAAAAAGATTAACATGTCTGAAAGTCAGAGTTAAACCAAAAAAACTCAACGCCGTCAAATCATACCTGACTCACAGTGACACCTTCTTGGGTTTCCGAGGCACTATCACTACGGAAGTAGATTGCCCAATCTTCCTTCTAAGGAGTGGCTGGTGGATTTGAACTGCCAGCCTTCTGGTTAGCAGTCAAATGCCTTAGGCACTATGCCACGAGAGTTAGTGAGTACTAAAGCTTGAATTTGAATCCAAGTTAAATAGCTCTGGAATGAGAGCATTAATTCTTTGGTGTTTGTTGTTGTTGTTATTGTTGTTGTTGTTCTAATTTGGTTTGTTTAAAGGATGAAAGAAAACAGCGTAAGAGCAGATTATTTGAAAGGGCAGCATGTCTGAATCTCTCTAACACCCCTCAATAAACTTATCCTAAAGGATCAACTCCAGACAATTCTTCCAGAGGTTATCCAAAGGTGAAAGTTACTCTGCAAAGGTGAAGAACACTCTAACCTTACCACCTTCCCAAACACAATGCTTACAAAGCCTCCACAGACCCTTTAACATTCAGTCTCCCAGCTCTGGTGGCATAGTGCCTAAGGCATTTGACTGCTAACCAGAAGGCTAGTGGTTCAAACCCACCAGCCACTCCTTGGAAGGAAGAATGAGCAATCTACTTTCGCAGAGATACTCCCTTGGAAACCTAAGGAAGGGTCACTATGAGCCAGAATCAACTCAACAGCAGTGAGATACATGTTAGTAACAGCAGGTTGCAGGACCTAACTGTTCATGAACCATTAACTGGACTTATTTTCAGCTTCTACTGCAAGTGGATCAAGTCCAACTACAAGACATGATAAAAGACTGAAGAATTAGATGGAATGGAGAAAAAGCAGATTTCAAAACTCACCAAGGAAAGGGCCTCAAAAACATTCAGCCCAGAGGAAACATGCTGAATGGAATAAAGCAATATCTAAGAACATATCTAGGAGCTCTGGTAGCATAGTGCCTAAGGCACTTGACTGCTAACCAGAAGGCTGGCAGTTCAAACCCACCAGCCACTCCTCAGAAGGTAGGTTGGGCATTCCTACTTTCGTAGTGATACTGCCTCAGAAACCCAGGGAGGGGTCGCTATGAGTCAGGGCCAACTCGATGGCAAACAACAACAACAACAACATATCTATTCAGCTGATCAACAACCTCGACTAAGAACTCCACCTCTCCTGCCAAGAGGGCAAGTATAAGTATTGAGAAGGCATGTAAAAGAAATAAAATACACACATGGTCTCCTCCTCTAAGAGCTAATGATCCATCATAAATTTCAACAGTCCAGAAAGCTGGCAACCAATATATTCTGGTCAGTCAAATATGCTAGTTAGTTGAGAATTGCCACATAGACAATTCAAGTATTATTAATTTCATAGAATCAGAATAAAACAAACAAAAAAAAAGACTGCACTTTAAAAATCCTGAGGTGAATCAAAATATCGAAAAAGTGGTGATCTACTCCTGGTACCAACAGCTTTCCTTTTCAGATGTGATGTTCCCCCTTTGTTCTTTCCAGCACAGCTCTTACCACCTTCTACAAATGACCAAGAGTCTGATATTCTTTCCGTTTCCAGGCTCTCCAAACCTACTGCCAGAAAACAGTCTGAGGGTTCTGAGGTATAAATAAGGACAATGTGTCTTTTCCTTCTAACAGAGTTCAAACACTTAAATGAAGAATGAATATCATATATTTTCATATATAACGCCCCCATGTAAATAACATACATATGCATCCAATGTACATAGCATTCACAGGAAGCTAACACACAAGAGGGTTGTGTGGGTAGATTTCAATCATTTACCTGAATGCGGAGGATATTAGCAGCAGGCAACACTAAGTTTTTCTTCATATGTCTTGACATTGTTTTTCACTGGTTACAATGAGAAACTGATCTTTAAAAGAGTTAAAAAAAAATACAATAACAGTTTTCAAAAGATTGGGAAGGGTAGATCAAACAAAATACATAAATAATACAAAAATAAATTCTTTGCCATTTTAGTTTCAACTTCCTCAACATCCAACTGTATAAGGAACTAAACTGGGTAGAGACTATGACCTATTTTTATCTCCCCAGTGTCTAGCACAGTACCTATAAACATTTGGGAAATGTTTGCTGAACTGAACCAAAGACAATAATTGTATAATTTCTATTCCATTTCTTTTTTTTTTTTTTTTAATTTAACAGAAGCAGGCTTCCTAATAAGAAATGAAAACTTCAGGAATAAAGTAGCACTAAAGAAAGAAAATAGAAGTAAATGAATCAAAATTTGGCAATAAGTCCTTGAGGAATTGATTAACTATCATTCTTTTAACTATAATTACAGATTTATTAAAACTAATAATCATTATTGAGGAATAACATACAGAATGTAATTTGAACTTCCCTTTTTGCAAAGTCTCAACATGTTGAATCCATACAGCAGAAAATATATTGTTGGTATTGATAGCAATAAAAATAAATCATAGTAGAACATTACTAAAAACACTTTATTGTTTTGTTTTGTTTTTTAATGAAAATGTATATAAAGTAAGATGAAGAAAGGGCAGAGAGAAAAAAAAAAGACTAACTTCAAATGTGTTAGGAGCTCCCTACATGAGAAAAGTTTCAGGTTCAAAGGATTTCTCCACTTTTAGCTAAAGATGGTAGATGAACGTATACATTTAACTCTGACCTTTGCTTTACATCCTCTAAAATTACAATAAAGAAAAAATTTTAAGGAACAAACTCAAAAGAAGAAAAGGGAAGAAGATAATAATTTTTTCTACAAATTAGAAGTCAGAAAAGCTGGTAAATTAGAGTTATCTGGCTTTACAAACCCTAAGCTGAATTCTAAGCCAGGAAAAGAACAAAGAACAAACCCAATTTTTTATGACAGAACCTCCAAAAGACTCAAAAAGAAGCAGTGGCATGTACCCCAGGATTTTAGGATGAGGTGAAGGTAAGAATAAAAAACTGGAAGACTGATTGAAAACCTATTTCAAAGCAAATAAAACTACATCCAAGATTTCTCTCCTTCACTCTGTGCAACTGGGTGGCTCCCTTGCCCCATCCCTGGTAGAGGACTGTGATGGTTGAGGTTGTATGTCAACTTAGCTGGGCCATAATTCTCAGTGGTTTGGCAGTTACGATGTAGGTTGGCAGTCATGTAATGATGTAATTTTGCAATTGTGTAATGACATAATCACACTCCATTTTGTGGCCTGATGTAATATAATCACCCATGATGAGATCTGATATAGTGTAATTATCTCCATTATAAGATCTGCTATGAACAGCCAATCATTGCAAAGGATTTCCCCAGGGGTCTGGACTACATCCAATATATATGGCTGGTCTGGCAAAACTCTCTGGCTTTCTAGCTTACTCTGGATGCTGCATTATCTGTCCTCTAGTTCTTGAGACTTGAGCCTACAGTATTGGCTGCCAGTCTTGGGAATTATCAGCCCTTGCAACTCTTGTGAGTTAAAAGAAGGCCCCAGCCTGAGATCTGACCACAGATTGGAGACTTGCCAGCCTCCGCAACTATACAGTCACCATGGCTTAAGACTTTCAGGAGACAAGCCGATGTCCCATCTACCTGGACTACCTTGAGAAACTCAAGTACTTGAAACATACGCTATATCACTGTGCTTGAGAAAGAGTTCCAGGGGGAGAGTTTGTCATGTCCCATTTGCATTCAAGTTTGTCTGAAAAGTGAGATCAGACCCAGGTGATAGATAGGGAAGCTGGTCTCCAATGTCAAGGAACTGCAATCCCAGCTAAGAGAGATTCTGCAGGTGAATCCAAGGATGCTCAAGTTCCAAGTGAACATGACCTTGGATGTTGACATACCCCATGAATTCCTGATCATGTCTGATGACTTGAGGAGTGTCCCATATGGGCATATCACACACAGTCAGCAAAAGTATGCTGATAAATTCAACAATGCATTAGGTGTCCTAGGCTCCTCACAACTCACCTCTGGCCACCATTACTGGGAAGTGGCCAAGCATGTGTTCTGGGTTCTTGCAGAGAATCTGTTCACTGAGGAGACATCCTATTGTCACAGGACTTGGATTCTGGACTGTGAGTTTGAGAAAGGGAATGATCTTTTCTGCCAGCACTATGCCTCACTGCACCATCTTCTGGATAAAACCCAAATTGCATCAAGTGGATATTTTCCTGGATATGGACATCAGATACCTGTCCTTTTACAACATGAGTGCTAGATGCCATATCTGCACATTCTGCTGCACAGATATCTGAGTCTGTTCTTTTGTCTTTCAAAACCAAATAATGGTGGTCCACAATCCCTGAGTATTCATATCCTAAAGAATCCAGGTATTGAAATTCCTCCATAAAAACCCAGAAAAGACCTCTGTCAAGAAAAACCTTAACCTAGAAAAATCCCATGTACTTGTAGATGAAGAATTTCTTGTTGTGCATACACCTTGTGAGGAGCACTGATGGCACAGTGGTTAAGCACTCAACTTCAAATCTAAAGGTCACCCACTGAAACCCACCAGCTGCTGTGCAGGAGAAAGATGTGGCTTCCATAAAGATTTATGCTGTGGGAAAACGCTATAGGGAAGTTCTACCATAGGATTGCTGTGAGTTGGAATTGGACTTGGCAGCAATATTTTTGTTACATCTTGTTTTATGCATCTTGTAAAATTTTAAAATAAGTCTACACCCAAAAGCACAATAAATAAAAATTACTAGTTTTAAGTAGCGTAGTGGCTAAGACACTTGCCTGCTAACCAGACGGCTGGCGGTTCAAACCCACCAGCCACTCCTCGGAAGGAAGGTTGGGCAATCCTACTTCCGTAGTGATACTGCCTCAGAAACCCAAGGAGGGGTCGCTATGAGTCGGGGCCGACTCGACGGCACATAACAACAACAACAACAACAGTTTTAAGTGGGGCCCAGATCAATTGAAGGCTATGTAAACCACCTGCCACTTAGGCCATATAATCCAGCTTGAAGTGTCAGTGACAGATAGAGATATGGAACCATTCCTCTGGATTATCAGCCAGAAACCTGGTAGCAGGGTGATTCCATTAGACCACTTCCATCATGGATAGGGCAGCATTTTGCTCTTACTGGAGTAGACACTTAGTCTTAATATGGATTTGCCTTCCCTGCAAGCAATGTTTCTGCCAAAATTACCATCCAAGGAGTTACAGAATGCTTTATCCACCATCATAGTATCCCACACAGCATCACCTAAGATTAAGGGACTCAACTCATAACAAATGAAGTGCAGCCATGAGTCCATGCTCATGGAATTCACTGATTTTTCATCTTACTCATCATCCTGAGAGGAGCTCAGGCACGCCCAAAACAGCAATGTAGGACAGCAGGAAGACAGCTACCTGGCCAACTGACTGGAAGAGATCAGTATTTGTACCCATTCCAAAGAAAGGTGATCCCACAGATTGTGAAAATTATAGAACAATATCATTAATATTGCACACAAGTAAGATCTTACTGAAG
>NW_006922011.1:1533871-1545443 GCF_000298275.1 Orycteropus afer afer | reverse complement strand
TGGTCATGTTGTCAGAAGGGACCATTCCTTGGAGAAGGATGTCATGCTTGGTAAGGTGGAGGGTCGACGAAAGAGGGGGAGGCCTTCAATGAGATAGATTGACACACTGCTGCGATGATGGGCTCAAGTACAGCAGGGATTGTGGAGCTGGCGTGGGATCGGGCAGTGTTTTGTTCTGCTGTGCATGGGGTTGCTATGAGTTGGAAATGACTCGATGGCACCTAACAACAACAACAACATCATCCTGAAGCAGCTTGATATAATGATTGAATTTCTTCTAAAGATGCAATTATGGTACCAGGTAGTTGGCAGTACCTTACAAGTTTGGGGCAATATTGTCCATGAGGCTGTAAATGCTGTAAATCAGTGACCAATTTATTGTTGTTGTTAGGTGCTGTCAAGTCGTGTCTGACTCATAGCAACCCTATGCACAGCAGAATGAAACACCACCTGGTCCTGCCCCACCTCCATGATCCTTGCTATACTTGAGCCCATCACCACTGCCACCATGTCAATCCCTCTTGTTGAGGGCCCTCCCCTCTTTCATCGACGCTCCACGTTACCAAGCATGACATCCTTCTCCAGGGAATGGTCCCTTCTGACAACATGGCCAAAGTAGGTGAGATGAAGTCTGGCCATTCTTGCTTCCAAGGAGCATTATGGCTGCACTTCCTCCAGGACAGACTTGTTAGTTCTTTTAGCAGTCCATGGTACTTTCAGCATTCTTTGCCAACACCACAGCTCAAAAGCATCAACTCTTCTTTGGTCTTCCTTATTCATTGTCCAGCTCTCATATGCAGATGAGGCAATTGAAAATATCATGGCTTGTGTCAGGCACACCTTAGTCCTCAAGGAGACACCTTTACTCTTCAGCACATGAAAGAGGTTCTTTGCAGCCGATTTGCCCAGTGGGGGTTGCTATGAGTCGGGGCTGACTCGATGGCACATAACAACAACAACAACAACATACATCGTCTGGGGAGCTCTGGTAGCATAGTGCCTAAGGCACTTGACTGCTAACTAGAAGGCTGGAGGTTCAAATCCACCAGCCACTCCTCGGAAAGAAGGTTGGCCAATTTACTTCCATAGTGATACTGCCTCAGAAACCCAAGGAGGGGTCGCTATGAGTCGGGTCTGACTCAACAGCACACAACAACAACAACAACATACATCATCCGATGTCCTGACTGCTGCTTCCACTGGCGTCGATTGTAGAACCGAGCAATGTGAAGTCTTTGACAATTTCAATTTTTTCTCCATTCATCATAATGCTGCTTATAGGTCCAGTTGTGAGGATTTTTGTTTTCTTTATATTGAGTTGTAATCCATATTGCAGACTGTATTCTTCAGCCTTCATCAGTAAGTGCTTCAAGTCATCCTCACTCTTAGCAAGCAAAGTTGTATCATCAGTGTATCACAGGTTCTTCCTCCAATCCTTATGCCACATTCTTCTTCATATAGTCCATCTTCTCCAATTACTTGCTCAGCATACAGATTGAATAAGTATGGTGAAAGGATACAACCCTGAAACACTCCATTCTTGATTTTAAACCATGCAGTGTCCCCTTTTTCTATTCGAACGACAGACTCCTGGTCTATGTACAGGTTCTTCATGAGTACAATTAAGTGTTCTGGAATTCCCATTCTTCTCAATGTTATCCACAGTTTGGTATGATCCACACAATCAAATGTTTTTGCATAGTCAATAAAACACAAGTAAACATCTTTTTGGTATTCTTTGCTTTCAGCCAAGGTACATCTGACATCAGTAATGATATCTCTCATTTCACATCCCCTTCTGAATTCAGCTTGCAGTTCTGGAAGTTCTTATCAATATACTGCTGCAACCATTTTTGAACTATCTTCAGCAAGATTTTACTTCATGCGATATTAATGATATTATTTGATAATTTCCACATTCTGTGAGATCACCCTTCTTTGGAATGGGTACAAATATGGATCTCTTCCAGTCAGTTAGCCAGGTAGCTGTACTCTAAATCTCTTGGCACAGCCAAGTGACTGCCTCCAGCAGGGCATCCATATGTTGAAACATCCATCAATTCCTGGAGCCTTGTTCTTCCCCAATTCCTTCAGTGTAGCTTTGACTTCTTCCTTCACTGTCATTGGTCCTTAACATATGCCACTTCCTGAAATGGATAAATATCAACCAGTTATTTTTGGTATGGTGACTCTGTGTATTTCTTCCGTCTTCTTTTGATGCTTCCTGCATCACTCAATATTTTGCCTATTGAATCTTTCAATATTGCAAGCCGAAGTTTAAAGTTTTTTCTCAGTTCTTTCAGCTTGAGATATGCCAAGCATGTTCTTCTCTTTTAGTTTTCTAACTCCAGGTCTTTGCACATTTCATTAAAGTAATTGGCTTTGTCTTCTCGAGCTACCCTTTGAAATCTTCTGTTTAGCTCTTTTATCTTGTCATTTCTTCCATTTGCTTTAGCTACTCTTCACTCAAGGGCAAGTTTCAGAGACTCTTCTGACATCCATTTTGGTCTTTTCTTTCTTTCTTGTATTTTTAATGACCTCTTGCTTTCTTCATGGATGATGCTCTTAATGTCATCCCACAATTCTTCAGGTTTTAAGTCATTGGTGTTCAATGCATCAAATCTATTCTTTATGTGGTCTCTAAATTCTGGAGGGATATATTCAAGGTCATAGTTTGGCTCTTGTGAACTTGTTTTAATTGTCTTCAACTTCAACTTGAACTTGCATATGAGCAGTTCGTGGTCTGTTCCACAATCAGCTCCTGGCCTGGTTTTGGCTGAAGATATTGAGCTTTTCCATTCCCTCTTGGCACAGATATTGTCAATCTGATTCCTGAGTACTCCATCTGATGAAGTTCACATGTATAGCCACCATTTGTGTTGTTGAAAAAAAAAAAAAAAAAGTTTTTGGAAATGAGTAAATCGTTGGTCTTACAAAATTCTATCATGCAATCCCCAGTGTTATTTCTGTCTCCAAGGCCAAATTTTCCAACTGCTGGTGATTGTTCTTTGTTTCCAACTTTTGCATTCTAGTCACCAGTGATAATTAACACATTTTGATTGCATGCTTGATCAATTTCAGACTGCAGAAGTTGATAAAAATCTTCAATGTCTTCATCTTTGACTTTGGTGGTTGGTGCATAAATTGGAATAATTTTAGAATTAATAAGTCTTCCTTGTAGGCATATGGATATTATCCTATCACTGACAGCATTGTACTTCAGGACAGATCTTGAAACATCTTTTGTGATGATGAATGCCTCACCAATCCTCTTCAAAATGTCATTCCTGGAATAGTAAATCATATGGTTGTCTGATTCAAAATGGCCAAAACCCATCCATTACAGCTCACTAATGCCTAGGATATCAATCTTTATGTGTTACATTTCATTTTTAACAACTTCCAATATCCCTAGATTCATACTTCATACATTCCACATTCTGATCATTAATGGGTGTTTGCAGCTGTTTCTTCTCACTTTGAGTTGTGTCACATCAGCACATGGAAGTCCCAAAAGCATTACTTTATCTATATCATTAAGGTTGGTTCTACTCTGATGAAACAGCTCTTTCCCAGTCCTATTTTGAATGCCTTCTGACCTAAGGGCCTGGTCTTCCTGCACTGTGTCAGGCAATGTTTCAGGGTTTTCATAAAGTTGCCTAGTAAAGTATCAGACAGTGTTTCTCTGCTATTCATAAGGTTTTCCCTGGCCATGTTTTTGAGAAGTGGATGGCCTCTTCCTTCTTCCTAGTCTGTCTCATTCCATAAGTTGTGTTGAAACCTGTGCACCATGTGCAACCCTGCTGGCATTTGAAACACTGGTGGCACAGCCTCACAACAATATACAGTGCCATTTCTCCAATAGCCAGGATTCACAGATCTAGGAAATGGATGTAAATGGGTTTAGCACCACTCCCTATTACCCTAATGACCCAGTCAGATAATTTTTGCTTCCTGTTGCCATGACCCTAGGTTCTACAATTCTAGAAGTCTTATTTCCAAAGGGAGGAATACTCCCACCTAGAGACACAACACTGATTCCATTGAACTAGAAATTGAGAATGCCATTCAGCCACTTTGGGCTTCTTATGTCTCTGAATCAACAGGCAAAGAAAGATGTTACTATATTGGCTGGTGTGATTGATTCAGATTACCAAGGGGAAATTTGACTGATATTACATAATCAAGTAAAGAAATGTATGTCTGAAATACATGAGATATCTTGTTGTTGTTGTTGTTATGTGCCGTCGAGTCGGCCCCGACTCATAGCGACCCCTCCTTGGGTTTCCGAGGCAGTATCACTACGGAAGTAGATTGCCCAACCTTCCTTCCGAGGAGTGGCTGGTGGGTTTGAACCGCCAGCCTTCTGGTTAGCAGTCAAGTGCTTTAGCCACTATGCTACCAGAGCTCCTACATCTATTAATATTACCATGCCCTGTGATTAAAGTCAATGGGAAGCTACAGCAACTCAGTTCTAACAGGATTACTAATGGCCCCTCAGGAATGAAATTTTTATTCATCCACTAGGCAAAGAACTACTATCAGCTGAGGTTCTTGTTGAGGGAGAAGGAAATACAGAATGGGTGGTGGAAGAAAGTAGCTCTAAAAAGTAGCTACAACCATATTGCAGAATTGAGGAATGTAATTGTTATAAGCATTTCTTCTTTGTACTGTGCAATTAGTTTTGTTTTCTTCACTTATAAATTATAAGATATAAACAGGACTAGTGCATTTTCAGATATGTGCATGCTGGTTATTTTATGTTGGATGCAAGTATGACTTTATAATTGTCTTTATTTAGATATTATGTGTGGTTTAAGGAGATGTGTACAAGTGTCAAGTTGACAAGGAGTGGATTGTGATGGTTGAGGTTGTTTGTCAACTTAGGTGGGCCATGATTCTCAGGGGTGTGGCAGTTATGATGTAGTTTGGCAGTCATGTAATGATGTAATGTTGCAGTTATGTAATGAAGCAGTCATCCCCTATTTTGTGATCTAATGTAATATAATCACCTCCATGATGAGATCTGATATAATGTAATCATCTCCATGATGGTATCTGCTTTGAGAAGCCAATCAGTTCACAGTGAGTTTTTCCAGGGGCCTGCATCCAATCTATATAGAAAAATATATCTGGCAAAGCTCACTGGCTTTTTCACTCACTCTGGATCCATCAGCCACTGCAATCTGCCACACTATCTGCCAATCTCAAGTTTGTCAGCCCCTGCAGCTAAATGAATCAGGAGAAGCCTCCAGCCAGTCTCTACAACTTTGTGAGCCTTTTCATCATATGTGAAGACAAGACAAGGAATGAAGTTTTATTCTCTTGAGAGTGCAAAATAGAGGGCCTCTGGACTGGGAAACAACAGTCTTTTTGAGGGATCAGGCATTGTACTGAAAAAAGATAAATTAATAGTACATATATACTGATATTAAGACCCCCAAGTCTCCTCTTCACGTGGTTCCCAGAATACTGGCAGGCAGACACACAAACAAATATAAATATACATCCATTCACATATACACAGAGAGAAGAGATAAAAAGATTCTTTTATGAGAAATCTGACTAGTCAAACAGCAAAAAAAAAAAAAAAAAAAACAATATTTCAGAGGATGGCCAAGGAAATAGACCAACCACATCTCCCAAGAGTGAAGACCACAGAAGACTAGCTCCAACCACTTGAACTAAGCATCCAATATGCTCAAGTGCCTCACACTTAAATGTTTATAGAGAGCCAAACATTACCAAACATTTGAGGAATGCATTTGTATGAAAGACAGAGTTTAAATAAACAACAACAACAAAAGCAACTTTGGGTTATGGAGAAGCAGAAAACTTCAGAAAGTCTCATAATTAAGAATGATCAGAAAAGAGAACATGTTGCATCCTTAAAACAACAAGGGGGTTCTATATTTCAAAAGGAACACTAAAAAAGGAGCTCTTAGAAATTAAAAGTATAATAATGAAAATTAAAAAAAATCAATAGAACAAAAGGAAAACAATTTTAAGAAAATGTTATAAAAGGATGGAAATGAAAGAGGTGAAAAATAATAATAGGAAACAAAAAGGAAATTGATGTATCAGCTCAGGATGCTGAATTTTCAAATAATAGCAATTCTAGAAAAGGAGAAGAGAGAAAACAAAGAGAAGAAATAAAGACATAATTCAAGAAAATTACTCATGACTAAAGAACATGCTTTTCCAGACTGAAAGTGTTCAAGGGAAGAGAATAATCACACATCTAGACATGGATCACCATGATAATTCTGGACAACAAAGAGAAGATATATATACAAGCTTTCTAGCAAGGAGGGAAAATAGTTTTCACACAAAGGATCAAGAATCAGTATGGCAGTGATTTCTTAACAGCATCCATCTCCTGGAATCTGAAAAATAAGGAGGAATAGATATTTTCAACTTAAGATTCTCTCCCTAGCCAAATTATCAATCAAGTGTGAGGGAAAAATAAAGATATGTTCAGATATTCAAAACTTAACAAATATTTAATCCCATGCACTTTTTCTCAGCCACAGGGATCCAGGTGAGGAGAGGGAACCCAGGCGACACCTCACAAGCAGCGAGGTGAGAAAACAGGGAGAGGACAGAAGGGCAAAGGGGACCAGAACAGATTGGGGAGTCAGCTGCAGGGAGCCAGGTGAGGAGAGGGAACCCAGGCCATCCCCCACAAGCAGTGAGGCAGAAAAGCAGGGAGAGATAAGAAAAGGCAAAGGGTACTGGAACAGACTGAGGAGTCAGCTGCAGGGATCCAGGTAAGGGTGGTTGGAGAGGTTTCCAACAGCTAAGGGAGACAAACTTGTCTATCGGTTTGTCCTACTGTAGTGACATGTTGCTGTGAGTCTTGAGGCCGTGCCACTGGTGTTTCAAACCCAGTAGGGTGCACATGGTGAACAGGTATCAGCCCATCTTGCAGACTGAGACAGACTAGGAAGAAGGAGGAGGCCATCCACTTCTCAAAGAATTGGCCAGGGAAAACATTATGTATCAGAAATACTGTCTGATACATTACTGCGCAACTTTATGAATAGTCTGAAAACATTGTCCAATAGAGAGGAGGAAGATGAGACACTTAGCTTAGAAAGCTCTCAAACTAGGACTGGGCAACAGCTGGATTATCAGAGTAAAATCAGTCTTACTCATATGGATAAGGTAAGGCTTTCGAGACTGCCATTTGCTGACATGGCACCACTCAAATTGAGGACAAACAGCTGCAAAAATCCATTAATAATCAGAACATGTAATGTATGAAGTATGAATCTAGGAAAATTAGAAGTTGTCAAAAATGAAATGGAGCCCATAAAGATTGATATCCTAGGTATTAGTGAGCTGTAATGGATGGGTTTTGGCCATTTTCAATCAAACAACCATATAATCTACTATGCTGGGAACAACAGTTTAAAGAGGAATGGCGTGGCATTCATCATCACAAAGGATGTTTCAAGATCAGTCCTGAAGTACAATGCTGTCAGTGACAGGATAATATCCATATGCCTAGAAGGAAGACCCGTTAATACGACTAATATTCAAATTTATGCCCCAACCACCAAAACCAAAGATGAGGAAACTGAAGATTTTTATCAACTTCTGCAGTGAAATTAACTGAACATGCAATCAGGATGTGTTAATTATCACTGGTGACTTGAATGCAAAAGTTGGAAACAAAGAAGTATCACTGGTAATTGGAAAATGTGGCCTTGGTGACAGAAATAATGCTGGAACTTGCATGGTAGAATTTTGCAAGACCAACGACTTATTCATTGCAAACACCTTTTTTCAACAACACAAACAGTGGCTGTACACGTGGACTTCACCAGATGGAACACACAGGGATCAGATTGATTACATCTGTGGCAAGAGGCAAAAGAAAAGCTCAGTATCTTCAGCCAAAAGCAGGCCAGGAACTGATTGTGGAACACACCATCAACTGCTCATATGCAAGTTCAACTTGAAGTTAAAGACAATTAAAAAATCCACGAGAGCCACAATATGATCTAGAATATATCCCTCCTGAATTTAGAGACCATCTAAAGAATAGATAAGATGCATTGAACACGAACGACCGAAAACCAGAAGAATTGTGGGAGGATATCAAGAACATTATCCATGACGAAAGCAACAGATCACTAAAAAGATGAGAAACGAAGAGAAGACCAAAATGGATGACCGAAGACACTCTGAAACTTGCCCTTGAGCAGAGAGTAACTAAAGCAAATGGAAGAAATGACAAGATAAAAGAATTGAATGGAAGATTTCAAAGAGCAGCTCGAGAAGACAAAGCCAATTACTATAATGAAATGTGCAAAGATCTGGAGTTAGAAAACCAAAAGGAAAGAACAGGCTCAGCATTTCTCAAGCTGAAAGAATTGAAGAAAAAAATTAAGCCTCGAGTTGCAATATTGAAAGATTCTAAGGGCAAAATATTGAATGATGCAGGAAACATCAAAAGAAGATGGAAGGAATACACAGAGTGACTGTACCAAAAAGAACTGGTAGATCTTCATCCACTTCAGGAGGTGGCATACCATCTAGAACGAATGGTACTGAAGGAGGAAATTGAAGCTGCAATGAAGGAATTGGCAAAGAACAAGGCTCCAGGAATTGATGGAATAGCCATTGAGATATTTCAACAAACGGATGCCCCATTGGAGGCACTCACTCAGTTATGCCAAGAGATATGGAAGGAACTCTTTCAAGTGCTGAGGAGCAAGGATGTCTCCTTGAGGACTAAAGTGTGCCTGACACAAGCCTTGATATTTCCAATCACCTTGTATACATGTGAGAGCTGGACAATGAATAAGGAAGACTGAAGAAGAGTTGATGCTTTTAAGTTGTGGTGCTGGTAAAGAATGCTGAAAGTATCATGGACTGCTAAAAGAACTAACAGATCTGTCCTGGAGGAAGTGCACCAGAGATGCTCCTTGGAAGTGAGAATGGCCAGACTTCATCTCACCTATTTTGGTCATGGTGTCAGAGGGGACCATCCCCTGGGGAGGGATGTCATGCTTGGTAAGGTGGCTACGACAATGGGCTCAAGTATAGCAAGGATCATGGAGCTGCCGCGGGATCAGGTGGTGTTTCTTTCTGCTGTACATGGGGTCACTGTGAGTCAGAAATTACTTGACAGCACCTAACAACAACAACTTTTTCTCAGGAAGATGCTAGAGTATGTGCTTCACTAAAATGAGAGCGAACAACAAGAGTGAGTAATAAACATAATCAAGAAAAAAGGCAACCCAGAGAACAGAGAAGTGAAGGGCAATCCCAGGATGATGATAAAGGGATATGCAAAATAAAAGCAGTGGATCAGGCTTAGAGAGCAAGCAGTACAGATCAAAGCAGACCCAAAAGCTCCATGAGACTCTTTTTAAAAGAAAATAAAATTGGAGATTGCCTAATGTACTTAAAAATATTGAAATGAATATGCACCATCAGGGAACATTTGAGATGGAACTGGTAATCAATACATAAAAAAATAAGCAAAGATATCAATAAAAAGGACAGTTATTAACTTTAATAAAAACAAAACCTGCAGACTTCCGGTAAGGTGGAAGACAAGGGAGACAAGCAACACAGACCCTCTTCAACAAAGAAAAGAAAAGAAGAACCAATTGACAGAGATATAGAAGATAATCCTGGAGCCCTGAGTTTTGAAAGGAACTATACAGAAGTGGATTAGGCACCAACTAGTGGAAAAAATCTAAACAAAAGCAGTGAGTACACATACAGTCAGAGCTGTGGACTGTAAGCTATTCTGATGGGACCAACAGCCTGAATATTTCCAAGTGGTGTTGGAGAATTGACATAAAGATCAGCACTGGTCACCAAGGGCTGCACAGACAACTGCTCTGGTGGCCTAGGAAGAGAAACAGCAAGAAGGGAGACAACCTGAGCTGTTGACTTTCCGCTGTCCAGAGGGCATGGCCATTTTCATTGCTTAAACGCAGAAGCTATTTTGGATATTTAAAGTGATCGAGGGTGCAGCCATTTTGAATGTTTACAAGTGGCAGCCATTTTAGATTTTAAAGTGACAGTATTCTCATTCGGATTCTAGAGACCTAAGAATTCGGATTCCAGGGAACTTAGCTCTCTTTGCCAAGGCCTGCAGGGACACACAAGAGGCTGACAACAGTAAAGGAGACAGGTGGTGGGTGTATAAGTGCTGTCAAATAGTGAATAGAGGAGTATAGCCCAAAACCCTGCTTGCGTAGATAACATACAAAGAAAACGAAAATCGTGGGCAAGTCACTCCAACATACAATCACCAAATAAATAAACACAAAAAATGTCACAGTGCCTTGGAGACAACAGAGCATAGCAGTCCACACAAAGAAACAAGATAAAGCTGGACAAACAAGGGAACAGGATGTTGCTGTTGTTGTTAGGTGCCATCGAGTCGCTTCCGATTCATAGCGACCACATGTACAGCAGAAGGAAACACCAGCCAATCCCACGCCAGCTCCATGATCATTGCTATACTTGAGACCATTGTTGCAGCCACTATGCCAATCCATCTTGTCAAAGGCCTTCCCCTCTTTCGTCGACCCTCCACCTTACCAAGCATGTCATCTTTCTGTAGGGAATGGCCCCCTCTGACAACATGACCAAAGTAGGTGAGACAAAGTCTGGTCATCCTCACTTCCAAGGAGCATCTCAGCTGCACTTCTTCCAGGATAGATCTGTTAGTTCTTTTGGCAGTCCATGGTATCTTCAGCATTCTTCACCAGCACCACAATTCAAAAGCAGCAACTCTTCTTTCGTCTTCCTTATTCATTGTCCAGCTCTCACATGCGTACAAGGCGATTGGAAATATCATGGCCTGTGTCAGGCACACCTTAGTCCTCAAGGAGACATCCTTGCTCCTCAGCACTTGAAACAATTCCTTCGCAGCTGACCTATCCAGTGCTACATGTTGTCTAATGTCCTGACTGCTGCTTCCATTGGTGTTGATTGTATTACCAAATGAATTCTTTGACAACCTCAATCTTTTCTCCATTTATCGTGATGCTGCTTATTGATCCAGTTGTGAGGATTTTTGTTTTCTTTATATTGAGATGTAATCCATACTGCAGACTGTGTTCTTCAATCTTCATCAGTAAGTGTCTCAAGTCATCCTCAATTTCAGCAAGCAAAGTTGTATCACCAGGATATCTCAGGCTGTTAATGATTCTTTCTCCAATCTGATGCCACATTTTTCTTCTTATAGTCCAGCTTCTTGGATTATTGCTCAGCATATAGATGAATAGGTATGGGGAAAGGATACAACCCTGATGCACTCCCTTCTTGATTTTAAACCAAGTAGTGTCCCCTTGTTCCATTTGAATGACAGCCTCCTGGTCAATGTACAGGTTCCTCATGAATAGAATCAAGTGTTTGGAAATTCCATTTTTCTCAATGTTATCCATAATTTGTCATGATTCACACAATCAAATGCCTTTACATAGTCAATAAAGCACAAGTAAACATCTTTCTGGTCTTCTTTGCCTTGAGCCAAGATCCATCTGACAACAGCTATGATATCCCTTGTTCCACGTCCTCTTCTGAATCCAGCTTGCAC
>NW_006922011.1:1515454-1528896 GCF_000298275.1 Orycteropus afer afer | reverse complement strand
CTGGGTCCCTGTGGCTGACTGTTCCTCTGTCTGGCTTCCTGTCTTTTAATCCCCTTTCTCCTGCTCTTCCGGCCTGCTACTCTGGGCAGGCCTGAGTATTCTTGATGTAATCCCACAAATCATCTGGTCTTCGATTACTGGTGTTCAGTGAGTTAAATCTATTCTTCAGACGGTCTCTAAATTCAGGTGTAATATAACCAAGGTCATATTTTGACTCTCATGGACTTATTTTAATTTTCTTCAGCTTCAACTTGAACTTGACTATGATGGTCTGTTTCATAGTCAGCTCCTGATCTTGTTTCTACTAATGATATTGAGCTTCTTCATCATCCCTTTCCACAGACATAGTCAATTTGATTCCTGTGTATTGCATCTGGCAAGATTCACATGTATAGCTGCTATTTATGTTGTTGAAAAACAGGTATTTGCTATGATTAAGTCTGCTCTCACAAAATTCTATCACGCAATCTTTGGCATTATTTCTATCACCAAGGCCATATTTTCCAACTACCAATGATTCTTCTTCTTGTTCTTCCTTTTTTTTCGAGTAGTGTTACACAGCAGATTATTGTAATTTCTATAAACATGTTGTACACCTCTAAAAAGTTTAATTGGCAAAAGTTGTGAGATATATTTATAACAATGACAATAAACAGAGTAGCTGTTGAGACTTGTTATGTACAACCAAACACCTCATGGGATTTGTTTCCTTGATTTGGAAGTTTAGGGTCATGGTTTCATGGGAAATCCAAGTTAACTAACCTAATAATGTGCTTAATGCTTCTGCTCTACTTTTTAGTTTGGTGTTGTGCCTGGGGCTTTAAAAGCTTGCAAGCAGCCATCCAAGGTACCACAACACAACAACAACTTGAAGCAACAGAACAAGAAAGACAGGCAGCTCTAGGAGAATATGGAATGTTTGGCTAATTGTCTCCACAAACAATTGCCTCCTTTGCCATGAAACAAAAAGAACTAGATGGTGTCTGGCTACCATGACTGAACAGCATTGTACATCAAGACAAATCCTGAAATGTTCTTTTTGACAATGAATGTGATGTCATTACTCTTCAGTTTGTCATTCCTGACATAGTAGAGCATATGATTATCTGATTCAAAATGGCCAATACCAGTCTATTTCAGCTCACTAATGGCTAAGATATCAATCTTTATGTGTTCCCTTTCATCTTTGACAACTTCCTATTTTCCTAGATTCATATTTCATACATTCCATTTTCAGATTATTAATGGATGTTTGCAGCTGTTTATCCCCATTTTCAGTCATACTCCATCATCAAATGAAGGTCTTGAAAACTTTACTCCATCCATGTCATTAAGGTGGACTCTATTTTGAGGAGGTAGTTCTTTTCCAGTCATATTTTGAGTACCTTCCAACCTGAGGGGTCATCTTCCGGCAATATATCAGACAATGTTTCACAGTTATTCATGAAGTTTTTCAGTAATATATAAGACAATGTTTCACTGCTATTCTTAAGGTTTTCAGTGGCCAATTTTTTCAGAAGTGGATGGCCCCTTCCTTCTTTCCAGTCTCTCTTAGTCCACAAGCTCCATTGAAATCTGTCCACCACAGGAAACCTTGCTGGCATTTGAAATATCAGTGATATAGTCTCCAGTCTCAGAGCAACATGCAAGCCACCAGGGTATGACAAACTGACAGATGAGTAGAGGTTGTGTATGCAGAAATTTCCATTTCTTCTTCCTGCCCTATTTCTATTGTGAATACAGACTAAAAAATTCTTCCAAACTGGTTATTTAGTTCATTATAAACCAAGGAATGGAAACAGTTGATTTAACTAAAGTTTTACTTTGTAATTAATAGTGTCATATTGATATGGGTCACATCTATCCATATTCAAGCATTTGGTCCCTGGAGGGCCTTCTCTATAAGGCAAAATTTGTCAAGATTTGTCTTTAGGTGATACTAGTTACATGTCTGGAGAGAGATTAGAGTATCCAGACATGAGCAAGACTGTTCATTTGACTAATATGAAAACTCATTTCCACCACCATGTCATTTAGTTGCAGACAACTGATTTTCCCTGGATTGATACAAATTAGAACTCCCTGGATGTTGCAAATGATTAAGTATTTGACTACTAATTGAAAGGTAAGCAGTTCAAACCCACTCAGAGGTGTCTCAGAAGACAAGGCCTGGAGATTTGTTTCTGAAAGGTCAAGCCTTGAAATCTCCATGGAGCAGTTCAATTGTGCACATGGGGTCCCCTGAGTCATAATTAACTCTACACCAACTATATTGTTGTTATTGTTGTTAGTTAATCTCTTTACTATTTAACTAGTCAGATATTGAATCTTTGCCTCGAACTGAAACATTTTATTCCATATAATTTAGTGAACACATAAAAGCTTCAGTAATATCTCACTCATCAATGTCTTGAAAGAGTCTGCATATGGATGTAAATGTTCAGTCTTGTGTCATATCATCACTAATGGAACTCAAAGATGGGCCTTTGGACCATGCTTTTTTTTACTTCTTTAGGTCTGTTCTGTAGCATCCTTAGAGTGATGTGAAGAAGATTCATCAAAGATGTGATAATTCCACATTTCTCTGCCCTGACTGCACTCTTTCTGTCCTGTTAGTCTCCCAGAGATCTAAGCTTCTGTGTTTTGGGTGTACTTCACTCCTCATTATCTGACATTCCACTCTTATCCATCACTGATGAGAGCTGCTCTTTGTTCTCTGGTTCTTTGCCTTTCATTCTCAGAGCCAAATATCAATACTGCTCACACTGTTCCAAATGTTCAGAATCAAAAGGCACATTAGCAATTCTTTCTGAATATGCTGTCCATTTTTTAAGGTTTATTTATTTATTTATTTACATTGACTCTTTTTCACATTTAAAAAATACACATTTGCTTTAAGAGATGGGTAACACTTTGATCCTCCAAGAGTTTGAAAAGATGCTTTTGGACACTGCCAACTCATATTTAATGGCATATACAGCTTTGACTTTCCCTTTATCCCATCTTCATTCTGATCATTCATATTTAATATTACACATATGTGACTCCTTGACCTTTTTTTAATCTCATACGTTGAACGATGCACAAATTAGTTCCATATTCCACCATCCAGCAACTTGTCATTATTTATCAGCATTGACTGAGCTATCATTGTCATCTATTTATTAGCTTTTGAAAGATTTAAGACTCTTCTCATGTATAATCTAGCTGTGTTATTTATCATATTCTGTCAGTAACTTCTCTTTCTAGTGGTATCTGCTTTAAGGCAATAGATCATCTTCTGTGGCAAACTACTCATGAATTCCAGAACTGCCACACTTTAACTATTAATGTTAACCTTGATGGGGTTCACTGCTTATATAGATGAAACTCTGTTGTCTTAATAACCCAGCAATGTCTTCTCATCACTAAATAGCCTTGCAAGAACAATTTAGTCTCTGTAATTTCCACCCAAGAGAGCTAACAACTGCTTCCCTAAAATTTTCTAGGAGAGCAGACCCAGTTCTTTAAGAAAAGTGGATTCTATCTCTTTGGGGGACACCCTCAATCCAGGGAAACTTTAATATTCAGAATGCATGGCAGAGTATGTCCTGTATAGTAACACAGCCCCATTTCATGGTGCTTCAAGGTTTTAAATGGACAGGATGGCCTGAAATAGTGGTTTCATTGTGCTTTCAGTGCTGCTTTGGAATCTCCTGGGAAGTCTGTCATCTTGACAAACTTGGTCTGACTCCTGAAATGAAACTCATACACACCAGTAATCAGCATTCACCCTGAATTTTTAATGGCATCAGACTCAAAATAAATCAGACCTGTGAGTGGTTGCCTCAATACATGACTGAACACAGATTATACATAATCAAAGCATGCTTTGTGAACACTGTGAACAGCATGGTGTCCTTGAACTAAGGGCATGATGCATTTCCAACATATAACTTCTTCCCATGTCATGCTGTTGTCTTTTGCCACATCCCCATATGAGCACCCAATTATCCCATGAAATAGGGAGATGAAGCAGGGCCAATGGATCAGGTAACCTCAAATTTAAGGTGCCCACATATCCTTTAGCATGAATCATAGCAATAAAAAATGGGTTCCTCTATGAAGAAAAAGGAGAAAGAGAAAGAGAAGGGAAAGGAGAAGGAGAAGAATTAGAAGAAGAAAAAGAAAGTCACATACTGAATTTAAAAAAAAAGAAAGAAATCAAGGCTCTGGATAAAAAATAGAAAGAACTGAGTATAATTCCTTCCTAAAAGTCAGTGTTTAAGAGTCCCTGGGTGACACAAATGGATAGCACTTGGCTGCTAACACAAAGTTTCGCAGTTCAAACCCACCCAGAGACATCTCAGAAGACAGACCTAGTAATCTGCTTCTGAAAAATCAGCCACTGCAAACCCTGTGGAGCCCAGTTCTACTTGACACACTTGGGATCACTATGAATTAGAACCAACTCAATGGCAACTAGTTTGGAGTTTTTGTTTGTTTGTTTGTTTTAATCATTTGCTGGATTGTAGACTTTCTTAAAAACTATATCTTTGTAGCCAAACTCATTTCAAGGATAATAAAAATAAGATTCACACACAGATAAGCAGGACAAGCTCCTTAAGGAAGGAACCATATTTTGTGTTCCCTCAATACCATATAAAAAGTAGATGATACATAGTATTTTTTGAGTTAATGGATAAGTGAACAAATGAACAGCAAACCCTTTGGTGACCTCAGTCCTACAGCAATGCCTGCAGGAGACCACAATGCTATGTAGCCAGAAAAAAAAAAAAAAACCTTCATTGGGTTTCCCAGGTGATTAATCTTTACTGATGTAGATTGTCCCACCAACTTTCCGGTTAGCAGTCAAATGTCTTATGCATTGCACCACCACTGTGCTATAATCACATTGTGCTATAACCACAATGAAAAGTTCCATTTTCACACCACTATCAAATTTGAAATTTTCTATCATAAGCTTAGATTTTATACTTCAAGCTCAAAGTGATTTTATTTGCATAATAACATCTTCACTGTCCTTTTTCTCCTTTGCATAGAGGTTTTGGTTAGTGTCTACCATCTACAAGGTAGCAGACACAGGTGTTGTTACAAATTTCCTGTTGCACTGCACTGCAGGATTTACAGCATGTTTTACCATGGAACCACATTTTGGCCTTAATAAAACAAGGCACTGCACAGCATGACATTCACTATAATCTAATTAAATACAATGCCAAAGGAAATATGTCATTGTGAAGGTGAAACACTCATGCTATTTCTTTCTTCTTTCTATTCAAGGGGCAGCAAAGGCATAGTTTAGGAAGAGTTATTTAACACACTGAGGGTCTACAGCTTGCCAGCAAGAAAAAAAGAAAATAAAGAGAGTGAGAGAGGATACAGAAGAGAAACACAATGCTGAAAAGGAAGATGCAATAAGTGATCAGCAGTATTTCAACTACTTTTTCTACTTAAACCAAAATCTCAGATAATGCCCACACTTAATGATTTCAGAGAAGCAGAGAATACACCTGAGCAATGAAGATAAGACAAAACACACCCATTCATACTCTTGTAACTGGCCAGTTTCTAAAAGAATTTGTATAAATAGCCCCCAAAAGTAGAGAGAACTAGTTTTGTTTCTTCAACACAACTCTTGTGTGGCAAAAGATAGCTGAGGCAAGACACATCACCACAAGGCAGTATATCTGGGTTATACTTCTAGTTACATCTTTAACTTGCTATACTCTGTTGTTGTGTTACTTGTCATTAAGTTGTCTCCAACTCATGGCGACCTAACATATAACAGAAGTAAAAGTTACCTGGTCCTCCTCCATCTTCATGCTCACCAGCATGCTTGAGTCCACTGTTGCCTTCCAGGTTACAGGGCTCATCTTCCATCACTATATTGGACAATCTTCTACTGTGATCCATAGAATTTTTACCGGGTCATTTTCAGAAGTAGATTGTCAGTCCTTTCTTCCTAGTCTGTCTTATTCTGGAAGCTACACTGAAACCTGTCCACCATGGGTGACCCTGCTGCAGTTTGAAATACTGGTACCATAACTTCCAGCATCATAGCAACATGTAAGCCACCACAATAGAGCAAACTACAGACAAGGGGTAGGATTAGAACTTGTTAAACCAAATCAAACCCACTGCCATCGAGTCGGATCCAATTCATAGAGACCCCTCCTTGGGTTTCTGAGGCATTTTCACTATGGAAGTAGATCACCCAGTCTTCCTTCCGAGAAGCAGAAGTAGATCACCCAGTCTTCCTTCCGGTTAGCAGTCAAGTGTCCTAGGCACTATATACCACCAGAGCGCCATAACTTCTTGTTAGGTGCTGTCAATTTAATTTTCAACTTATAGTGACTCCATATGATAGGGTAGAATTGCCCCACAGGGTTATCTAGGCTGTAATCTTCACAGGAGTAGATGGCCCAGTCTTTATTTTGTGAAGTGGCTAGGTGGATTCAACTTGTTAACCTTTCAGCTAGCAGCTAAGTATTTGACAGTTACTTGTTTTTGGCCTTCAAAGATGAGGATATTGGTTTTAAACATCAATGCTAAGATTCTAATATTGATCTTATGTAAGGAAATCTATCCTTGTACATTTTTGTCTTAGCTAAGTGGTGTCCTAGGAGGACTCTCTTACTTAGTTTTTAGAGATAAGGCAAAGTCATCATGATACCAAAACAGTGGGCTACACAGTAAAAAAAAAAAAAAAATCACCAGGAAATATTCATTAGAGAATTGTGTGTGTAACACTGTGCAAGCCACTATGAGAAGAAAACAAAAGAAATAAAGACATAAGCCCTGCCCTCAAGGGAAATACATCTTAGTTACAGAAACAAGTCAAACCATCAAGAGTTAGCCAATCAGTCAATATTGACTGAAAAATCAAATCATCTTCCCAGCTTACATTTTCAAAGAACTGTCTAATTACTGATTTTCATAAAGTAATAAGCTAAGCAATTTCCAGAAGCTCTGGTAGCATAGTGCCTAAGGCACTTGACTGCTAAACAGAAGGCTGGCAGTTCAAACCCAACCAGCCACTCCTCAGAAGGAAGGTTGGGCAATCTATTTCTGTAGTGATACTGCCTCAGAAACCCAAAGAGGGTCGCTATGAGTCAGGGCTGACTTGATGGCACATAACAACAACAACAACAACAACCAATTTCCTCTTGTTTGCATACATATTTATTTGTCATATGCTGCCAATAAATATTTCTGTCGTTAGATGCTGTCGAGTCGCCTCCAACTCATAGCAACCTTATGTACAACAGAACGAAATACTGCCTGGTCCTGTGCCAGCCTCACGATCCTTGCTATAGCGGAGCCCATCATTGCAGCCACTGTGTCAATCCATCTCATTGACACCCTTCCCCTTTTTCATTGGCCCTCCACTTTACCAAGCAAGATATCCTTCTCCAGAGAAGGAGATGTTGTCCTTCTGACAACAGGACCAAAGTAGGTCAGACGAAGTCTGGCCATTCTCGCTTCCAAGGATCATTCCAGCTGCACTTGTTCCAGGACAGATCTGTTAGTCCTTTTAGCAGTTCACACTTTCAGTATTCTTTGTCAATACCACAACTCAAAAACCTCAACTTTTCTTCAGTCTTCCTTATTCATTATTCAGCTCTCACATGCATATGAGACGATTGAAAATACCATGGCTTCAGTTAGGCGCACCTTAGTCTTCAAGAAAACATTTTTTCCTTCATCACTTGAAAGCGGTCTTTTGCAGCCCATTTGCCCAGTGGTAGCATAGTGCCTAAGACACTTGACTGCTAACCAGAAGGCTGGCGGTTCAAACCCACCAGCCACTCCTCGGAAGGAAGGTTGGGCAATCTATTTCTGTAGTGATACTGCCTCAGAAACCCAAAGAGGGTCGCTATGAGTCGGGTCCGACTCGACGGCACATAACAACAGCAACATACATCATCTGAGGCACCTGACTGCTAACCAGAAGGCTGGCAGTTCAAACCCACCAGCCACTCCTCAGAAGGAAGATGGGGCAATCTACTTCCATAGTGATACTGCCTCAGAAACCCAAGGAGGGGTCGCTATGAGTCAGGACCAACTCCACAGCACATAACAACAATAACATATGTCATCTGATATCTTGACTGCTGCTTCCATTGGTGTTGATTGTAGAACCAAGTAATCTGAAGTCTTTGACAACTTCAATCTTTTCTCCACTTATCATGATGCTGTTTATTGCTCCAGTTGTGAAGATTTTTGTTTTCTTTATGTTGAAGTATAATCCATAATGCAGACTGTAGTCTTTGATATTCATCAGTAAGGGCTTCAAGTCATCCTCACTTTCAGCAAGCAAAGTTGTGTCACCTGCGTATCGCAGGTTGTTAATGAGTCTTTCTCCAAACCTGATGCCACGTTCTTTTTCATATAGTCCAGTTTCTCAGATTATTTTCTCAGCATACAGAATGAATAAGTATGGTGAAAGGATACAACCCTGATGCACTCCCTTCCTGATTTTAAACAATGCAGTATCCACTCGTTCTGTTTGAATGACAGTCTATGTCTATGTACATGTTCCTTATTAATACAATTAAGTGTTCTGATATTCCCATTCTTCTCAATGTTATCCATAATTTGTTATGATCTACACAATCAAATGTTTTTGTATAGTCAATAAAACACAACTAAACATCTTTCTGGTATTCTTTGCTTTCAGCCAAGATCCATCTATTATCAGTGATGATATCTCTCATGCTAAGTCCTCTTCTGAAACGAGCTTGCATTTCTGGAAGTTCTCTGTCAATATACTGCTGCAACCATTTTTGAATTACCTTCAGTAAGATTTTACTTGGGTGTGGTATTAGTGAGGAGCTCTGGCGGCAGGGTGCCTAAGGCACTTGACTGCTAACCAGAAGGCTCATGGTTCAAAACCACCAACCACTCCTTGGAAGGAAGGTTGGGCAATCTATTTCTGTAGAGATACTGCCTCAGAAATCCAAGGAGGGGTCGCTGTGAGTCGGATCCGACTCGATGGCAGTGAGTTTGGTTTTTGGTTTTAGTGATATTAGTGATGTTGTTGTTGTTGTTGTGTGCTATTGAGTCGGACCTGACTCATAGCAACCCTTCCTTGGGTTTCCGAAGCAGTATCACTATGGAAGTAGATTGGGATCACCTTTCTTTGGAATGGGTACAAATGTGGATTATGGATCTCTTCCTGTCAGTTGGTTAGGTAGCTGTCTTCCAAATCTCTTGGCATAGCTGAGTGAGTGCCTCCAGCACAGCATCCGTTTCGGTATTCTGTCAATTCCTGGAGCCTTGTTCTTCACCAATTCCTTCATTGCAGCTTCAACTTCCTCCTTCAGTATCATAGGGTGTAGATCATATGCCACCTCCTGAAATGGATGAATATTGACCAATTCTTTTTGGTACAGTGACTCTGTGTAATCCTTCCATCTTCTTTTGATGTTTCCTGCATCATTTAGTATATTGTCCATAGAATCTTACAATATTGCAACTTGAGGCTTAAATTTTTTCTTCAGTTCTTTCAGCTTCAGAAGTGCAGAGCATGTTCTTCCTTTCTGGTTTCCTAACTCCAGGTCTTTGCACATTTCATTATAATAATTGACATAAAATATTTATACATATATATTTATTTTGTGCATGAACTACAAAAATTTGAAGTAATTTAAAAAATACATTTAAAAAAAACTAAATTAAAATTCAAAACAGAGACTATATATAACAGAAGAGAACTTAAAACCAAAGCTAACTGACACAGATATGCAGGCAAAATGATACTACACAGTTACTAAAGTTGAATTGCAAATTGTTCAGAGTTTCTGATCCACCAAAGAAAAAAGGGAAACACAGTAGTCATTTCTAAGACATACTAATTCTTCAAAAGAAGCAAAACATTTTCTAGCACTTGGAATTTCTTGTATGGAACTAATAAATCAGCTGTTTTTGGTATTATACAAGATACATTAAGGTAAGTAAAATTGTTGCCTGTTTTACTTGAACTGAGCTAAAGAAATGAATATTCAGCATACCAAAAGTCTTCCCTTCCCTGTGAAGAGTTTTAAGTTCTGGAGCAGAAGAGGCCAAGGTTCTAAGCTTCACCTCTTCCCCAGTTGAAAGGAAACAAGAGCACCTACACTGTCACTCACCACGCTAAACTTTAAAAAAAATAAAAACTTTTCTTCAGTTCAATTTCTGTATAAGGAAGCTCCTAGGGCTCCCCACTGAAGACCCTTTTCCCAACATCCTCACCTCTGTAAATGGCCTTCAAGGTCAAAGGAGCGTCATTGGTTACCCCTGGGGGCTTCACAACTGCAAGCTGCCAGAAATATCCACTGCTACAGATTGCCATACCTCCATCTTGAAGTGTCCCCAACTTTTCTGTAGGGCAGTGTTATCCAAATTGCATTTCTACCCATAAGCAGGCCATGCAATCTATTAGTAAATCATGACCAGAAAAATTTGTCAATGGAATAGAATCAAATAGAAAATAACAGAGTACATTTCACATCATAAAAGCAACTGTGAGTGTGTATCTGTATCTGTGTGTGTACCCTGGATTGCGATGTTAGATGTATTTCCTCTACAGGTTCCAGTCAAAAGAGTTTGAAAGCCTCTTCTGTAAGACACTCTCAGGATGCTATGATATACCTTTTTTGTCTCTGCTCCCATCATAAATCTAAGTCTCACATCCACTGTCCCATTATCCTTGACTATGTATGGCTCTGTACCTGTTCTAATCTGACATAATCTCTCCAGTCAAATTCACCCATTGTGTCCTCTGGGACTCACAGACTGACATTCACTAATTCTTTTGTATCCTCTATCCCTTCTCTATGTGTAATCTTCACTCCCGGAGACCCTCCTCTCCCTGCTAGGAATACCACCACCCCTGCTAGCACAGTGCCTAAGATATCTGATTGCTAACCTGAAGGTTGGTGGTTCAAACCCACCAGCCACTCTGCAGAAGGAAGACTGGGCAATCTACTTCCGCAAAGATTTACTGCCTTGGAAACCCAAAGGGGTTCCCTATGAGTCAGAATCAACTCATTGGCAGTGGGTTTGGTGTTTTTGGTTTTGGTTTTGTGCTCTTTCAGTTGAAGCAGTTTTGTCTCTCACATTCCAGAAATCTATAGGTCTGAAAGCAACATAGATGTCTTCCTTGATTTCCATTGTTGCTATTCTCTTCTTTGAAAAAACTACAGCTCCTTTGGCAGACACCCAATCATTAGCTCTCTTTTATCAGTTCTTCAGAAAACTCCTTGCACTTACTGTGCAGCTCCATCTTGCTCCATTCAATCCCTAATGTAGACAATGATCCCTCATACTTGTCTGTTGCACTTCCCTGCTCCTGATGCACCCCTTTCTATGTTTTACCTGCTGAAGTCCTCTCATCCCATCAGCCAGCCTTCTAAGCACCCTAGCCCAGCTACTTCTACCATGTCCATTAGGTCCATATTCTCTCCTGTCTCTTCCATCCTCTTCCACAGTCTGCTTTCAGCCAGAGACAAAAAAAAATAGAGTGCAAACACTTGTTTTTCAGTCTCCCACTCTTCAGGAAACAATATGAAACTCTTCATGAACTCTCCAACTTCTCTCTTGGAGGAGGTGAAGGTGGGCTATAAATTGCTGCAAATTATGCTTCCAAGAAGTTAGCTAGTGTTCCCCTTCTGATAAGCACCCCCAATCTTTCTAAGGGATTCTTTAGACTCCTTTTTCACCTTGTGGAGTAGAAAAACACCCCTCTCTCTTCCTTAAAGAGAGAAGGGAAATGCCATTGCATTCTGCTTCAATGAACCATCTTTGAAGAATCTTTCCCTCTTTTAGATACCAGACATGTATTACAGGCCTAATTTTGGCCACAGCTTAACATATCATATAAGAGGTCTAGCATCTCTTTAGAAAACAGGGGCAATGATCAACTATAGTTCTCAATTAAAATTCCAAGAGAACAGGAAAAGTGCCACTTAACAACTGTTAGACTCATTTTAAATTTTATATGGCCAAAACACATTTTTTTTTTTTTAACCTTCCTCCCCTGCAAGAAAAAAACTCATGGTCTTTTTCCAGTCTTCCTCAACTCATTATATGACACTACTATCCAACCAACCAGATGCTCAAGCCAGAAAGGTAGAGGGAAGTCTCAATTTCTCTTCTCCCTTACTTATAAACCATCAGCAAGTCTTGGTTCCATGTCCTCCAGTACCAATTTGGATCCAAGCCACTGTCTTCACTCACCACAGTTCTAGCAACAGCCTCCTAACTGGTCTCTCAATTTCCACTCTAGCTCTACTACAAGTCATCCTCCACCCAGCAACCAGAGCAATCTTCTAAATGTATAAGTCAGATTATGTCCACCTTTGTTTAAAACACCTCAGTGGATTTCTAATCTGATTAGAATAAAATGCTACAAGTCCCCACATTAAGAGGCCCAACTTGTTCTACTCTCTCGCTGACTCATTGCCCTCCAATCACTCAGGTCTTCTTTTTGTTTCTCAATATAAAAGTTCATTTATACTTTGGACCTTTGCAGTTATTGTTCACCCACCATGGAATATTCTGTTCCCAGATCTTTGTCCTGAGGTCACAATTCAAATTCTTTTCCTCAATAAGGCCTTCCCCCACCATCATTCCTGTCAACCAGTCACTCTCTATCACCATTGTAGGCTCTCCTTAATTCTATTTATAATATGAAATTCTCTTGTGCATTGATTTGCTTGAGCAGAAGCACCCCTACACCGTCAAAGTGTCTATAACAGGACCTGGTCATAATCAGAGTGTTCACAATGAATTTTTACTGAATGTATGAATTTTGTCCTCAGATTTAATGTGTAAAGTAGTTATTCAGTGAACCCACCTGTCAGTTTAGTTAACTTGTATGAATCTTCAGAGAAGGTAGTAAATTATTACGAAAACTATTGGCAGCTCTTAGGTGGCTACTGCTTTAAATCAAAAAAGTCCCCAACCATTTAAATCATTTAATTCCAAAAAGTCTTATTTCTGAATCAGTTTGAAGCTATAATTTTTTGTTTCATTTTAAGACAAAAACACATGAACCATCATTTTATTCTTAAATTAAATTTCTCATAGATAAACCCATCTACTTAAGCTAGGAAAGGGGAACATTTTTTCCAATTGCAGATTAAAGGAAACCCACAAAACTCTATTAGGAATAAGGTGACGAAATAATTTCTCATCTAAAACAGAATACTGTCAAGAGTTACAGGGGGCATTATCAGTGATTGTGCTAAGAGAACAGCATAAACTGCAATACATTGTTAATCTAGTTAAAGGCCATATAAGTCATTTTGAAAATGGGATGTAGAGGATTGTTTGTTTCTTTTTGATGGGAAGGGTGTTGGATCACAGATTTAAAAAACAGAGAGAGAATGAAAGGAGAGCACATCATGAGAGAAAGAGAATAAAAACCATTTATTTAATTTTTTTTTTTTTTTTTT
>NW_006922011.1:1511258-1515354 GCF_000298275.1 Orycteropus afer afer | reverse complement strand
TCTGGTAGCATAGTGCCTAAGGCACTTGACTGCTAACCAGAAGGCTGGTGGTTCAAACCCACCAGCCACTCCTTGGAAGGAAGGTTGGGCAATCTATTTCCGTAGTGATACTGCCTTTGAAACCCAAGGAGGAGTCGCTATGAGTTGGGTCCGACTCAATGGCACATAACAACAACAACATTTAATTTTTTAAGAAGAGTACCCACCAGCCACTCCTTGGAAGGAAGATGGGGCACTCTACTTCCATAGTGATACTGCCTCAAAAACCCAAGGAGGAGTCGCTATTAGTGGGTCTGACTCGATGGCACATAACAACAACAAAAACATAATAAACACTATTCAATAAATAAGCTTATTTTAAATCTATATTTTGGGGAAAGAAAGATAATGAATAAAGAGAAGAGTGACTAGACAAGGAACAGGGCAGTTTCCTTGAGAATGTCAAGAGAATGACAAATACAACAAAGTCAGAGAGAAGCAGAGGAGCAGGAAAGAAAGATGGTACCTCTAATGGACTACTTTCTTCCCAGAAAGAAGTGCTGATATACAGATTGGAATGCAGGATGTTTAATAGAGAGAGATCTTGGGATGAACATGCATGGATGAAACAGGAAGAAAGGAGTATTAGGCAGAGCAAGTTGAGCAGCAATGTAAGATCAACAAATGTTTCTGCCTGCTTCACAAGCAGTTCTGAATCTTTAATGGTTTTGCTGAGTTGCCCTGTCTTGGAGTGATGAAGGTAGGTTTTTATACTCCAGAGTCAACTACTTTTTGGACATGGGCTGCTCCTGGAAGGAGGCATGATTCTGAGTGAGGCAGGTTTCTTCAAATAAGGCCCTGCCTGAAGGAGACTAAAAACTGAGGACTATCTTCAGCCACACTCCAAGCACTTGGAGGAGAGTATCATTTCAGGGGGAGTAGGATCTAGGTAGCACATTACATAGTCCACATAGAAACCTATTATCCAGACAAGTCATTTTTTTCCTCTCTTTTTCTCTCTGTCTATATGTGTGGCTTTCCACATGTTTCTGTCTTTCATTTTCATCCATGTGATGAAAGTGAGTGTACAGCCTAGTTTCTCAATATTTCTCTTGACATATTCTTTTGGTTAAAATATCCTTAAGGGTACAACTCACACTTTTTCCTTACTATTTTAGTTCATTATCTACTAAAATAAAACAAGTTTACATGGTAGATGTTCAATCAATTGCTTTTGGGAATCAAAATAGCATTTAGTCTGACCTCCAGGGCCTTCCACAATCAAGCCAACTGTACGTGACCATGCTCTTCCTTACACTAACCTCAGCTGAAAGAACTGCTCCAACTTTCCTTAAATTGATTTATATATTTTTCTGTTTTATTCACAGCTTCCCCTGCACTGCTGAGAGCATTTATCAATAATTTATTTATCAGTGAAAATATACAAGTATATCTTGTTGCTTTTAAGAGAATAAAAGTAATAATAGTAGCAGTAATTATAATTAATGATTGCTGTTAGTAAAACTAAACTTCTTCCAAAAGTTTTAAATATCTTTTTTTTAAAATTGTTTATTGTAGTTTGAGTGAAAGTTTACAGAGCAAAGTAGTTTTCCATTCAAAAGTTCTAATTATCCATGCTCACATTTTTCTATTTATCTTTTACCTACTGCTTTTACCAAACTTTAATATGTTTACAGAAGTTAAATAAAATGATTCCTAATGAAAATATTAAAAGCTATTTGTCTATATAATATTCTGTCCTCTTCTTTCTCTAAGAAATTTGTTACAAATGGACAGTAAGACTCATTAAGAAAAAATATAATTCAATTTACAAATTGCACTGAAACCTGTCAAGCTAAAAAAAAAAGTTGAGATTTTTAAGTGTGGTAATTTTCCTAGAACATCATTTTAAAAACTAGTTTTTTGTTTTGTTTTGTTTTGTTTTTAGTTATCTCAAAGAATAGATTGTCTAACATACTTGGCTGTTGGTTGGTGCTTAGAGTTTGCCCAGAAGTATCTCTGAATCTTGGTGATCTCTTTCTGAAAAATCAGCTATTGAAAACCCTAGGGAGCACAGTTCTACTCTGATACACACAGGATCACCATGAGTTGGAATCAACTTGACGGCCACTGGTTATTCTTGTTACATTAAAAAAAAAAAAAAAGTTATTTGCTAATTCCTCTTATTTGAATGAATTTTGTTGGAGTTTTTTGTTTATTTTTTTTAAACTTTGTTTTCTATTTTGTTGTTGTTGACTATATTCACAGCAGAATATACGCCATTTCAATAATTTCTACATGTGCAACTCAGTGACATTGATTACAAGTTGTGCAACCATCTTCATCCTCCTTTTCCAAATGGTTCCTCCCACATTGCCCCCTCGATACCCCTTTCCTGTCTAATCTTTCAAGTTGCTATTGTCAATTTGATCCCATATAAATAGTTCTTAAGAAAGCACAATGCTCAAGGCAGGTATGTTTCCCTAGTAAAGCTGAACAATTTTAAGAAACTTCAGGGGATATGTTAGCTTTCAGGTTTGAAGATTATCTCAAGAGATAATCTTATATGATTGCTTTGTTGGGTTGTAATAGTTTCACAGCTTCAGCCAGCCAGCCCCCATGACTCCAGAAAATCTGAATTCCATAAGAATTTGGAATTCTGTCCTGCATTTTCACCCTTTTAATCAGGATTCTTCTATAGAATCTTTGATCAGAATGTTCAGTAATGGTAGCTGGGTGCCATCCAGTTCTACTGATCTCACAGTAAAGGAGGCAGTTGTTCATGCAAACAGTTAGCCACATATGCCATACCTTTTCCTAGTCTTGACTCTCCTTCTTCCTCTGTTGCTCCAGGCAAATGGAGACCAATTGTTGTAACTTGGATGGTCACTTTCAATCTTTTAAGACTTCAAGCACAATGCTAGCAACTGGAAAGTAAAACAGAAGCACTAAAAATGTTATTAGTCCAGTTAACTGGAATGTCCCATGAAACTGTGACCCTAAACCTTCAAACTAAAAACCAAATCCCAAAAGGCATTTGGTTGTTCATAAGCAACCTAAGCAGTTGCTCTTTTTTGGGTTTTTTTTTTTGGCTGTTGTTGTAAATACATCTATCACACAACTTTAGTCAATTCAACTTTTTGCAGGTTTACAACTTATTGACAGCAATTACATTAATTGACTATGTCACCATACCCCTAATCAATGGATTTTTCCATTATCATAAACCAAACCTCAGTACTCCATAAACATTAATCCTCCTCTCCCCATCCCTCTTACCACAGGTAACCACTAATGAACTTTGGTATCTATACATTTGCCTGTTCTTATCTTTTTATATAGGAGTTCTGATAGCCCAATTCCTAAGGCATTTGACTGCTAACCAGAAGCCTGGCAGTTCAAATGCACCAGCCACTCCTGGGAAAGAAGACTGAGCGATCTACTTCTGTAGTGATACCGCCTCGGAAATCCAAGGAGGTGTCACCATAAGTTGGATCCAACTTGATGGCAGTGAGTTTGGTTTTTTTTTGGCTCATCTTTTTATATAAATGAGGTATTGGTTCTTTCAATTTATTGGTTTTTTTAAACTCATAATTCAGTTTGGCATTGTTTTCTAATGATTTTAGTTACTTGTGATAATTAGATTTTTCAGTCCCCTGTTAGAAGTTTAAGCTTTCCCTTCAACGGCTTGCCACCAGCTGAGATGAGTCACTAGATCTTTCAGAGTCTTTAACAAAACAGGCTAAAACCTTCAAAAAATCCAAATGGGGACAGGAAAAGTTTAAAAATAAAATTCTAAATATTTCCAGTGATAAGATAACTAAACTTCTATATTACTTTGCAAAAAAAGGGGAAAAAAAAGTAAATTTTCAATTGTGGATCAAGGTAGCATAATGGAAACAAACAGATCTGAGTTCAAATGTGCTGACCAACAGTCCAGCCTGGGATTTTAATGCTCTGAGGCTCAATTTCCTCATCCATAAACTGATAATCTCTAATATTACCCTAAGGGATATCATTGCTAGTGTCAGAAGGATCTTGGCTGAAAGCAAAGAATACCAGAAAGATGTTTACTTGTGTTTTATTGACTATGCAAAAGCATTTGATTGTGTGGATC
>NW_006922011.1:1508296-1509963 GCF_000298275.1 Orycteropus afer afer | reverse complement strand
ACTCCTCGGAAGGAAGGTTGGCCAATCCTACTTCCGTAGTGATACTGCCTCGGAAACCCAAGGAGGGGTCGCTATGAGTCAGGTTTGACTCGACAGCACATAACAACAACAACAATAACATAACTAGGAAATACCTAGTTCCTTTATTTATCCTATATCATGTCTTGATTGCTACCAAAATTTAACTACAATCCAGTTAATTATTTCTTAACCTGTTTCCCTTTTTCTTTCTTAAAAGAATTAAAGAATTCACTTTCTAAAGAAGTATCAGACCACAAGTAGGCCACACCACATATCTAGGAAGAAACACTATCATAATCAATCAGTGACAAATTACTCGATTAATACGTGTGGGTGATTCTTTCCATAGACAATTTTAATCTACCTCACCAGCCATTTGTTTTACATCTTTTAACTTTATCATGCTCCAAAGTACTAAAACATGCATATATTTTCCTACAAATCTATGACAGTGACCAATGAGAATATATCCCTGGGCATATGCTTTAACATATCAGTTAGTATTTTCTTTTTGTTATTATTAATGAACATATTTCTTTAACTTTGGCTGTCACATTTATGACACTTCTCATAGGCTTGTCAGCACTAACGACCAGATTAAGAAGAGCTTTGAGCTTTCTTGTTGATCACTTATCTCATGTAAGAATTGTCTGCCAACTTATTAAGTTAAATTATGACTGAAGCCTTGCTGAGTAACTTAAGAACATTAGCCATTTTAGATCCAGTGAGAAATGGAAAAGTTTGAGAAAAATCTAACTTGAATACCAACAAACTGAACATCTATTGAGCTGGCTGTTTCTCCATTTTTAATTAGAAATTGACATCTGCAATCATTTTACGTTAGCAACACATGAAAACAAGTGGGGAAATTTGAAGTATTCTGACATTTACTAAAAAACTGGTATTATATGATGTTTCTACAAATGCAATATTAAGTGAAGCATTGATGTAATCTAGATAATTAAAAAGCTCATGCTATCTCTGGTAGCATAGTGCCTAAGGCACTTGACTGGTAACCAGAAGAAGGCCAGTGGTTCAAACCTACCAGCCACTCCTCAGAAGGAAGGTTGGGCAATCTGTTTCTGCAGTGATACTGCCTTGGCAACCCAAGGAGGGGTCGCTAGGAGTCAGGGCCGACTTGACAGCACATAACAACAACAACACATGCTATTAAGAGAAAAGGCTGGGAAGGAGGGAATGGAGGCTCAAATTATCCATAAAAAAAGCATTACCTCTATTTTAACCAATATTAGTTTCAAAATGAAATGCCCCATTTTGGTGACAAGAATCTCCAGAGCAAAGATATTCAAGTGGCCAACAAACATATGAAGAAATGCTCACGATCATTAGCTATTAGAGAAATGCAAATCAAAACAACAATGAGATACCATCTTGCTCCAGCACTAGTAGCAAAGTCCAACAAAACAGAAAATAACAAATGCTGGTGAGGTTGTGGAGAGACTGGGACTCTCATACACTGCTAGTGGGACTGTAAAATGGTACAACCATTGTGGACAGCAGTATGGTGATTCCTTCAAAAGTTGGAATTAGAAATACCATTGGACCCAGCCATTCCATTACTAGGTATATACCCTAAAGAAGTGAGAGCCATGACAAGAACAGATATATGCACACCCATGTTCATC
>NW_006922011.1:1457888-1506781 GCF_000298275.1 Orycteropus afer afer | reverse complement strand
AAAAAAAAAAAACAAGAAAGAATCTCCAGAGCAAAGAAAATAATTCAATGTGATTATGTCTAATTGTTTTTCAAAGACTTTCATGATGTTTGTATTTCTAATGGAATGGTTTTCCCTCCCTTGCTCCCACCGATAAGATTATTGTAGGTATAGAAGACATAGACAAGTTAAGGCAATAAGACACCCTGAAATTAGCTTGGAAGTCAAAAGGAAGTTGGAATTATTGATATAGAGAATACTGACACCATCAAATGATTTTATTTTTGCCATGATGTTCAAATTTACTAAATCTTTCCCTTCATATGAAACCAGATAGAATATAAGCTAGAAACACAAGCCCAGACCACCCTTTATATCTTCCAATTAATGGCCTTTCCATGGACACCAGCCTGGCTTCTGAGAGCAAGATGGTAAAACCAACTCAGGACAGGAAACTGGTCACTGCCCCACATGCCCCCAAATTATTCTCTTTGTGGGAATCACACATCATGCTTTTTTTTTTTTTTTTTTTTTATGACAGTTTAACATGAAAGTCGTGTCCTACTGATCTGTCCCCAAGTTCACACCCTTTGAACAGGTTGAATGAAGTAAAATAAACCCACCATCTGTTCCTGACACTTGTTTAATTTTGGAGGGAATCTAAAATTTGACTAACTCTGTAAGAGGAGCTGAACATAAACAAAGCCTCTTAATTTAAAATTGACTAAATGCATGTTTTTTCCCAGCTCCAGACAATCTGTGGTCTTCCAGCTGTGCTTGTTTAATTCTGCATCGTCCTGGGAACCCTGGTGTTACCGCAGTGGATAGGCAGGTTTTGGTGGGGATGACACTGTGCCAACCTGGCCTCCCACCATAGCATACAAATGAGTGGCCCTATGAAAGCATTAATAATGCAGAGCACACCAAGATAGATGGCTTGGCACAGCCCTGAATGCACATCAACAGAGGCAGCCAGGACTCACCAACCAGATACGTCTGCACAAGCTGACTGTCTGAGCCTGTGCCTGGTCTCCTAATCACCTGTCTCCTTTCCTGTCACCCTCAAGGGCTTTATGAATAAAGATGAAGTTCAAACACTTTCTGTCTCTCTTTAGTACCTCAGCAGGTGCACACTTAATAAACTTTCTTATTCTTTGGGTGTGAGTGAACTCAGAGATTTCACAAAGCTAAACCTGTCCCTTTTCTTCTTTCTTCTCTCTCCTTCCTTCTATAAAAATGTGCTCAGTCTACTGAAGAGAAGGACAAGACAATGTATGGATGACAATGGTAAAAGGAACAAACTAATCTCAAAGAGATGCAAAATGTCCATACAGAAAATACCCACCCACAGTCATAAATGTGTCTCACTCCTTAGCAACCCATTTGCTATGCTTACCAAGACACACTATAAATTAAAATGTTTTCATGTGTCAGCATGATATAAAGGTGGTGTAGTTAACCAGCTAACTGCTGGTTAGCATTTGACTGCTAACCAGAAGGCTGGAAGTTCAAACCAACCACCCACTCGTCGGAAAGAAGACTGGGCAATCTACTTCTGTAGAGATACTGCCTCAGAAACCCAAGGAGGGGTCACTGTGAGTTGGAACCAACTCGACGGCAATAACTTTGGTCTTTTTGTAGAATGTTTCCAAGAAAGGTTTTGAAACATCTTTGGGAAGAGAAATTTAGCAAATTTATTAAATAAATAAATAAATAAATGAGTAATGTTCTCAATAACATTATTATGATAAATGTCATAGTTTTCCATTAGTACTATTATGATGAAATCTAGTGATCTGGTTTGATCAAAGAGTAGACTTAAACCACCATAATGGATCTTAACCATATCTTTCAAGTCTAATTTCAAGACTTTCAATAAAGAAATAGAGTCTCTAACCCAATCTATCCAATAGAAATATAATAGGAGCCACATATATAATGTTAAGATTTCTAGGAACCACATTAAAACTAACATAACTTTAATAATAAAATGTATTTACCCATGTTATCCAAAATAGCATTATTTCAACATGCAATCAATGCAAAGTGTTACTGAGATTTGTATTAGTTTTTAGTATTAAGTCTTTGAAATCCATTAACTATTTCAATTAGAACTAGTCATATTTTAAGTGCTCAGTAGCCACATGTAACTAGGGGATACACTATTGGACAGCACACTTCTAACCAGAAAATTCATAAATAACTCATACACACAAAATTTCAAATACAGGTTGGGTGTCCTATCATTTTAGCTTCTGTGCCAATCCATCTCATCGAGGGTCTTACTCACCCTTGCTGGCCCTTGAACACGATGTCTTCCTCCACCAATAAATCCCTCCTGATGACAAATCCAAAGGAAGTAAGGCAGATCATTTTATTGTGATCCAAAAGTTTTTATTGGCTTTTTATTAAAAAAGGTGGGGGGGAAGGGATCTCCAGGCCTTTCCTCCTAGTCTGTCTTGGTTTGGAAGCTCCACTGAAACTTTCCTACCATTGGTGACCCTACTAGTATTTGAAATACTGATCACATAGCTTCCAGCATTATAATAACATTCACTGTATGACATCATAATACAAGAAATTGAAAGACAGGTGGTAGAATAAAATACGATTCAGCAATGAAAAGAAAATTTAAAAAATAGTGATTTATGCTAGTATATGGATGAACCTCAAAAACATTATGCTAAGGGGAAGGAAAACAAAACAACAGTAACAAAAGTAGTTTCTGTTTAGTTGATTCCAATTCATAGAGTGACATTACAGGACAGAGTAGAACTGTCCCATAGGATTTTCAAGGCTATAATCTGTACAGAAGCAGACTGCCACATCTTTCTTCTGAAGGGCGTCTGGTGGGTTCAAACTACTGCCCCTTCTGTTAGCAGCCAATAACCACTGTTCCACCAGGATTCGATAGAAAGAAGCCAGATGCAAAATATCACACGTTATGATTCTATTTATGTTACATGTGTAGGAAAGAGAAATTTATAGAGATAGCAGATGAGTGGTTGCCAAAGGCGAGAGGTGCGAACAGAGATTGATTGCAAACAGGCCAAAGAGGAATTTTTAGGGTGATGGAAACAAACTGGAGTGTGGTGATGTTTACTAACTCTATAAATTCAGTAAAAATTACTGAACTCTACACCTATAATAGGTGCATTTATGGTAGGTAAATTATACTTTGTTGTTGTTGTTGTTGTTAGGTGCCACCAAGTCAGTTCTGACTCACAGCAACCCTAGGTACAACAGAACAAAATGCTGCCTGGTCCTGTGCCAGCTCCACAATCCTCAATACCTGAGGCCATCATTGCAGCCACTGTGTCAATGCATCTCATTGAGGGCCTTCCCCTTTTTCACTGGCCCTCCACTTTACCGAGCATGATATCATTTTCCAAGGAATGGTCCCTCTGACGACACGACCAAAGTAGGTGAGACAAAGTCTGGCCATTCTCACTTCCGAGGAGCATTCTGGCTGCACTTCCTCCAGGACAGATTTGTTAGTTCTTCTGGAAGTCCACGGTACTTTTCAGTATTCTTTGCCAACACCACAACTCAAAAGCATCAATTCTTCTTCAGCCTTCCTTATTCATTTTCCTGTTTTCACTTGCCTATGAGCTCTGGTGGCATAGGGCCTAAGGCATTTGACTGCTAACCAGAAGGTTGGTGGTTCAAACCCACTAGCCAGTTCTCAGAAGGAAGATTGGGCAATCTACTTCTGTAGTGATACCATCTCAGAAACCCAAGGAGGGATTGCTATGAGTTGGATCCGACTCGATGGGGTGAGTTTGGTTTTGGTTTGGTATGAGACTATTGAAAATACCATGGTTTGGGTTAGGAACAGCTTAGTCTTCAAAGAGACATCTTTGCTCTTCAGCACTCTAAAGAGGTCTTTTACAACAGATTTGCCCAGTGCAGTATGTCGTCTGATTTCTTGACTTCTACTTCCATTGGTGTTGATTGTGGAATCAAGTAATATGAAATCTTTGACAACTTCAATCTTTTCTCAATTTATTGTGATGCTGTTTATTGGTCCAGTTGTGAGGATTTTCATTTTCTTTATGTTGAGGGGTAATCCATACAGCAGACTGTAGTCTTTAAGCTTCATCAGTAACTGCTTTAAGTCATCTTCACTTTCAGCAAGCAAGGCAGTGTTATCTACATATCACAGATTGTTAATGAGTCTCCAATCCTGAAGCCACGTTCTTCTTCATAGAGTCCAGGTTCTCGGATTATTTGCTCATTATACAGATTGAACAAGAATGATAAAAGAATACAACCCTGAAGCACTCCTTCCTGATTTTAAACCATGCAGTATCCCCTTGTTCTGTTCAAACAACAGCCTCCTGGTCTATGTACAGGTTCCTCGTGAGCACAATTAAGTGTTCTGGAATTCCCATTCTTCTCAATGTTACCCATAATTTGTTATGATCCACCTTCTTTAGGAATCAATAAATACCATAATTTTACTGAAATTACACATGTGCAGTATGTTTTTGCAAACCATGCAGCTATACTGATATATTTTACATGTATATTTTTTGTAAGTGCAGTATACTGATAATTTTTTTACATGTTAGTGGCTTCAATTCCATTTTTGTTTCTGTCTAACAGATTATTGACATAGAGGTTTGGCTCCCAGCAGCAGGCCCTCTCAAGCCTCCTTTCAAGTTTCTAAAGCAGCCCTGCCCACAGTAGGATTCCTTCCCTACCCTGTAAACCACTTTTTCCAGTGTAAGGAAAAATCACTTTTCCTTCCAGGAAGGAGTCTTCACCAAGGCAGCTGAGCCCAGCCCAGGAGGTGCGTGGGTCTGTATGTACATCCTGGGCCGAAGAGGTCGCCCAGGTGGGCAAGGGCAGCATGCAGCTGCCTTACATTCTGCCCCACCATCCAACTGATTAGCTGCCATGCTCAGGCCATTTGAATCTCCTACCCCCAAGGACATCACAGGACGGGCATGAGACCCACAGGCACAGAGGGGTCACATGTTGCCATTAGCAATCCTCTGCCCAAGCCTCCTTCTATCTCCAGTGCAATGTACCTGGACACAGATCAGCTATAAGGAGCTCCACCACTCAGACCAGGCTGCAAACTGCCCCAGAGCAAATGCAGAGTTTCAATTGTTCATTTTCTGATTACCAGGGTATGACTAAACTTAAACCATAACTTCTTGACCATGCTTATACATTTTCTATACAAATATGATCAAAAGAAAGATTTTCAGACTATGGAATGAGGGTGAATGAGGCCAAAATTGTGGAAATGTCAAGAGACATACACTATGTATGCACAGGCATGCTATGCCAGGACTTTTTTACAGTTTCATCATTTGCTTCCATTATATGTGTACACATTGTTCACCTGTCTACATTATTTGCAAAAAATACAATACAGCCTTGGACACTCTCTGGGGCAGTTCTGTCTTATAGGTTTGTTAAGATTCAGAATCTACTCAATAGCACGTGACAACAATGGCTTTTCTATAACATTGTCCTGAAGTGTGGAATGAAGGGTGAAAAGTACTCTAGCTCCTTCAACAGATGGATTCTATAAAAATGGAAAATAGAATGTAATTCCCGTGGCAGGGATATTAAGTCCTTTACTTCTGGTAGCACAGAGTAAACATGAGCAATGAAGCATAAAATGAAACAAGAATTTGCTCCTTAGATATTACCTTGTCCTCTTACTACCCAATACAACTGTCAGCTTCTCAACTGAGGAGCAAGGATTGAAACCCAAAGCTGGCAAGAGTCTCATTCTTATTGTTCATTTATCTGTACTTGGGTATATTAGAGACTCAGTACTGGGTTTTCATCTATGTCTGAAAAAGTATTACATCTGTCGATCATCTGCAAGGTATGAATACTAAACTTCAAACAAAAAAGAAATTGTCCCAAAATACACTTTTCCAACAAATGGGACTAATTGACTATTTTCCTCAGATTCTACAAAATCCAGAAGACTATTTTCATGAGGTCATGATGAAACAAGTGTACATCAAAAGGTCTCATAGTTCCGTCTGCTAGAGATATTAGGGGATTGTTGTTGTTGTTGTTATGTGCCGTCGAGTCGGCCCGACTCATAGCGACCCCTCCTTGGGTTTCCGAGGCAGTATCACTACGGAAGTAGGATTGCCCAACCTTCCTTCCGAGGAGTGGCTGGTGGGTTTGAACCGCCAGCCTTCTGGTTAGCAGTCAAGTGCTTTAGCCACTATGCTACCAGAGCTCCTATATTAGGGGATAGAGTTCCATTTCCCTAAAAATCTTCATTTTAGCTGATAACCAACATCCTACTACAGGCAGTCCCTGAGATACAAACGTCTGACTTACAGACAACTCCTACTTGCCCTTTAAACAAATCCTGTCATGCCTGATGAAGTAAAACAGGAACAAACCTGTTTTACAGGTTTTATACTTTTTCAAGTTTCAGAATTTTACAGATTCAGTACAGTATGCAGAAAGGGGAAAATTTACAGGTTGAAGCCCTGGAACGGTAGGCTCAGAAGAGATGTTGTGAGCCCTTTCAGGAGCCTGATGTGTGACGTTGGATTACTGGAAAAACTATAGGAGAGCAACATGGTCAGCCATCATCTTTGAGCAGGAGACCATCTTGTTTGAACAGGGTGCCACCTCCTTTGAGCAGGGCAGCACTGCTTCAGACTGTGCTCAAAATCCAAGGATTTGTTTGCTATGCAACATGTATGTTGTCCTTCTTCTATAAAAGGGAGATCAGGTTTCTAGCAAAGTTTCAACCCACAATTTTCCCATTCAGCTATCTTTCTAGTTTGCTGTAACTTTTAAAATCTGAGACTATTCTAGTAACGCTTCCTAGGCCATGACTAAACCAGGAAAAACTGGTTCAAAGCCCTAACAAATTCTTAAAGACTGTTAGAAATGGATCTAGTTTGTAATCAGGAGACTGCCTATACTTATCTTCAGGGTATGATGGTTGTTGAGATACAAAATGCTCTAAAGTTGTCAAGAATTTGCACCTTAGTGCTAATAAGTGTTAAACTTATTCTGGACATGAGATATCTTGAGAAGTGGAAAAATATACACTGAATCAAAAAGCAGTGGGCAACAGTCACTTTAAATTTTGCTTAGGTCAGGCTTTGTGGCTATTGCTTTAACTGATTAAAGAAGATCACTCCAAATTGCAGAACTACTTCACCAAAGAGAGAACCTTCTATTTTATCTCTAAGAGTAATGCAGTTTTGAATGTGA
The DNA here is from genome assembly GCF_000298275.1 of Orycteropus afer afer. Taxonomy (NCBI): domain Eukaryota; kingdom Metazoa; phylum Chordata; class Mammalia; order Tubulidentata; family Orycteropodidae; genus Orycteropus; species Orycteropus afer. Next base: position 1,499,584 of record NW_006922011.1, on the reverse strand, counting down.
CCATCTGGATAAGATGAAAAAAGTTTATATGAAAATCATACTTGGGGACTTCCAGTAAGATGGCGGAATAGACAAGCTACACAGACACTCTTCAACAAAGAAAAGAGAAACCAACTGACACAAATACAGAAGCTAATCCTGGACCCCTGAGCTTTGAAAGGAAGGATACAGAAGTGGATTAAATACCAACTAGTAGAAAAACCTGAATGAAAACAGTGAATAAGGAGACAAATGGAGCTGCAGACTGTGAGTTATCCTGACTTTGCAGCCAATTTGAGTATCTACAAGTGGTGTTAGGACATAGGCCAATAACCTAAAAATTACTCCTGCTTGCCAAGGACTGCATGGACAACTGCACTGGTGGCTGACAACTAAAAAGGGAAACGGCGAAGAAGGAGACAAACTGAGCTATGGACTCTCTGCCATCTGGAGGGTGCAGCCATTTTGAATATTTAAAAGTGGTGTGGCCATTTTGGATATTTAAAGCAGCAATATTCAGATCCCAGTGACCTAAGACTAGGGTCAGCCTGCCAAGGACAACACAGTCAACCACACTGGAGGCTGACTACTGGAAAGATGTGATATGCCTTCCCTGTGCTACTTTTAGACCTTATATCCTCTTTGTGAACAGAGTGTGGCCACCCCACACCTCCACCCACTTTCTGAACTGACAAGAGTATCATATGAGTCTGTGTGCTCGACAGAGCCTGGGTGCCTTGCCCCCCACCCAGCTTTCTGTTTCTTTTTTTTTTTTGGTTTGTTTTTAGGGGCTCTCATGGTATAGTGCCTATGGCATTTGACCGCTAACCAGAAGGTTGGTGGTTCAAACCCACCAGCCACTCCACAGAAGGAAGATTGGGCAATCTACCTCCACAAAGATTTACCATCTCAGAAACCCAAAAGGGGTCTCTGTGAGTTGGAATCAACTTGATAGAAGTGAGTTCGATTTGATTCGTTTTTGAATTATCCTTTTTTTTCTTCCTTTTTGTTTTTATTCTTTCTTTTTTCCTTCCTGGATTCTCTTTTTGGAGATTTTTCCCTCTTCCTTTTACTGATTCTTATCTTGTTTCTTTTTTTGGTTCTTCCCATCACTTGTTTTTCTTTTTGCATTTTTTTCTCATTTTCTTTTTCTTTATCATTTGCTTACTCTATCTCTTTACCCTTATTTCCCACTCCCCAGATAATGGGGGCTTTTATTTATTTATTTATCATTTGTCTTTTTAATGTATTTCTTTAAATATTTCTTCTTATTTATTGCATTTTCTTTTTTTTTTTCTTTTTGTTGATCATTCCTGTGTGTTCCTGCAGTGTGTTCTTTTTGTCCTCTTGTTTTCACTTTTTTGGTGTTTTTATTATTAGTAGTATTTTTTTTTTTTTTTGTCTAATGGAGTGGGAGACAGCAACCGTGTCGATACAACCCAACCATACTTGCACTTCCTGCAGCCTGACCTGCTGAGTGAGAGCCACCACTTGCTTCTGCACCACCTGACCAGTGATAGATGACAACCAATACAAGCCCAACTCACCCTTAACTACTCTTTAAAATAATTAACAGAGATCTGTGCTCCTTCTCTCATTTTCTACCACACCACCATGAGATGAGTGGTGAGTGCACAAGTGTTGCCAACTAGCAAATAGAAGAGCACAGTATTCTGCTTACTCAGATATATCAAAACAAATAAAGAAAAAATTAAAATCCTGAATCACACCAACATACAATCACCAATTAACTATAAATACAATAATGTCATAATTTCTCAGAGACAATAGACCATCACAGTCCACCCAAAGAAGCAAGATAAAGTAGTAGAAATAAGAGACCAGAATACAGACCCAGAAAACAACTCTCAGAAAGAAGCAACATTGGAACTCCCTGATAAGGAATTCAAAAGAATTATATTTAGGTACATTTAATGGCTTGAGAGACAGATCAAAGAAAACACTGAAAAAATTAAGGAAAACACAGACAAAACCCTAGAAAAATTTGGAAAGAATACAAGAACAAGATGATAAAATTAATGAAAAAATAGAAATGACACAAAAACAATAAACAGAAATCCAAAAGATTAATATTAAGATTTCAGAAATAGATAACCCATTGAATGCACAAAGTAGAATCAAATCAATGGAAGACAGAATTAATGAGATTGAAGACAAATATATCAATACTACTTTGTTAAGGGATCAATCAGACAAAAGATCAAACATAATGAAGAAACTCTAAGATTCATGTGGTATACCATCAAAAGAAATAACCTATGTGTAATCAGAAATCCAAAATAGGAAGAGACAGTTAAAACCACAGAGAAAATTATTGAAGATTTGTTGGAAGAGAATTTCCCTAACGTGATGAAAGACAAGAATATATCCATTCAAGAAGATCAACAAACCTCCAAACAGGATAGATCCCAAAAGAAAATCACCATGACATACCATAGTCAAACTCACCAAAACCTAAGACAAAGAAAGAATCCTGAAAGCAATACAGGAAAAATGAAAAGTTACCTACAAAGAGCAACCAATAAGACTAAGCTCTGATTTCTCAGCAAAAACCATGCAGAGGAGAAGGCAACAGATGATATATATAAAACCTTTAAAGAAAAAAGTTTCCTACCAAGAAATTTATACCCAGTAAAATTGTCCCTCAAATATGATGGTGAAATTAGGACATTTCCAGATACACAGAAATTAAGGGAATTTCTTAAAATCAGACCAACCTTATAAGAGATGCTAAAGGGAGTCCAATGGACAGAGAACCAACAATAGCAAACAACAACCAACCATTAACACACATAATGACAAAACCCATAAACCAACCCAGTTCTGAAAGTATCCAAAGTAAAATAAGCTTACAAACCTGTAAACAGGAAACCAGAGACATCAATTGGCAAATGAGGACAACCACAAAATAAAAAGAGGGAAAAATTATGTAGTTACACAACTTCTAAATGGTGAGGAAGTAAGACAATTTCAACAAAGAACAGACTGTACTAAACTTGGGAAGAAAATTATAAATCACAGGGTAACTTCAAAGCAAAATAATAAACTTCAAAGCAAAATGAAAAAGAGGACAAGCACAAATATTTAGCAAATATTGAAACAATAGAAACATAGGAAATGATAACATGATTCATAACAAAATGAGTTCAGTACAGAAAATTAAATGGAACAGAGAAATAAGCAACATCACACAAAAACAAACACATAAAAAAATGACAGCAACAAATTCACAATTGTCAAAAATTACACTGACTGTAAATGGATTCAATGTACCACTCAAGCTAAAAAATAATAATAATAATAACATATCAATATACTGTCTAAAAGAGACACACCTTAGAGACAAATGCAAAAACAGACTAAAAATCAAAGGCTGGAGAAAGATATATCAAGTAAATGGTGATCAAAAAAATAGCAGGAGTAGCAATATTAATTTGTAATGAAATTGATTTTAAGACAAAAACTCTTATAAGAGACAAAAACAGAACAAACCAAACTCATTGCCATTGAGTCGATTCTGACTCATAGTGACCCCTTCTTGGGTTTCCAAGGTCCTATCTCTATGGAAGTAGATTTCTCAGTCTTCCTTCCAAGGAATGGCTAGTAAGTTTGAAACTGCTAGCCTTCTGGTTAGCAGTCAAATGCCTAAGGCACTACACCACCAGAGCTTCTATAAGAGACAAGATGGACATTATATAATGATTAAAGGATAGATTGAATGAGAGGACATAATCATAATAAATATCTATGCACCTGACAAAAGAGCCCCAAAATATATTAATCAGACTTTAACAGAACTGAAAAAACAAATAGAGGACTCCACAATCATAGTAGAAGACTACAATACACCACTTTCAATGAAAGATAGAACAAATGGAAAGAAACTCAACAAAGATGCAGAAGAGCTAAACAGTACAATGCACCAACTTAACCTTATAGGCATCTACAGAGCACTTCACCCAACAATAGCACAATATACATTCTTTTCCAGCACACATGGAACATTCTGCAGGATAGACCACATGTTAGGCCACAAAGCAAGCCTCAATAAATTTAAAAACATTGAAATACTGCAAAGCATCTTCTCAGATCACAATGTTATCAAATTAGAAATCAACAATAGGAAAATCAATGGAAAAAGAGCTAACACATGGAAACTGAATAACACCCTCCTTAAAAATGACTGGGTAATAGAAGAAATAAAAAATGAAATTAAAACATTCCTTGAATCAAATGAGAACAGAAACACAATATGTTGATACCAAAATCTTTGGGAAGCAAAAGCAGTGATCAGAGGCCATTTTATAGCAATAAATGCATACATCAAAAAGAAGAAAGAGCCAAAGTCAACACTTTAACCTAGCATCTCAAACAATTAGAAAAAGAGCAGCAAAAAAATCCTAGAGTCATCAGAAGAAAAGAAATAATAAATATTTGAGTAGAAATAAATGAAACTAAATAGACAATAAAAAAAAATCAAGACCAGAAGTTGCTTTTTTGAAAAGATTATTAAAATTGACTACTGCCAAACTTAACAAAGGAAGAGAGAGAATACAAATAACATGAAAAAGAAATGTCTTGGGCAATGTCACAATAGAACCAAATGAAATAAAAAGGATAATATCAGGATACTATGAAGAACTGTGGGAGCTCTGGTGGCATAGTGCCTAAGGCACTTGACTGCTAACCAGAAGGTTGGTGGTTCAAACCCACCAGCCACTCCCTGGAAGGAAGATTGGGCAATCTACTTCCATAGTGATACTGCCTCGGAAACCCAAGGAGGGGTCACTATGAGTCGGAGACAACTCAATTTTCCACATAACAACAACAATAACATAAAGACCTGTACTCCAACAAATCTGAAAATCTAAAACAAATGGAAAGATTTCTACAAACATACTTGTGGTAGTTAAGGTTGTGTGTCTATTTGGCTGGGCCTGGTTGACTGGCTGGGTAGCTGGATGTAGTATTCCCCATGATGAGACTGCTAGTCAACTCCATGGTGGAATCTACTGCAAGCAGCTGAATAGCTGTCTTAGCAATGTGGTCTGCTTCCTGTATATAAGGAGAAGCTTGGGAACAGTCTCTAACTTATTGCATGCTTGAACCTTGCACGTAGCATGTCATTGTTCAGCGTCCTGCCATACTCTGCCGACCTTGGGACTTTCAATGGACTTGAATCAATGGCCTGCTGTGTAGTCTGGTAATATCAGGACTGTGTCTTTTCATTTATCGACCTTGTGTTTGTCAGCCTCAGCAGCTAGCAGTTGCCTGAGTGGAGAGATGCCTCTAGCTTCATTGGGCCAGGAGCAAGAGACAGAGATAATGCCCAGGGCTGAAGGGTTTTCACCCAGCTCCTAGAGCCTGGCACTTTGAACTCAGACTTAAAGCCTCCAAACTAAGAGAATAAACTCCTGTTTGTTAAAGCCATCCCATTTGTGGTCTATTTCTATCAGAGCGGCACTAGGTAACCAGAACAATACTACTTACCTAAACTAACAGAGATTGAGATGGAAAATTTGACAAGATCCATAACAAAAGAAGAAACTGAAAAGGTCATTAAAAAATTACCAACAGAAAAAAGTCCTGGCCCAGATTGTACCACTGGAGAATACTACCAAATGTTCAGAGAACTGACACAAATTCTACTCAAACTGTTCCAGAATATAAAAAAGGATGGAATCCTCCCAAATTCATTTTATGAAGCAAGCATAACCTTGATACCAAAACTGGGAAAAAAAATCACTAAAAAGGAAAACTATAGACCAATGAATACATACCTCATGAATGCAGATATAAAAATCTTCAATAAAATCCTAGCCAATAGATTGCAACAACATATCAAAAAAATACATTATGACAAATTGGGTTTCATATACTATGTATGCAAAGAGTGGTTCAACATTACAAGAACAATCCATGTAATCCATCACATAAGTAAAATAAAGGAAAAGAACCACATGATCATATCAATTGAGACAGAAAATGCATTTGATAAAATCCAACATCCATTACTGATGAAAAAAAAAAAAAACACCTCTCAGAAAAATAAGAATAAAAGGGAAATCCTCAACATAATAAAAGGCTTATATGCAAAACCAACAGCCAAATTTATTCTCAATGGAGGGAGACTGAAATCATTCCCCTTGCATTCCCCTTGGAATCAGGCAAGGATGCCCTCTATCACCACTTCTATTCAACATTGCACTGGAAGTACCAGCCAGGGCAATAAGGCAAGAAAGGGAAAACAAAGGCATCCAAATTGGTAAGGAAGAAGTCAAACTATCCCTATTTGCTGATGATATGATCCTATACATAGAAAAACCAGGAGAATCAGCAAGAAAACTACTGGAATTAATTGAGAGATTTAGCATTGTGGCAGAATACAAGATCAACATACAAAAATCAGTTGGATTCCTCTACACTAGCAAAGAGATTGCTGAAAAGGAAATAAGGAAATCAATAGCATTTACAGTGTTGTTGCTGTTGTTGTGTGCTATCAAGTAAGACCTGACTCATAGCAACCCCTCCCTGGGTTTCCAAGGCAGTATCACTATGGAAGTAGATTGCCCAATCTTCCTTCTGAGGAGTGGCTGGTGGGTTTGAACCACCGGCCTTCTGGTTAGCAGTCAAGTGCCTTAGGCACTACACTACCAGAGAAATAAAATACTTGGGAGTAAATCTTACCAGGGACACAAAATATGTGTACAAAGAAAACTATAGAGCACTACTTCAAGAAACCATAAGAGATCTATGTAAATGGAAGAACATACCATGCTCATGGATAGGAAGATTGAACATTGTGAAAATGTCAATTCTACCCTAAGCAATCTATACATTCAATGCAATCCCAATCCAGATCTCATAACCATTCTTCTAGGATATGGAAAAACCAATCACTAACTTTATATGGAAAGGAAAGAGACCTTGGATAAGCAAAGCACTATTGAAGAAGAAGAACAAAGTAGGAGGTCTCACACTCCGAGGTCTCAAAACCTATTATTCAGCCACAGTAGTCAAAATACCCTGGTATTTGTACAATGAGAGACACATAGACTAGTGGAATAGAATTGAGAACCCAGAAATAGATCCATCTACCTGTGGTCTTCCGATCTTTGACAAAGGGCCAAAATCCATTAGACAGTGAAGGATAGTTTCTTTAACAAATGGTGCTGGCAAAACTGGTTATCCATTTGCAGAAAAATGAAACAAGATCCATACCTCCCACCATACACAAAAACTAACTCTACATGGGTCAAAGACTCAAATGTGAAACTTAAAACTATAACATTCTTCAAGGATAAACTAGGAGCAAATTTAGGGGCCCTAATTTATGGCATAAATAGACTGTCAAGCATAACCCAAAATGCACAAACAGCAGAAGATAAAATAGAGGATTGGGACTTTCTGCAAATTAAATGTTTATGTACTTCAAAAGACCTCCAAAAGAGTGAAAAGAGAATCCACAGATTGGAAAAAAAAAAAAAATTCAGCAATGACATACCTGACAAGGAACTTATCTTTATAGAAAATGCCAACTCCTCAACAACAAAAAGATAAATAATCCAATTTCAAAATGGGCAGAAGATGTGAATAGACACATCACCAAAGAAGATATTCAGGTGGCCAACAAACACATGAAGAAGTGTTCATGATCATTAGTCATTAGAGAAATACAAATCAAAACAACAATGAAAATATCATCTTGCCCCAGCACTAATAGCAAATTTCAACAACACAGAAAATAACAAATGCTGGAGAGGATGTGGAGAGATTGGAACTCTTGTACACTGCCAGTGGGACTACAAAATGATACAACCACTGTAGAAAGCAATATGGCAATTCCTTAAAAAGTTGGAATTAGAATACCATTTGATCCAGCAATCCCACTACTAGGTACATATCCTAAAAAAGTGAGAGACAGGACACAAATAGATATATGACACTGATGTTCATCATAGCACTACTCACAATAGCAAAGAGTTGGAAACAACTTAAGTGCCCATCAAAAGAAGAATGGATAACCAAACTATGGGACATATACACAATGGAATACAATACAACACTAAAGAATGTAGAATCTGTGAAACACTGCATAACGTGGATGAAGTTGGAGGACATTATGCTGAGTGAAACAAGTCAATCACCAAAGAACAAATATTGTATTAGTTCACTATTGTACAAAGTGAAGGAAAGCTTTATACATGGAAGGATGCTTTCTTTGTTGGTTACCTGGGATGGGAGGGAAAAGAAGGACACACTGCTAGATAGGTAGAGACAAGCATTGATTTGGGTGAAGATACGGGCAATGTGGGAGCTCTGGTAGCATAGTGCCTTAGGCACTTGACTGCTAACCAGAAGCTGGTGGTTCAAACCCACCAGCCACCCTTGGAAGGAAGATGGGGCAATCTACTTCCATAGTGATACTGCCTTGGAAACCCAAGGCGGGTCACTATGAGTCAGGTCCGACCCAACGGCACATAACAACAACAACAACAGCAAGGGCAATGTACCAAAAGTGAGTGATCAATATGGGTCACTAAAGAAGAGGAAGACATAGAGAGGTACAAGGGAGGGCAGACAACAAAGATGAGCCCTTTTGCATATAGAGTACTGCATTGTCAGTAATGGCAAGCATTGATCTACAGGTGGATAAATGAATGGACAGGCTGAATGATCAGGTATGTCTAGGAATAGGGGATTGTGCCCATGACCACATACAGAGTTGACAGATGATGTTTCTACATGTGTATTTGTAGGTGGTATAAGAATGGCTGGGTGTATAGTAGAGCTGACAAGGGGCAAGATTGTGGTGGATTCTTGGCCACAGCCAGCTACCCTGAGGGAAAAAGAAGTTGGACTTGTGGGGTCAGAACAATGATTGCAGGAGAAATCAAGCTCAGTTGGCACAACATTCTACACTAAAATATTGATCTGCATTGTATTTTAGTGAGTAGTGACTAGGGTCTTAAAAACTTGCAAATGGCTCTCTAAATACAATGACGGGTCTTTCTTCATCCAGAACAAAGAAGAAGGAAGAAAACCAAAGGCGAATGGAAACAATTAGTCCAAGGGACTGGTAGGCCATGCAATCATCATCTTATATGATCATGAGACAAGAACTAGACGGTGCCCAGCTACCACTGTCAACCACTCAGAAAGGTATTAGTGCAGGAGATCCTGGATGGAATGGGATAGTAATGTGGAACAAAACTCAAAATCATAAAGAAAAAAAGACCATATTTACTGGTCTGATAAAGCCTGGTAAGACCCTCGAGACTTTGGCACCTAGTTACCCCTTCAGGTCTGGAACTGAACTCACTACTGTGGTTTCCAGCCAAACAATAGACAGGCATATGGGGTGACCATTTACATCAAGTAGATACACTCCATGGAGTGATCAATCAATCAACTGTGGGAGAACAGAAGGGAGATAGTTAGGGGATGGGAGTGCATGGTAGGGAAGGACACAGGAAGGAGAAAACATTGTGGGGAATTGCTGGCAATGTCATGAAACAAAATGTGTATGAAATGCTATGTGGAAAATGAATTTGTTCTGTAAAGTTTTACCCAAACCACAATAAATTTTTTTTTTTTTAAATCATACTTGGAAGAAAATATACCTTAAGATAAAATTCAATGCTTCATCAATATGAAAGATAATTGCAATCCCTCAGAAATTGTCAGATGGTTTTTTGGAGGGCCAGAACTGGTAAGGAAGGCCAGGAAGCTGAAGTGGAACAGTTTGGAATAACTAAGGGCGACGAACTCATCTGTCAGTTTGTCATCCTGTGGTGGCTTGGATGTTGCTGTGAGGCTGGAGGCTGTGCCCCCTGTGTTTCAAGTGCCAACAGGGTTAGCCATGGTGGACAGGTTTCAGTGGAGCTTCCAGCCTAAGACAGACTCAGAAGAAGGAAGAGGCCATTCACTTCTCAAAGAATTGGCCAGTGAAAACCTTATGAATAGTGGTGAAACACAGTCTGATATGTTACTGAAAAATAGCCCTGAAACAGTGTCTGATATAGTGCCAGAGGATGAGCCCCTCAGGTAAGAAGGCACTCAAAATATGACTAGGAAAGAGCTGCCTTCTTAGAATAGAGCCGACCTTGATGACATGGATGGAGTAAAGCTTTCAGGACCTCCTTTTATTGATGTGGCACAACTAAAGATAAGAAGAAACAGCTGCAAATATCCATCAATAATCAGAACATGGAATGTAAAAAGAATGAATCTAGGAAAATTGGAAGTTGTCAAAAAAGAAATGGAACACATAAAGATCAATATCATAGGCATTACTGAGCTACATGGGACTGGTCTTGGTCATTTTGAATCAGACAACCATATGATCTACTATGCTGGGAATGACAAATTAAAGAGGAATGGCATGGCATTCATTATCACAAAAATTGTTTCAAGACCCTGAAGTACAATGCTGTCACAAGGATATATATAATATCTATGTATATATATAATATCTATCTATATATATATAATATCTATATATCCACAAGGAAGACCAGTTAATACTACTATTGTTCAAATTTATGCACCAACCACCAAAGACAAAGACAAAGAAATTGGAGATATTTACCAGCTTCTGCAGTCTGAAATCGACCAAATATGCAATCAAGATGTGATGATTTTCACTGGTGATTGAAATGCAAAAGGTGGAAAAAAAGAATCACCGGTAGTTGGAAAATATGGTCTTGGTGATAGAAATGATACTGGAGATCACATGATGGAATTTTGCAAGACCAACAACTTATTCATTGCAAATACCTTTTTTCAACAACACAAATGGTGGCTATACACATAGACTTCAGCAGATGGAGTACATGGGAGCAGATTGACCACATCTGTGGCAAGAGGTGATGAAAAATCTCAATATCTTCAGCCAAAACAAGGCCAGGAGCTGATTGTGGAACAGACCATCAACTGCTCAAATGAAAGTTCAAGTTGAAACTGAAGACAATTTAAACAACTCCATGAGAGCCAAAATATGACCTTGATTTTATTCCTCCTAAATTTAGAGACCATCTAAAGAATAGCTTTGATGCATTGAATACCAATGACCGAAAACCAGAAGAACTGCGGGATGACATCAAGAACATCACCCAAGAAGAAAGAAAAGAGTCACTAAAAAGGAAAGGTAGAAAAGACCAAAGTGGATGTCAGAAGAGACTCTGAAACTTGCCTTAAAACAGAGAATAGCTAAAGCAAATGGGAGAACCAGCAGGATAAAAGAGCTAAACAGAAGATTTCAAAGAGCAGCTCAAGAAGACAAAGTCAATTATTATAATGAAATGTGCCAAGAGTTGGAGTTAGAAAACAAAAAGGGAAGAACATACTCAGCATTTATCAAACTGAAAGAACTAAAGAAAAAATTTAAGCCTTGACTTGCAATATTGAAAGATTCCATGGGCAATTTGTTGAATGATGCAGGAAGCATCAAAAGAAGATTGATGGAATACACAGAGTCACTATACTAAAAATAATTGCTAGATGATCATCCATTTCAAGAGGTGGTATTGATCAAGAACCAATGGAAATGAAGGAAGAAATTGAAGCTGCATTGAAGGTATTGGCAGAAAACAAGACTTCAGAAATTGATGAGATACACATTGAAATGTTTCAACAAATGGATGTCCCACTAGAGACACTCATTTGGCTATGCCAAGAGATTCAGAAGACAACAACCTGGCCAGCTGACTGGAAGAGATCCATATTTATACCCATTCCAAAGAAAGATGATCCCACACAATGTGGAAATTATCAAACAGTATCATTGATATCACATGCAAGTAAAATCTTACTGAAGATAATTCAAGAACGGTTGAGTAGTATATTGACATAGAACTTCCAGAAATGCAAGCTGGATTCAGAAGGGAACGTGAAGTGAGGGATATCATTGCTGATGTCAGATGGATCTTGGCTCAAAGCAAAGAATACTAGAAAGATGTTTACTTCTGTTTTATTGACTATGCGAAAGCATTTGTGGTGTGGATCATAACAAATTATGGATAACTTTGAGGAGAATGGGAATTCCAGAACACTTAACTGTACTCATGAGGGACCTGTACATAGACCAGGAGTCTGTTGTTTGAACAGAACAAGGGGATATTGCATGGTTTAAAATCAGGAAGGGACTGCGTCAGGGTTGTATCATTTCAGCATACTTATTCAACTTGTATGCTGAGCAAATAATGCAAGAAGCTAGACTATGTGAAGAAGAACATGGCATCAGGATTGGAGGAGGGCTTATTAACAACCTGCGATACGCAGGTGACACAACTGTGTTTGCTGAAAGTGAGGATAACTTAGAGCACTTACTGATGAAAATTAAAGACTACAGTCTACAGTATGGATTACACCTCAATATAAAGAAAACAAAAATCCTCACAACTGGACCAATAAGCAACATCACGATAAATGGAGATTAGATTGAAGTTGTTAAGGATTTCATATTACTTGGTTCTACCATTAACGCCAATGGAAGCAGCAGCCAAGACATCAAAAGACATATTGCATTGGGCAAATCTGCTGCAGAAGACCTCTTTCAAGGGCTGAAGAGTAAAAATATCTCCTTGCAGACTAGGGTGCACCTAACCCAAGCCATGGTATTTTCAATCGCCTCATATGCATGTGAGAGCTGGACAATGAATAAGGAAGATTGAAGAAGAATTGATGCTTTTGAGTAGTGGTGTTGGTGAAGAATGCTGACAGTACCGTGGACTGCTAAATGGACTAACAGATCTGTCCTGGAAGAAGTACAGCCAGAATGTTCCTTGGAAGTGAGAATGGCCAGACTTCTTCTCACCTGCTTGGTCATGTTGTCAGAAGGGACCATTCTCTGGAGAAGGAGGTCATGCTCAGTAAAGTGGAGGGGCAACAAAAAAGGGGAAGACCTTCAATGAGATGGATAGACCTGGTGGCTGCAGCGATGGGCTCAGGTATAGTAGGGATAGTAAGGTTGGCACAGGACCAGGCAGTGCTTCATTTTGTTGTACATAAGGAGGCTATGAGTCATGAGACGACTCGACGGCACATAACAACAACAGAACATTGACTAAAGAAAATTAGGTAAATCTAAAGGGGTTAGTTTATTTCCTTAATTGAGGCAGATGAATTGTTTTCCACAATCCAAAAGGTACAGGTGACAATGAAATATATTCTGAGGTGCACAAAGTAGTTCTTTGAGCAGGGAAAATAAAATAGGAAGCTATTTAAAGAACTAGAATTTATGTAACAAAACCCAACCAAACCCACTGCCAGTGAGTCAATTCTGACTCGTAGCAACTCCCATTGGGTTTCCAAGGCAGTAAATCTTTGTGGAAATAGATTGCCTCATCTTCCTTTCATGAAGCAACTGGTGGGTTTGAACCACCAACTTTCTGGTTAGCAGTCAAATGCCTTAAGCACTGCACCACCTGAGCTCCTGGGGTTTATCAAAGGTGAGGGAAAATAAAATAAATTATAGATGGGTTCCTCTCAGAGCAAGGCTTTACTTGAGTGCTGGCAGCAGCAGTCTTGTTGCCTGTACTTTGCTGAGCATTGCTCAGGCCTGGCAGGAGCCTTGATGGTAGAACCACAACATTAGAAAGTTTACTGGAAAATGCATCCAAGGAGAGGGCCTAAAATTTTACCCACATGACAGTAAACAATAGACTTTTCCTTCTAAACATTTGTGCCAAGGGAACTTTTGGAAGGCCATTTCTTGAGAAAACAATTCCAACACAAGCTGTTAGCAGTCACTGGAAGGTGAAAACCTTTCTATGTCTGCAGCTATCACAGTGTCATTAGTAACTGTTCATCAAAGCTAGAAGACTCATCTGAGATTATGCTAGGAAGAAAATAGGATGTTTATCTCAGGCATTCTTATTTCCAGCAGGAAGTAAAGTGAGACTCTCCCTGCCACCCCACTCATAGCAAGACTGAAGCCTCAAAGCCTGCATTAGGGTTCTCCACCCAATATGGTAAAGAGACAAGTTGAATTCCACCTGAGGACAACTGGTCAAAAAGCTTAACACTAAACCAGCCATCAAGTCAATTCCAACTCACGGCAACCACATGTATATCAGAGTAGAAAAGTGCTCCATAGGCCTTCAGTGACTGACTTTTTCAGAAATAGATCACCAGGCATTTCTTCTGAACAGCCTCTTGGTGAATTTGAATGGCCAAACTTTCAGTTAATAATGAAGTATATTACTGTTTGCACCATTCAGGGATTGATGACACTCAAAATAAAGTAAAGCTTCTCAGCATACTAAATCAAATTCTGTATGCACTTTTCATTTTCCACATTCTAATTTGGTTCTCTGAATTGCATTGTATGTTTGGCATCTACCATCTTGAGTGAAGTTTCCCAAATCTGACCAATAACCAGATGAAAGTCTCAAAGCCTACTGAATCCATATCCCTAGATTGGGGCATAGAAATGAGTGCATATGTCCCCAAAAGAGTTGTACCACTATGTTATGTTATGACAACCATATTCCTGATCGCTGCAAACAAAAAACAATCTAACTTTTCAACAACAGGAGCATGAATAAACAAATTGCAACACAATGAAATAATACACAGTGAAGAAAAAGAACAAGTCACTGATTCTTACAATAATATGGTTGAATCTTAAAAGCATTATATGAAGCAAAATCAATGAGACACGAAAGAATACAAAGTGAATGATTTAATTCTTCTGAAATTTGAGCAAAGGGAAAATTAATATAGAGAAATAGAAAAATCAGAACAGTGATTACTTCAGCCCAGGGATATTAACTCTAGGGGCATGAGGGAATTTTCTAGAGATGGTGAATACAAATGTATATATGTTTACAAATAGTTATCAAACTATATACTATAAAATATTACATTTTCCTTATATAATCATTTTTTAATTTTTTTTTAAATTTAAGTTTCTTTAATTTAAAAAAAATATATAAGGGACTATCAATTTTCTAAAAGATTTGGTAAATTCTTTCCATTACACTATATATTTTGCTTTACTATTTTTTTCTTTTTAAGCACACAGACACACACTCATTTTCCACCCTCCTACTGGTTATAATGTTAAAGGCTGTTACTCTAGGATAATTTACATCTTTATTAAATAAGCTACGGAGTTTGAAATCTGTTGAATTCACTAAACTGAATTATTTGAAGTGCTTTTGAGGTGTTAAAATTCTTAACAGGTATTTCACTATCTCTTAAGAGGCCTTGTAATAAAAACAAGTTCCAGTGTAAAATCAAGCACCGACCAGTTCCATTCAGGAAAAGCATAAATTCCCTTTTAACTCTATTGTGAGTTATTGTATAGATGTTATATTTGCAATTGCTTTTAAGTGCTAGGAGTTATTCTTGTACGAAAGTTTTAAGTATAGCCTTTCTAATTGTAATTATTTTAGTCTCCTTGAATTACTGCTAAAGGTTTGCACATTTATTATTTTAGGAAATTGAATAACCTGGAGTTGCAAGTTCCTTGTTCAACCGGTCACCACAAGGGCTCCGTTTTATGAATATTAGAAAGCGTCTGGTGTTTCAGGGACTTCAGCCTGGCCTCTGCCTATCCTCCCACCTGCTCCTCTGTGTGTCCCAGTTAGTGTTGCCCTCTGTATTTTCACTTTTCCCCATCCCTCCCCACTCACCTGCCCCAACAGCAAACAGAGATCATCTGAGTTCTGAAGAGCCTCTCATCATATTTTACAATGAACCTACCAATGCTGCTTGATAACAGTTTTGAAGATTAAAAATAAATAGGGTGATAATTATATAGTTTGTCATAGATATTTTGCTCCCACATCTTATTATCTGAGGAGCAGGTTGGTTGAACATATGCATTTTCCATTTGCAAGGGGTCAGTTCTGTATATGCTGTAATTTAGTTTATGCCTGGCTTTCAGCTCACACCTGCAACTCCAAATGAAGCTCCTGAGCAGACTAATGAATGATTTCATGAAATAAGCAGGAAAGAAAATAACTGAGCAAATTTTCCAGAGCCCAACAGAATCTCCAAATATATAACCTTGTTTCAGTGGAAAATACAGTCAAATACTAAATACAGAGTCAAAACATGTTTTGGTGGTACAGAGAAATTCCTCCCATTTACTACAGCACCTCATCTCTGCAGAATGTGTGTGTGTCTTCAGTTCTCCTCTTAGGATTCTGAGCCACCCAGATTCACAGATCCAGTACTTAAACACACCTGAAATTTTCTCTCACCTCTGATATTATATTCCTAGATTTCCTTAATTCTCATGAGTCTAAGAGGACCACTGCCTGGCTACATTTCTTCAAAGTAGGACCAAATACTTTGTGTAATTCCTACTAGACAACATCCCTATAGTTAAGTTTTCAGGTATGACTTCCAGAAGCAAAATGCACAGTGTAGTGAAGAGACATTAAGTTCTCTATAATTTCAAGAACAGAAATAGTGCAGTTGAAGAGTGAAGAAAAACATCTTTGTGCAACTATCCACCTATTAACCCTCAACAAATTAAAAAATTCCACTCTTCTAAACTCTGTTTTGGTAGCTGATTAATTGTACTGATGGTTCCTGTGCTTATCAAAATAGCATCTGTCAATCTCACCAAAAAGATGAGTCATGTCTGTGTGCTTTCTTGTAGTGCTAAAACAAATTATTGGGGTCTGAATATCCTTTTGATGGATTGAGTTCCTGGTGAGCACAGTTAAACAAGTCATTAGTTTGAGCACAGAATTTTTCCACACTGCAATGATCTACTAATGAGCTGGCTGCTGCCACACATTAATCAGTTGGGGGATTTGAACAATAGAAAATCTGAACAATTTTTTTTTTCTCTCTCTCTTTTTAAACTGAGGTATAATTTACATACAGTAAATGAATGCATAGATTGTAAGTGCATATTAGATGAGCTTTGACAAATGTATATATCTATGTAACTGTATCCCAATCAAGAAATAGAACATTTCTATCATCCCAGAAAGTTCCTTCATGACCATTCCAGTCAACCCCACCACCATCACCCAAAGGTAACCACTGTTCTATTACCATTGATTAGTTTTGCCTATTCTAAAGATATGTAAACAGAATCATATGATGTATACTATTTTGTATCTGACTCCTTTATTTCAACATAATATTTTCCAGACTCATCCATGTTGCTGTGTGTATACATATTTTATTTGTTTATTATGTGGCTATACAGCAATTTGTTTATCCATTCTCTGGGAATGGACACTTGGGTTATTTCCAGTTTGAAGTTATTATAAATAAAGCTGCAATGAACATTCTTGTACAAGCCTTGTCTAAAGAAGATAATGCATTTCTTCCTGTTACTTCTTTCTCCTTTGGCAAGTATCTTTGATTGTCTTTGACAAGAGCAGTCTTAAAAACTCAATTCCAACTATTGAACAGGTGTTAATGACCTGCTTACTGTAGGTAAGAAGAAGAGTACTCAAAAGAAGAGTGAGCTGCCTAAAACAGGCCTTCAGAGGCTCTGTCAATAATAAGATGTTAGGCTTATTGTTGCAAAAGCACCAATGCACCAATTACTGGGTCATCCTCAGAGCTTCTTGTTGTTAGTTGCCTCAAGCAGATTCCAACTCATGGCAATCCCATGTGCAGGCAACTTAAAACATTTTTTATTCATAATGTCACTTGGTTTTTAGCAATGAAATCTCTGCTAAAATAGAGAGCATTATACAAATTAACACCATTTCAACTCCTTGTTACTAAGGTAATCTTAGATGGTTCTCTCCTTTTGCTTCTGCTTTGTAAGGTAGGGGCTCTGCAAATCTGCTTGGGTGGCATTCAATGGCTGGAGCCAGCATTAGGGGAAGAAAGCAATTGCTCATGTTGAAATGGCTGCAGTTTGGTGTGATCAGCAGCCATGCTCTTCAAGAGGATTAAGATACATCCCTTTGATAATACAAAAAAAACAAAGAAACAAAAGACACTGCTTGAAAATAATGATTTCACCACAGACCACATTTTGCTTTAGTCAAATCTTTTTTTTTTTTCCTAATGAAAAAGTATGTGGACTTATCTCTTGAAAATGCCAACATGGCTGTGAACACTGGGGAAATTAAAAGACTGAATAGAATGGATTTCTTATGAAAAATTGGTATGAGTATGCAGAGATTTGCATGGCTTATTTATTAAGTACTGTGCTAGAGGAGGATTGTCTGCCTCAGACTTACATATTACTTTGTGGCAGGGGTTTTTAAATATAGGTTGTTGTTGTTGTTGTTGTTGTTGTTGTTGCATTGCACAAAACCTAATTCAAGTGGAATCTAAAACTTAGTTACTTGGGCCACTTTGGCTCTGAAATAGAAATCAGTAAATTAGAAATATAAATACTATCTCCACCCCCCATGTCCAGAAAAGGAAAAGCTTTAAAGAAAATTCAGTATCCTCTTGACAAAGTGTCAACAATTCTTTCTTAGAAACAGAAATCAGGTAGAACACTAATGAAGGTGTCTAGAATAATGAAAGCTACCTGCCAAGACTGGTGGTCAGTATATCCCCCTTTAGCACTGTGGCCAAAAAGAACCAAGAAAAACATCTTAATCATGCAGTGGAAGAGAGTCATACTTTGAGATCACATGTTACAAAATGGGAACAGCTAACATAATTATGAATATCAGTGCGGCTTCCACCTAGTTCAAAGGCAAGAGTGGTCTCATCTATTTAATGGGGGTAATTATGGCTTAGTGACTTGAAGTTATATGCTGCCAGTTAATAGTATTATTCCCCGCTGCTAATGCTTCTTGTTTGTTGTTTGAAAATTGTTTTGTAGCTATTAGTTAATCTTCAGAATATTCCCCAGAGACTGAGTCAATTCCTGTCTTATTTGAGGAGAGGGAGATGATCAGGTAGAGAAAGGTCATACAGACACTAAAGACAAATATTGGCCTTCAAGAATACCTGCTCCCAGTCCTGATCAAATTTACTACTTTTAACCAAAAATACAAATCTCTACAATGAGTCTGTGAAATGCCTTGTGATCACTCTTCAAAATGATATTTTCAAAATTTTGGCCAAAAATAGTACAAAATGGGACATTGAAAATAGGTTGGATCTTGACCTTTTATGGCCCTCAACATTACACCTTCATATGTGACATAATATCACTTTTCCCCAATGTAGCATTTCAATTTGAGTGTCCTCAGAGAAAACTTTTTGCCTCTTAGTAACAACCTTGTCAGACTAAGTAGCTAATTAGAATTTCTTCCTAAATATATAAGTCTGTTGTTATTAGAAAATACTTCTTAATCAAAGAAAAAGTTGTACTTTGCATCAAAAAGAACAAGTAGCCTACAATATCCAAGGCAGTGTCCTTTGTTCCAATGTTTCCAGGTGGTACAAACTGTCTGTGTTTGGCTACTAGCCTAAGGGTTGGCAGTGCAAGCCCACCCAGCAGCAATACAAAGGTGTGATGATCTGTTTTTGTAAAGATTAGAGCCAACAAAACCCTCTGGAGCATTTCTACTCTGTAACATATGAGGTCACCACAGGTCAGAATCAACATGACAGGACTTGCAGTAAGATGGAGGAATAGGCAGACAAGCAACACAGACCCTCTTCAACAAAGAAAAGAAAAACCAATTGACAGAGATACAGAAGATAACCCTGGAGCCCTGAGCTTTGAAAGGAACCATACAAAGTAGATTAGGCACCAACTAGTGGAAAAACCTGAACAAAAACAGTGACTGTCAGCTACTCTGACCGCACCAACAGCCTGAATATTTCCAAGTGGTGTTGGGACCTGAGAATTGACCTAAAGATCAGCCCTGGTTACCAGGGCTGTAGGGACGACTGCGTTGGTGGCCTATGACTAAGAAAGGAAACAGCAAGGAAGGAGACAACCTGAGCTGTTGACTTTCCACTGTCCAGAGGATGCAGCCATTTTGTATATTTAAAGTGATCGAGGGCACAGCCATTTTGAATATTTACAAGCAGTGATCATTTTGGATATTCAAAGTGACTAAGGGTGCAGCCATTTTGAATCTTTACAAGTGGTGGTTTGGATTTTAAAGTGATAGCATTCCCATTCGGATTCCAGGGACCTAAGAATAGGCTCTGTTTGCCAAGGTTGGCAGGGACATATGAGAGGCTGACAACAGGAAAGGAGACAGGTGGTGAGTGTATAACTGCTGCCAACTAGTGAATAGAGGAGCATAGCACAGTACCCTGCCTGTATAGATAACATACAAACAAAACAAAGAAAACAAAAATCATGGGCAAGTCACTCCAACATAAAATCACCAATTAAATATAAACACAATAACATCAAAATGCCTCAGAGATAACAGATCATCACAGTGCATACAAAGAAGCAAGATAAAGCAGGGAAAACAAGGGACCAGGATACAGACCCAAAACACATCCCTGAGGAAGGCACAGCATCAGAACTCCCTGATAAGGAATTCAAAAGAATTATATTTAGGTATCTTCAAAAGATTGAGAGACAGATCAAGGAAAACACAGACAAAACCCTAGAAAAATTTTGGAAGAAAATACAAGAAGAAAATGACAAAATCAATGAAAAATTAGAAATGATTCAAATCTATAGATAGAAATACAGAAGATTAATACTAAATTGTCAGAAATAGATAACACATTGAAAGGGCAAAGGAGTAGAATTGATGCAATTTGAAGACAGAATTAATGAGATTGAAGACAAATACCTGAATACTTCTTTGGAAAGGGATCAATCAGGAAAAAGATCAAAACAAAATGAAGAAAGCCTAAGGTTCATGTGGGATACCATCAGAAGGAATAACCTACATGTCATTGGAATTCCAGAACAAGAAGAGAAAAATAAAACCACTGAGAAAATTTTCCAAAATTTGTTGGAAGAGAACTTCCCTGATATGATGAAAGATGAGAATATATCCATTCAGGAAGTCCAATGAACCTCAAACAGGATAGACCCCAAAAGAGAATCACCAAGACATACCATCATTGAACTCACCAAAACCAAAGACAAAGAAAGAATCAGGAAAGCAGCATGGGAAAAAAGAAATGTTACCTAAAAGGGGCAACCAATAAGACTAAGCTCAGATTTCTCAACAGAAACCATGCAGGTGAGAAGACAACCAGATGGTATATATAAAACCCTGAAAGAGAAAAATTTCCAACCAAGAATTATGTACCCAGCAAAATTGTCCTTCAAATATGATGGTGAAATTAGGACATTTCCAGATAAACAGAAACTAAGGGAATTTGTTAAAACCAGACCAACCTTACAAAAGATGCTAAAGGGAATCCTTTAGACACAGAAGCAACAACAGCCAACAACAACTGACCATTAACACACATAATGACATAAGCCAGAAACCAACCCAGCTATGGAAGTATCCAAAGTAAAGAAGCCTACAAGATGGTAAACACGGGACCAGAGACATCAAGTGACACATGAGGTCAACTACAAGCCAAAAAGAGGGAAAAAACTGTGTTGTTACATAACTTCTAGATGGTAGGAATGTCAAGACAACTACAAGATAGAATGAACTGTTCTAAACTTGGGAAGAAAGCTATAAATCACAGGGTAACCTCAAAGAAAAATGATAAACCTTCACATCAAAATTAAAAAGAGGACCAGGCTAAATATTTAGCAAATACTAAAGCAATAGCAACAAGGGATTCATAAACAGAACAAGCTCAGCAAAGAAAATTATATGGAACAAAGAAATCAACACCATGAAAAAGTACATAACAAAAATGACAGCAACAAATTCATATTTGCCAATAATTACATATCTGGCAAGGGACTTATCTCTAAGATTTATAGAAAACTCCAACACCTCAACTCCAAAGGAATTAAAAATCCAATTGAAAAATGGGCAAAAGACATGAATAGACACTTCACCAAGGAGGATATTCAGGTGGCCAGCAAATACATGAAGAGATGGTCATAATCATTGGCTATCAGAGAGATGCAAATCAAAACAACAATGAGATACTGTCTCACCCCAGCACTGATGACAAGGTTCAACAAGACAGAAAATAACAAATGCTGGTGGGGATGTGGAGGGATTGGGACTCTCATACACTGCTGGTGGGACTGTGAAGTGATAAAACCACTGTGAAAGCAATATGGCAATTCCTTAGAAAGCTGAAATTGGAGATACCATTTGACCCAGTATTCCCATTAGTAGGTATATATCCTAGAGAGATGAGAGCCAGGACAGGAACAGACACATGCACACCCATGTTCATCGCAGCACTATTTACAACAGCATGAAGGTGGAAACAACCCATCAGCAGAAGAGTGAATGACCAAACGATGGTACATACACATACTGGAATTCTATGCAGTACTAAACAATAATGTAGAGTCTGCAAAACATCGCATAATATGGATAAACTTGGAGGACATTATACTGAGTGAAACAAGTCAATCACAGAGCGACAAATATAGTATTAGTTTGTTGTTGTGGAGGGTCAAGGAATGGTTTATATATGGAGGGAAACTTTCTTTGTTGGTTGCCAGGGGTGGGAGGTGGGGGGGGAAGCCTGAAAAAAAAAAAAAAAATGCATTGACCCATGTCACTTTAGTTTTGTGTATTTTACTGTATATAAATTATATTTCAATAAAATGCAATTTAAAAAAAAAGAATCACCATGATGGTAATGGATTTGGTTTTGGTTTTGGTTTTATCCTTTGTTCCACAGATACCCTAGTCACATATTCTTTCAAGAGTGATAGTTCCTACCTAGCACATTCTTGCAAGTATTGTCATGATTGAGAGACATTGGAAAAACACAAATAGTGGATCTTCAAGGCCAACCAAAGTGGTTTGGATCTTGTAATGTAACAATTTCATCAGAAATCAGTTTCACCCAAAAGACAAAAATGGTTCTCCAAACGGCCTTTTTCTACCATGCCTGAGTAATGTTCGCATCCACCTTGGGTCTGGGCTTCTGTCACTTCTTATTCATGGAATAGAAATTCTGTGGTTCCTCTGAGATGATTTTGTGTTTCTTGGAGGAGTTCTGCTGGCCTGACAGATGGTCAGGGTTCTCCTGACTCCATATCTAACTCCTGAATTTCATTATAGACAAGAAACAGACTAAAATTAATTAGTCATCTTTATAAGTTTTATTTAGTAAAAGAGATGTGGTTACTTACAGATCTTCCTCTTGTGAAAGCTCAGAAATAGCACACTGGCTGTGAACACTGCAACTGTTCGGGAGTCCCCAAGACCACCCTCACTATGACAGTAACTATAAGCTTGGGGATTCCAAAGATCACCCTCAAGAGCAATGTTTCACTCAGAAAAAGCCATTTTACTCACAGATATTGTTTATTGTTGTGAAAGAATACAGATTTAAATCAGTCAATGGAAGAGCTACATAGGAAAGGATTCATGAGTTACCAGGCACAAGTTTCCAGTTGTTCTCACTCAGTAGAGTTATACAGACAGCAATTATTTCTTCCAGCCATGATGTACGACAACAAGCATGAAATAGTGCCAATCAAGGAAGCTCACCTGAACGTTGGTGTCCAGAATTTTTATTGGGGTTCAGTTGCATAGATGTGATTGACCTCCCATAACAGACCCTAGTTACCAACTCCTCCAGAAATTTAGCTAATATCATATGGCCCAAGGCCACCATAAATCACAGCATAGACTATCCAGCATATCCAAAAGCCCCTAGATAAACAAAGATACTTCTACTAGGCATGCCATACCAAGGGCTTAGAAGTCACCTCCAGGAATCAAAGAAAATGCTTCGAGGAAGATTAATCCTTCATTGCATATAAACACAAGTCCAATCTTAGAAATAAAATACCAAAGTCAAGAATATTTCAGAACAATTTGCTATTAACTTGGTTATCTCATAAGTTCCACCCAAATTTAGGGAAATTCATAAATTTAGCTGCTGTCCTCCAAGGCGCATTGACAATCTTCTATTTGACAATTACCTATCTTATTTTGGGTGAACAATTTGTCTTGGTTTCCCAGGATTTCACACTCACAGTCCCACATCTCCATGCTGCCAGGTAAAATCTAGGCTCTGCTCAGCATGACTCATTGTAGCCAATAACCAAGAAACTGAGATGGGAGAACAGAAGGCACTTTTATTTCTTTAGCCAAGGAAAGGAACACCCAGGGTTAGAGTCTCTAAAACTGCTCTAAGGAAGGCTCCTTCAAGCTTCTCTTATATATACTTTACAAAGCAGGAAGTCATACAAAATCATAGATATACATATTTCTATAGTCTATGCAGGAGCTGTTAAAGTTACATGCTTCTCTATAGAAAATGGTGGCTAACCGCCATCCAGAGGTAGACAGCTTAATATTCATGAGGCACTTAATCTCCTAAAAGTCACCTAGGGTACTAAGATGGCTGCCAAATGGACTCAGCCTGGTTTTGGCTAGTCTGGGGAAGTCAGGGTAAAAAGGATGGGGTGGGGGGTGGCTCACCGACTGTCTTGTCTGCTAGAGCCAGTATGCTATGACTTACCCAGAACTCTCTCAGTCTTGAGTAAACTGCTATGGTTGGTGACTCTAACTATTTTAACAACCAGCAAAGAGTCAGGAGTCCAAAATTCTTTTGCAGAACATCTTTAAAAAAAAATTAAAAAGTTGCTGTATAGTCAGTTCTGACACATGGATACCCTATGTTTGTCAGAATAGAACTGCACTCCATCCATATGGTTTACAATGACTGTACTTTTGGAAGCAGATTGCCAGGACTTTTTTCTGAGGCACTTCTGATTCAAACTTCCAACATTTAGGTTAGCAGCAAAGTACATAAACCATTCACACCACTCAGGGACTCTGGACTTTCATTCAGAGTCTAACAATCTTAAAAGGAATCTCCTTTTAGTATCTTTTCTGTGAATTCATACTATACTTCCTCTTAAAGGGCAACAGGTCACCCCCATCTTCGTGATTCTAGTGATTCTCAACTGTATACATTAGAATCACTTGGGATAACTTTATACACACACACACACACACATACACATAACGCTCCTTCCATTCTCCTCACTGCAACAAATTAAATTTTAATATCTTGGAGAAGGCTGTTGTGTTGTTGTTGTTATGTGCCATCAAGTCGGACCCGAATCATAGCAACCCTCCTTGGGTTTCTGAGGCAGTATCACTACAGAAGTAAATTGCCCCATCTTCTTTCCAAGGAGTGGCTGGTGGATTTGAAACGCCAGCCTTCTGGTTAGCAGTCAAGTTTTAAAGTTCCCTAGGTAATTTTCATATCCAGCCAGTATTGATAACTCTTCATAATCTTGAGATATTATATGTATAGCAGTTGTGTGTTGAATTGCGTCCTCTGAAAAGATAGGTTGAAGTCTGTGCTAGGGACAAAAAGACCTCAGAGTCAAACATATTCTATAAAGATTCTTTGTTGAGCTTAACAGGACAAAGACAAAACAAACATAGTCATCAGATGAGCGAAACCATCAACATGCACACAGTATAGAGGCCAAAGGAGTCTGATGGCTCCTAGGCATGATTTTCATATATATGATAGAAAACAAAGGAAATCATCACAAGATCATGACTGGTGGCAGGTCAATTCATCAGGATTACAGAGGCTGGTAAAGAACCATGATTGAAATATATACATGTATTTATGGATTGGTTCATATTTCATGATTGAAATATATACATGTATTTATGGATCATACTACCATTTAAGTATGACTGATGATCATGTGGTCTTGAATCATAGTCACTAGGAACCCAGCTTTTAACTTAAATTGGATAATAGTTAGGGCTATTTGGTAAATCATTAAGCACATGCCCAGGCAAGTTCCCTAGTTCTTTGGGTAAGCCTGAGGGAAAACTGCACCCACCCTTGACATGTCCCAAATTTGTTTAAACATAGCCATGTTGCTGGTCTAATGGTCTCTGGTGGCATAGTGCCTAAGACGTTTGACTGCTAACCAGAAGGCTGATGGTTCAAATCCACCAGCCACTCCTCAGAAGGATGATTAGGCAATCTACTTCTGTAGAGATACCACCTCAGAAACTCAAGGTGGGGTCGCTATGAGTCAGAAAAAACTCCACCTCAGTAGTTTGGTTTTTTGTTTCGGAAGCATTCAGGAAGTAATGTAAAGAATCCAAATGGTATCTAAACTTTTATCAAGATTCAAAATGGGCTCACACTGTACACTGCAGCCTTCCACAAACCAAGTGCTTTAGAATTTAGCTCTAATGTAAACCTTAACCCCTGGTACCTGTGAATATAACCTTGTTTGGAGACAGGGTCTTTACAAGTGTACTTAGCATGAGGTCACACTTCAATAGAGTCCAATATGACTGGTATCCTTATAAAAGAAGAAGAGGCGCAGAAACCAAAGCAGAGAGAAGAATGTTGCGTGAAGATAGATGCAGGGATTGGAGTTATGCTTCCATATGCCAAGGCCACCAGAAGACAGAACAGCCAAGGAAGAATCCTCCCCATAGCCTTCAGAGAGAGCATGGCCCTGGGACACCTTGATTTCAGACTTCTAACCTCCAGAACTGTGAGAATAAAATTGTATTGCTTCAATCCACTCAGTTTGTGGCACTTTTTACAGAAATCCTAGGAAACTAATACAGTAGCTAAAGACAAGATGAAGTATAAAAATGGCTAAAATTCTTATCTCCTTTTGTCAAAACATCCCACCTCCATACCCAGCCAACACTGATTTTAAGACATAACTCAAACTCTTGTGGTTCACTCAGTAAATTTTGAACTGACAGCAAAACTGTGTATTTTAGTAACACAGAAAAAGCTCCCAACAATTTATTTTACCCAAGAGAAAAAAATATCTGGCAATTTAATCTCTAAAGTCAAAAATCTTTTTATGTAAACTTAATCTTGATATATGTTTGGCTGTTTTACTGACCTGAAACTTGTCTTTGAGCAAAATATTTCCATGTTGTTCATTCCAGATATTCTAATAAATATTTCCAGCCAGAGGAAACTGTGACCTTTCCAAGATGAATGTCAACCAAGAACACAAAAATTTTCACAATAAATGCTTTGGGAGAAAATGTGTCTTGGTTTCAGATGGGTGTTTTTTTGTTTTGTTTTGTTTTTTTCCCCCTATAGTTTCTCATTCCTTAGTATTTTTCTCTCTGCTGAAATTGGGTTTAGGAAAATATTTCCTGCTGTTGCTTCCCTACTCTTATCACCAGTTTTTAAATTTACATTTTCAAGAAACAGACTTTTCTAAAGAATATTCATGCTGAGATGACTGGCATCTAGCCTACTGAGATCCCATTGTCCCCTGAATGAACTGAGACCACCAAGGAGAAATGAAGCAGGATGTTCATATAAGCAAGTCAAAGGAGTGTCTGGGTGACACGAATGGTTAAACATTTAGGTACCAGCTGAAAGTTTGTCAGTTCAAAGCCACCCAGAGGAGCCTCAGAAGACAGGCCTTGATCTACTTCCAAAAGGTCACAACCTTGAAAACCCTATGGAGCACAGTTCTACAGACACACACATTACGTGTCAGAATAGACTAACAGCAACAAGAATAGCAATGAACACTGGCATATCTGAATACCTATTGAAAGTAAGTCAAAGATCCTCATCCTCTATCATGCCCCCCAGCTTACTTCCTTTCTCTAGATTCTGAACATCCACAAGCCCACAATGCATTCATCAAGGCATTTTGCTTTCCTGTCAGATCTGTAAGGGGAAAGATTCACTTCTCCTTCCCAAGCTGTCAACCTTTGTTATTAATGCCACAGACCTGCAATTACTTGAAGTTAATGGGTAAAAGCACTTAAAGGGCTATGCTTTGTGGTTCCATGGTCATAATCCTTGTAAAACAAACCAAACCCAGCACAGCCTGATAGCTTTCAGCCTATTATTATTTGGAGTTTATTTAAATTACAGGCTTGATTACATTTATAATTTCACCATTGCACTTAGCACGCTTT
This sequence comes from Orycteropus afer afer, assembly GCF_000298275.1. Classification (NCBI taxonomy): domain Eukaryota; kingdom Metazoa; phylum Chordata; class Mammalia; order Tubulidentata; family Orycteropodidae; genus Orycteropus; species Orycteropus afer. The sequence goes on along the minus strand of NW_006922011.1, from coordinate 1,471,697 downwards.
CCTTTTCTTTTAAAACTAACCTCAAGACAGACATTTACATAATTTCTTTCTCTGAGCTGTTGGATGAGAAAAATGTCAAGTGGCGTGAGTGGCCAGAGGGAGGAGTTGGAGTGTATTTAGAATGGTAAACTTAAATACAAATGAAATTTCACAGCTAACTACTTTTTATCACTTTGTCAATGGACACAGCTTATGTGTTCATCCTTGTTTTTTCTCCTCTATTAATCAATGCAATCATTGGGAAAGAGGGGTGTAAAACACACAACTGTGTATCAACTCCTCCTCCCTTTGCTACCTGTAATAGTTAAAGTTGTATGTCAACTTAGCTGGGCCATGATTCTCAGTGATTTAGCAGTTATGATGTAATTATTCCCCATGATGAGAACTAATATGGCATAATCACCTCCGTGATAAGAAGTTTGGTTGAGTTTCCTCAGGGATGCGGCCCGCCTCCAGTATATATGGACATCCTGGCAAAGATCTTTGGCTTTCTGCTGGATCTGGGTCATGCTCTGGCTCATCATCAACTTCAGTTCCTGCACTTGAACCAGTGGCCTGCTGTATTGCCTGCTGATTTTGGGACTGTTGTCTTTACAGCCTGTGAACCAACAGCCTGCCATTTTACCAGCTGATCTTGGTTTTGTCTTCTACTAGTTTTGCTTCTGTAGAGAACCCACCCTAAGAACACTGCCCCTACTTGATCAGAGAAGGATTAAATTATTGCATTAATTTTTAAAAATGTTTTAGCTCACAGTAGGGATTTCACTCCAAATGTCCCTCTTTAGAAAAGAGGTGCATAGCCATAAGAGTTTGACAGCATGAAAACTTCAAAGACTAGGTGATTATATTTTAGACCATTCAAAATATGTATCACATATGTGATAATCAATTCCACCCTTACACAAATATATATATTTTTTGTTTACAACATGAATATCTTGCAAAGAAATGTATCTTGCAAAGAAAATTCAACCTAACATATGAGTGGGATTTATTTTTCTTTAATTCAAACAATAATTACTGATGCACTGACTAAAGGCCAAACATGGTGCTGCCTTCTGGGAACACACAGGCACAGTCTATGTGTTCAGCTGAGGAGAAAGGTTTCCAACCAAACACTGCCATCGAGTTAGATCCAACTCATAGTGATCCCTCCTTGGGTATCCAAGGCAGTATCACTATGGAAATAGATTGCCCAAACTTCCTTCCGAGGAGTGTGGTGGATTTGAACTGCCAGCCCTCTGATTAGCAGTCAAATGCCTTAGACACTATGCCATCAGAGCTCCCAATGCCAACAGAGCTCCCGGAAAAAGGTTTATAAGTGATAAATTACAACAGACTGATAATTTCTGTAAAAAGACAATAAACTTTGCTCAAAAAGCACAGAGTAAGGGGACACTATACTTCTGCCTGCTTGTGGGGTGGGAAGGATGTTGCAAAATACTTGAACAGGAGATGACTTTGGTTTGGATTTTTAAAAATGAATTATTTGATTGTGGTTTTGATTTTGCTAATAATTAATGATGTTGAGTGTCTTTTCATATGTTTATTGGTCACTTATATTTCTTCTTTCATAAAATGGATTAGACAGTGTTTCTTTGCTATTCATGGGGATGGAGTGATATTGCCTTGGGCTTCAGCTCTACCTCTTGCTCCTGGCCCACTGAAGCTAGAGGCATTTCTTTACTCAGGCAGCAACTGGCAGCTGAGGGTAACAAGCCCAAGGTCAACAAATAAAATGGCACAATCCCAATGTTACCAAACCACATGGCAGGTCACTAATTCAAGTCCATTGAAAGTCCCAAGGTTGGCAAAGCATGGCAGGCTGCTGAACAACAACATGGTTACATGCAGGGTCCAAGCGTGCCATCAGCTAGAGACCATTTCCAAAGCTGCTGCTTATATATAGGAAGTAAATGACATCCCTAAGGCAGCTACTCATCTGCTCACAGTAGATTCCACCATGGAGTTGACTAGCAGTCTCATCATGGCGACTACTACATCTAGCTACCCAGCCACTCAGCCAGGCCCAGCCAAGTTGACACACAACCTTAACCACCACTACAATTCCACCCCTTGTCAACTTGACACCTATATAGATCTTCAATGGGCAGTATCTGTACAAATCTCCTTCACTGGATGACTCCACTCCCCTAGTTCCCAAGTGGTGACCTCACCCCCTTGGCCTGACAGGCCACGTTCGTCTCCCTCTTGGGCATGGCAGCCCTGCCCCCTCACTCTTGAGCAGCAGCTATGACTCCATCCCACCATGTGAATGAATGAGTGGGCCCACACTCCAGAACCAAGTTGGTGAAGGTCTGGCCCTTTGAAACCTAGGGGGCTGTGGTGGTTCCACTCCTAAAGGCCATGGTCCTACCCTTGAGGCTGAGGCAGCTCTGCTTCCCATTTCCTTGGTCATTTTCTGCCAATTAATGCCGAAGGCAGCCCACTCTGCCAGAAATCTTCCTGACTCCAAAGCATTCTGCTTTCTTGCTCTGTGGGCCGGCCAACCTGCTACTCCATTTCATGTCGGTCTATTCTACCAAGAATGCCTGAAGGCAACCCACTCCACCAGGAAGCCGCCTGCACAATGGCACCTGGCTTTCCAAAGTCTATTAGTGGTTACCAGGGATAGGAGGAAGGAGGAAAGAGAGAGTCATTGCTTAGGGGCCACTGAGATTCTGTTAAAGGTTATAACAAAATCTGGAAATGGATAGTAGTGATGGTTGTACAATATGATGAATTTAATTAATGTCACTGAATTGTACATGTAAAAAATGTTGAAATGGTAAATATTATATGTTGTTGTTGTTTTTATGTGCTGTCGAATCGGACCTGACTCATAGTGACCCCTCCTTGCGTTTCCAAGGCAGTATCGCTACGGAAGTAGATTGCTCCATCTTCCTTCTGAGGAGTGGCTGGTGGGTTTGAACCACCAGCCTTCTGGTTAGCAGTCAAGTGCCTTAGGCACTACACTACCAGAACTCCAAATATTATATCTATCTATCTATCTATCTATCTATGTATTTGTATATTTAACACATTTAAATTTAAAAAAAAAAAGAATGAATTATCTATTAAATAAAATAGCTAGGAAAGGACATTCCAAGACAGCACATATAAAAGTATGGAGTCATAAAAGGGAAAAAGGGTATCTAGGAAAAAGAATGAAGTTTGGTGTTGAGTGGTTGTGGAATATCTGAAGAGAAGTAGGAGATGAGGCCCTGGTGGCACAGTGGTTAAAGTGTTTGGCTGCTAAACAAAAATTTAGTGATCCACCAGCCACTGCTCCATGGAAGAAAGATGTGGCAATCTGCATCTGTAAAGATTTACAGCCTTCGAAATCCTACAGGGCAGTTCTACTCTGTCCAATAGGGTTGCTCAGGGTTGGAACTGACTCTGTGGTAGTGGGTTTCGTTTTGGATTTTATGTGTAAGTTAAGGAGCTTGAGCCTCATCTTCTGACCCAGGGGTCAAAATCTGATGAATCCCAGACATCTTTAATTAATCCACATGGTATTGTTGTTGTGATTGTGTTAACTTTTAGCTAGTCTTTAAAACACAGTTTTTCGAAAAAATATCTAGATGTCTAGCTTTTCTTGGAAACAGAAATTCCAGCTCCATTGGACCTATATTCTCACATAAACTTAATTAGCTGGATCTGAGTAGCAGCTGGCTTTCCATACAGGATATTTACTCATCAGTTTGCCACAATCTCTACCATTCCTTATAGTATTCCTAGTACTAAAATTGTCAGCCACCATTTCTCATTGAGCTTCCCTTTGCTTTCCTTGTAATAGAGAAATGTTTCTCTGTACCCTTGTCTCTATCGTAGATGGAAAACAAGAGATGGTTATAGACACTACATTACTCCCAGTCTGCTTTGTTCAGTTATATTACCAACCTGGCTTCCAAAGTTTATCAACTTAACTTTGTAAATTCTTCTCTAGACATTAAGAATCAAGGTCCTGACAAGATGAATATCCTTTTCCAATAAGTTTTAGAGCTTTGAAGGACCATTAAGTGCTATTTAATTAGAGAACTTAGTATGTTTGAATCTTGTATTGGATTTTCTTCCCTGTGATGTTCTTGAGGGAAATAAACATCCACATGACAAGAACAAATGGAAAATATGGCCATGACATTATTATGGGTAGGATTTGTGCTCATCAATCCATTGCTCTTTAGTAAACTGGGCTAAAGCACATTGTTTAGGCTTAACACCTAAGTAGACCAGTTCAGCCTCTTCCATCTAGTAAAGACCCACATGATAATGATAGTCTTATAAGTGCTTCAGAGGAAGATGACCATGCCTAGGCTGGTAAGGCAGGCTCTGTCTCAGTTTACCACCTGGAACAGGACACAAGACAGAGGATTCATCTCTATATACCTGGCCCAGATGATTGTACCACTTTGTCAGAGAACTTCAAAAAGGGAACTCTGGTTACAGTGAGGAAAAGATGGCTTGGAAAGAGGGAGATGGTGACAAGAACATCAGTGAGTAGGCAAATGCAATGATTTATGCAAGAAATGGTATCCCATAGCATCAATGGAAGAGTAGAAATAACTTGTTTAACGCTTGATGAAAATAGAACAATGGGATTGTCAAAGCTGGTACCTTCTCCCCAGTTGTTGTTGTTGTGAGCCATCGAGTCGGACTCAACTCATAGCAACCCTTCTTGGGTTTCCGAGGGGATATCACTATGGAAGTAGATTGCCAACCTTCCTTCCGAGGAGTGGCTGGTGGGTTTGAACTGCCAGCCTTCTGGTTAGCAGTCAAGTGCCTTAAGCACTACGCTACCATACCTTCCACCTTCTCCCCATTACACCTCCTTATTGTGTATGGGTTATTTTACTTGACATCTGTGCCCTCAGAGCATTAACTGGAAAGGTCAAAAGTAGTGTCCTGGAGGAGTATCACTCCTTACAGAAACTAGAGTTGGCAGAGGTCTTGGAGAAGCCTATTGAGAGACTAGACCTTGCAGGGAGGGGAGGAGGAGATATGGGGAGTTGATTTTGACTCATGGCAACCCTATTGTGTCAGAGTGGAACTGTGCTTCCTTCATAGGGCTTTCAATGGTTCATTTGTCAGTAGTGGTTGTTCAGGCCTTTCTTCTGAGACCTTGGCAGGGTGTAGTTTAAGAACAAGGAAAACACATATTGTAGATGAAAGTGCTCCACTGCCTCAGTCATGCCTGAGAAGACATATTTCTGGCAAGCCAACGGCTCCACCTACATGGACTCAATTACAACAGAGGCCAGACTCTAAGTGTCCATCAACTCTGGTACAATCGTCTGAAATATGTGGCCAGAAGAGGGCCAGTGACACTATCTCAAGTGCCACGTGGAAATGACAGTGCATGGCTCATGCGCTTCCGCCTCCCATCTTAGTACAAAGTCTGCTCAGGTGTCAGTAACAGAAAAGCAGATTCAAGAGGCTTACACAGAGAGGGGCTACTTTTCCTCACATTAGACGAAGTCCAGGAATCTGGCTCAACAATGGTGCCCAGGAACCCAGATCTCTCTTTTCTGTTTTGCACCTTTAGTTTTTTTACTTTTGTCTTCCTACTTGTCACTTAATGGTTGCCAGAAGAGGATGTAGTCCCTCTACCCCCACACCACTCCCAGCCCCAGGTTCACATTCAAGACAGGAAGTAGTCTACAAAGAAGAGAGAGAGTGAAGCAGCTTTCCAGAGATAAAGACCGATAAGGAGCCCATGACACAAGTTCTTCCAGGTCTCCCAGATAGGCAGCTTGATTCCTGTTCATGCATTCCTAACAACACCCAATGTCTTATAATAAAAGTTTTTGTTTTGTTTTGCTTAAACTAGCTCAAGTCTATTTCTATTACTTGCAATAAAAATAATAACAAAACAAAGTTCAGTCTAATGCATTCAATAAGTCAGGTTCACTGGCTAAATCATACAGACCCCTCAGAGTTTCTGTAATTGTTGTTAATGGTTTACACAATAATAATAGGAATGATAGAAACTATAAAGTATGAACTACATGCTAGGCCTTGTGATGGGCATTTTACATTCATTCTTGTCATCCTTACTCAGCCCTGCCAGGTAAATTTCCTTACACATAAAGACATGGATGCTCAGAGAAGTCAATTTCCTGAAGCTGTATGGCTTGTAATAATTGGAAGCCAGGTCAGTCTGACTCCAGAGCTCATTCTGCATTCCTAGGGTTTTCTAAAGTGAGGACCATCTGCATCAAATTCACATTGGAGATTACTCAAAATTCAGATTCCTGAGTCCTCTTTCAGACAGAACGAATTACAATCTTTGGGGTTAAGACTGGAGGTGATAGGTCAGGAATCTGCACTTTATACAAGTTTTTGGGAAAATTCTTCTAAATTCTACTAAAGTTTGAAAAACATAGCCCCTCCTCATTGAAGATCTCCAAGGCTCAGTTTCTGCTGGCATTTTTTAACTGGAGTCAGTAGTAGAAACATTCCTACCTTGTAAGGTGAAAAAAATTTTTTTAGTAATTTCTCATAAAGCAACTGGATAGAAAAAGTCCCTGGGAAAATGGTATTGTTCATGTCTATATCAGTGACAAGGAGTCCCTAGGTTAATATGTTTGCCTGCTAACAGAAAGGTTAGAGGTTTGAGACAACCCAGAAGTGCCTCAGAAGAAAGTTCTGGTTATCTACTTCCTAAAGGTCATAGCCATTGAAAATCCTACAGAGCAGTTTTACTCTGACATATTTGGGGTCAGCACAAGTTGGAATCGACTCAACAGCAGTGGCAATAGGAACATATCAGGGATACAAGTAACAACACGAAGCACAAAAGACAGATGTATCACAAGCTTCATCTCACATAAGCTGTGTGCTCATTCTTACATTGTGGATAAATCCCCCTAAAAGAACCTACACCTCAGTTTCCTCATCTGATAAGTGGAATTCCATAACAACCTAACTACCTCATATATGAAGCCACTTCCCCACAGAAATTTCCTGTGACAGTGATTATCCATGAAAAGGACAAGTTAAAATGATTCTGGAAACCACACTTTGAAAGCTCATTTCAGGAAATAACACACAACAGAAATAAGAAAACTGAGTCTAGAAAGGTTAAAACTAACAACTTCTACCCACAACATCCTTTCCCACAGAGCCCTGGGGAGACTTTCCTTTGAACACAGAACAGACTTGCCTGCCTAGCCTCAGCACACATTGATAAAAGCCACTGCCCTACAGGGAACCAAGAGGAAGTTGAGTCAAGTGCACGAAGATGGGGAAACACATTCATTTCCATCAGGGATATAAATTTACTCCTGCCGGCATTACAGGAAGAAAGTCTCTCCTTTCTATCATCCTAGGGCTGTCACTTAGGCAAGTAAGGAAACGCTTAGGTAAAGGAATTGAAAGAAATGGGAGTCAAGAAGACATCAGTTATTTTGCCTTTAAAACAAAGAAAACTGACATGAGAACACAATTTTCAGAATTCTACCACCTGACAAATAGAGAAAGGTATTTGTTTATAATAAATATGTTCACAGGATTCCATAAAGAATCATTATGTATTCTTCACTAAAGAGATATTTATTAACATGCCAACCATGTTCCAGGCACCATGCTGGGTTCTTGGAACACAAAAGGAAACAAGGCAAACAGAGTTCTGCCCTTGTAAAGTCTGCAGTCTAGTTGGAGAGACAGACAAAGAAGCAGTCCAATAAATACAATATCATCAACTGTGCTAGGCACTCTGAAGAAATAACCAAAGGTCTGAAATGAGAAGACCTGAGAAGTTAGGGTATCTTGATAAGGCCTTTTTCAGTTGTGGCACCAGGGATAAGTCATGTGGATAAGATGTACCCCTCATATGGTAGGATGAGAATGGCACTTTACCTCTGTGGTCTTCCTCTCAATTAACCCCAACCCTAATCTAAGCATGAGAAAAACCACAGAAAAACCTAACCTGAGGAGCATCCTACAAAATACCTGACAAGTACTCCTGGAAACTGCCAAGTCGTGAAAAACAAAGTCAGAGAATCTAGCCCAGCCAAAAGGAGCCTACGAAGACAAGATGACAAAATGCAATGTGGTATCTGGATTGGATGCTGGAGCTGAGAAAAAGACATTAGTACAAAACTGTTGAAATCCAAATAAATGTTAATTTCTGCATTTTGACAAAAAAAAATAAAAAAATACCGGAAATATCAGCATTAGGGGACAATAAGTGAAGGATATATGAGACTCTCTTTACTATCTTTTCAACTTTCTCATAAAACTAAAATTATTCCAAAATAAAAGGTTTATTTAAAAAATGGTTTAGTCATACTTTACACACAACACTTGCTGATTTTGAGCCAGGGCAATGGTTAATTTTATGTATAAACTTGGCTAGGCTCTGATTCCCAGTGGTTTGGCCAAATACTAGATTAGTTGCTATTCCATAATGTAATGTGATGCAATCACCTTCTCTAATGTAATTTCATGTAAACAATAATCAGTCAAAAGAGGAGTTTCTTTAGGTTATGGTCTAATTTCAGGATAAATAGATTATTTTGGCATATCTCGGTCTCTCTTTTTCTACTCTGTACTCTTCCTTTTGCCTGACATATTGGGACTCAAACCTGCAGGAGTCTCCCTATATGTTGTTTTTGTTGTTATGTGCCATCAAGTCGGACTCATAGCGACCCCTCCTTGGATTTCTGAGACAGTATCACTAGGGAAGTAGATTGCCCATCTTCCTTCCGAGGAGTGGCTGGTGGGTTTGGACCACCAGCCTTCTGGTTAGCAGTCAAGTGCTCCTTTCCCTATATATATCACCTAACAAAACATCACGTGTGTGTGTGTGTGTGTGTGTGTGTAAGTGTTGTTTTGTTAGGTGCTGTGGAGTCAGTTCCAACTCAAAGAAACCCCATGCACAATAGAAGAAAATGCTGCCTGGTCCTGCATCATCCTCACAATACTTGCTATTATTGAGCCCATTGTTGCATCCACTGTGCCAATCCATCTTTTTTTTTTTTTTTTTTTTTTTTCATTTACTTGTGCTTTGGGTGCAAATTTGTTTTACACTCAAGAGTTCGTGCACATTTTATTTCATGCCCCAGTTACTATCCCCAACCATAACAAACGCTCCTCCCCTCCCCTCCCTGTGACCACCCCCTTCCTGCACCCTTCTTACCTATGCACTCCTGTCTGCAGTTTTCACTCTGTATGAATTCTGTCCCTCTGGTGTCTCATGGCTGATGGCTCTAAGTGGTGCATCTCCCTAGAGTAGGTGAGTGCATCAACCTGGAGTAGGTTTTCTGCATGTAGGTCTTTCTACTGTTGGTCTGAGAGCCAGTCCATAGGAGTGAGTCCATTTCTAGGCCTGAAGGGTAACCTAGGGCCATAGTCTCAGGAGTTCCATCAGACTCTATCCAACCAGTAATTCTGGTCATTTTTGTGCTTTTGAATTTTGTTCCACATTTTTCCTCCCACTCTATCCAGGATCTCCAGTTTTGATCCCTTTCTGAGGGATTGGCACTGGCAGCCAGGCATCATCTAGTTCTTCTGGTCTCAGGGTTATGAAGGCTGAGTTCCTCATGGTCCATCTTATCCTTGGACTAATTGTTTCCAGATGCCTTTGATTTTCTTCACTATTCTTTGTCAATCCATCTTTTTGAGAGTATTCCTCTTTTTCTCTGATCCTCTACATTAGCAAGCATGGTGTCCTTCTCCAGGGACTGGTGACTTCTGATAACATGTCCAAAACGTGTGAGATGAAGTCTCCCCATTCTTATTTCTAAGGAGCATTCTGATTGTACTCCCTCCAAGACAGATTTGTTCATTCTTTTGGCAGTCCATGGTACATTGAATATTCTTTGCCAGCTATATAATTCAAATTCATCAATTCTTCTTTGGTCTTCTTTATTCATTGTCCAGCTTTCACATTCACATGAGGCAATTGAAAATACAACAAACTGATAGACAAGTGGTGGAGACACACATACATATATATGATTCAGCATCTCTAGCAAACCCTAGGACAGACAGCTAAAAATTGGAATAGCCCTTTTTTTCCTTCATCTTCTAAAATGAGCTGAATTAATGTAGTTCTATTGTCTCAAATCACCTAAAATATTTTGTTTCAATTATTTTCCACACAGTAAATTAAAAACTCTTAAACCTATAAGCATACCATGGATTTGAGGATGGAAACAGCACTAATTTAACTCTTCATTTAAAATTACATGTGGCAATGCATAAGTCCGATGTTTCTTAATGTTTTCTGCTAAACATTTAAAGACATAATAATAATCAAAACTTCTTTACTAAAAATCCTGAGTTTGCATTTTCATTCACTTCCAAGTCAATTAAAGCATAAATGCTGAAAACTTCCTTTAGCCTTTTAAACTCAAGAGTGGACTACTTGCCCAGAGCTGGAGGAATTCTCCCAAATCCTTCATTCACTTCTAATTTAATTGTGGGGTCTGGATCTTTGTCATCAACTATAAGGCTGAGGTTCACCTTAGATTTCAATTTAGATGAATGTGCTTCTATCCTGATGAGGGGTGTCCAGCCCAGCTTCCTCTAATACTTCTGGCTAATCCTCAACAACCCCCTGACTGACTCTAAATACAGCAATAAGATCAAATTGTCCACCCCCTCTCCAGGACATCAATAATGTGGCCACTTTGGGCATTTGGAATATAATGGTATTCCTCAGTCAGAGGCCAATAAAAGTCTCTATCCACAAGGTAGAATGGCTCTTGTTACAGAGAGCTGTTTTGGTTGAGTCCAAAGTGGCTGTCCCCATGGAGAGGAGGAGGAAACTACATATGGAAGGGTACAAGATTAATGATCTTTCTTTGATCTTGAGAAGGCTTTTCTTAATACTGAATACCTGGCCCACCTTCACTCTGGAAAGGTAATGCAACAGTAAGTCAATTTAAGCTGTTATAACTGTCAAATGGCCAACGATGTGCAGCACACACCAGATGGCGGCTCCCTCCTTTGCTGACGCAAGTGTGGTCCTGGGGTAGTGGTGTCCCTCAGAAGGGCAAAGTGACAAATTGTGTCTTCAATATCCTCTCTCTGTCTTACCCTCCCCACTACCTCTAGCGTCTACTCCCAGAAACAGGACTGCAAACTAGCTAACCATAATTCAAATCTATTGCTACTGAGGGAGGAAACATTCTGGGACAAGAGTACATTAACATAAGACAAAGCTGAAATAGAAAGTCAATGTATAGATACTCTACTTATCTGCCACAAATGATAAAAACTGTGCTTCTTTTCTGCTAGGTAGAGCTGTGATGCTAACTTTAAATACATTCATGATGCATTTTTGCTGGATGTCTAATGTTTAGGGCCTAGAGATTTGTTTTGCTTTTCATTTTAAACACAAAGTGCATCTTTAGCTGAAATAATCATCTATTACTGACATGCTCCACTTTCCTTGCTTTCAGCCCAAAAATGCATGTGTGACTGTGACAAGAAAGAAGTTCATCTGTTGGTTCTGCAGCTGCCAAAATATTTTGAAAGCTAGCTTAGATGGAGGTTGGGGAATGAGGTAAGTCTATTGGTCTTCATGTTTAAGTGTGAACTTTCAGGAGGGGATACTGCCCTTAAGATGACATAGAACATGAGAACATTTCCCTACTTATGAGGTGGGTATTCATGGCTCCTGTTGTGCCCTGAATCACAGTGAGGATAAAGTCAAAGACTGTTCCTCTTACATGCTTCCAGAAGGCCTGTTCTCTGTGAATGTGAAAATGAACGATGCAATGTCCATGATTAGCTGTCTAACCAGTGTGTATTCTCCCTTATTTTTGCTAATGAAACCCTAACTTTGTCTGTGGTAAAAATATACCCCATTCCAGGGAATGGCCAGCTTTGATTAGTCTAACTCAATCATGACCTCCCCACTGCCCTGCCCACTTTCCCAAATATTCTGGCATCAGGGGGTAACAATGTGACCCAGTTCTGGCTAATGACTTGCCAAGAGAAGTCTGGCAGGGGGATTCAGGGAAAATTTTGCTTTCTTAATAAAAGAGAGAGCCAGGTATGCACTGTTCTTCTATTCCTCTATTATTTTGTCTTAAACACTGATGTGATGTCAGGAGCTGTGACAATTTGCTACCATGAAAAAGAAAAAAAGGCCAAGAGAATCCTTGAGATGCCAGCTCTAACATCATTGAGCCACTGAGCTAATAATGCCAGCTTGTTATGAGGAAAATAAACCCATAGTCAGGGTTTCTCTTGTTCACAGCAAACATCATTCCTGAATTAAAATATTAGCTCACCTTCTATTTCTTTGATAGAAAGGTACAGAACAGATGATGTTTCTCTTGAGGAAGACCGATGCTTAAATTGTCTCTGTTTATTTGGGATTCATTTTATAATCCATTATTTATACAGCTTTAAAACACATATTTATATCTGGTCCACTAAAGCCTATTCTAGTGAAGAATTATCCCATAAAGAGATGACAACAGTGTTTTATCCTCACAGCTCAGAATGGTCTTAATCAAGACGAAAGAAATCAGATTGGGTTTATCTGCTTGGCTCTGCCTTGGTCACACACAGAGAAATGGTTTTCACAGCCAGCCTATACCATGTTCTAGTGGGAGGCTCAGGTACTGAAGGAAAAAAGTTACTCTCCATAAAAACTAAAACTCAGAACTGTCCAATAAGAAGGTGAATTTTAAAATCCCGGTGTTCCAATGGAAAAGTTTGTGCAAGAGCATTCTTTCATGGAGAAAAAAAGTCTGCCTAATACAATGGAAGGTAATATCTTTCAGGAACTGACAAAATACAAGAAAGATAGTCAAACACTCAAGACCCAGCAAACGTTCATAGGCAAACAAGCTGTTCATCTGGTGGCTGGTTATAGACAGTTCTGTATCAGCTGTTGTTTTTGTTATGTACCATGGAGTTGGATGCGACTCCTAGCAACCCCTCCTTGGATTGCCAAGGCGGTATCACTACAGAAGTAGATTGCCCAACCTTCCTTCCAAGAAGTAGCTACACATGACTATTAACAGAAACCAAACTCCATGGCACCTCAGAGCAGGTTACCAGAAGAGCTAAGTGCCATAGCCTCTGAAAAACACTTCCTAGCATATAGTAAGGAGCTCTGGTAGCATAGTGCCTAAGGCACTAGCCTGCTAACCAGAAGGCTGGCAGTTCAAATCCACCAGCCACTCCTCGGAAGGAAGGTTGGGCAATCTACTTCTGTAGTGATACTGCCTCGGAAACCCAAGGAGGGGTCGCTATGAGTCATGTCTGACTCGACGGCACATAACAATAACAACAACAGCATATAGTAGTGGGATAGGAAATGTTGTGTGTCAACTTGGTTGGGCATGATTCTAAATAGTTTAGCAGTTATAATGTAGTTATACCCCATAATGAGATCTGATATAATGTAATCATTTCCATGATGAGATCTGCTGTGAGCAGTCAATAAGTTGAAAGGGGTAGGGCCTGCTTCCAGTATATGGAAAAGGTTTGGAAAAGGTCTCTGGCTTTCTGCTGGATCTAGATCCTGCATCTAGTTAATCATCATTTCTCGTTCTTGGACTTGAACCTGTGGCCTGCTGTATTGCCTGCTGATCTTGGGATTATTGCCTTCATAATTTGTGAGCCAACAATCTGCCATTTTTTATCAATCTTGGATTTGTCAGCCTCTGAAGCCAGCACCCTGCTGTATTACCTGCCGATCTTGGGTCATCAGCCCCTGCAGCTGTCCTCTACTACTGCATGACTCAAGGGAAGCTTCAGCTTGATGTTTGACCCATAGACTTGGGACTTGCCAGACTCTAAAACTGTGTGAGCTATTTCCTTGAGATAAATCAAACTCTC
>NW_006922011.1:1451268-1454677 GCF_000298275.1 Orycteropus afer afer | reverse complement strand
ACAAATACAAGCAAACTAATCACTAGAAAAAAAGAAAGTGAAAAAGAAAAAAAATAAAATAAAAAAAGAGAAAAAAAAATCGGTGGAGGACAGGGCAGGGCACCCAGGCTCCATCTGAGCACACAGACTGTGATGGAGTTCCTGTGGGCCCAGAAGGTAGGTGGGAGTGGTGGATGGCCACACCTCTGTTCACCAAGTGGGTGTGGGCTATAAGAGTAACAAGAGGAATGTCGTACCTTGTCAGTCGTGCAGGTCCTGAGTGTCCTTGGGGTTGCTGGACAGCAGAACGTGTTCTTAAGCCACAATAATCTGCGAGAGCACTGTCTCTTTAAATATCCAAAGTAGTCAAGCTGCTTTTTAAACCTTCAAAATGGCGGTGTCCTCTGGACCGGCAAAAGTCCACAGCTCAGCCCACCTTTCTCTACACCTTCTCCATTTGTTTCCCAGCCACTGTGCACAGTCCTCCATGCAGTCCCTGGCTAGCAGGGTGATTTTTAGGCCAATTTTTAGGTCCTACTGTTGTTGTTGTTAAGTGCCGTCGAGTCGTTTCTGACTCATAGCGACCCCACGCACAGCAGAACAAAACACTGCCCAATCCCGCGCCAGCCCCACAATCCCTGCTATACTTGAGCCCATCATTGCAGCCACCATGTCAATCCAACTCTTAGGTCCTACTAGCACTCAGGAATCTCCAAGCTGTCTGTGCCATCAGGATCACTCAGAATCACTGCCAGACTGCAGCTCCGTCTGTCTCCTTTTTTGGTATTTTCATGCAAATTCTTCTGCTAATTGGGGTTTAGTCCACTTCTATATCCTTCCCTGCAAGGCTCAGGGGTCCGGGATTATCTTCTGTGTCTGTGTTAATTGGTTTCCCTTTTCTTTGTTGAAGAAGATCTGTGCAGTCTTTCTGTCTAGTCTGCCATCTTGCCAGATCTCCTGAGGCAATAAACCTTTATGGAAGTAGATTGCCCAGTCTTCCTTCAGCAGAGTGACTGGTGGGTTTGAACCACCAACTTTCTGGTTAGCAGTCAAATGCCTTAGGCACTATGCCACCAGAGCTTTTTGTTTGTTTCTTTGTTTGTTTTCCACTGGTTTTCCTTCTCTAGAGGACCTAGCCTATGACAAGTAGGTCCCTATAAATATTTGTTTAATAAATGAATATTTCCTGTCATTTAATAAGGGACAGAGAACCTTCAGCTACTTCAGAGCACCACCAGTCATATTTAAACTTCTCTAGAAGAAATGCTTTTCTTAGAAGAAATGGAACTGGAATGCTCCTTAGAAGTGAGGATGGAGAAACTTCATCTTGCCTTCTTTGCACATATCCTTAGTGAAAACCAATCACTAGAAAAGAACATTGTGTTTGGTAAAATGAGGGTCAGCAAAAACAAGGGAAATCTTTGATGAGGTTCATTGACACAATAGTCACAACAATGGGCTCAAACATAGTAGAACAGGACCAGACAGTGTTTTGTTTTATTATACACAAAGTCTTAAGTTGTAGCCAACTCTATGGCAATTTTCAACAACAATAGAAGAAACAGATGAGCAAATGGAAATGAGTTTCACACATGATGATATCGATGAGCTGGTTTCTAATTAACATCCCAAGTGAAAGGCTAAAGGGGAGATCCTTGCTATACAAATCCAAGGTTCCTAGACTGAATGCCTTACAGCCCAGAATACTTAGGGAACTTCTTCTGAGAGCACTAAACCACCACTAGTCATCTTTCAGAATTTTTCATGATGTTTAAGTAGACAAAATTGTTCTTATTAAAATTAAACATTCTTTTTAAATAATCATTCTACATTGCAATATTATTCACAGTAGCCAAAAGGTGAAAACAACCCAAGTGTCAACAACAGATGAATGGATAAACAAAATATGGTACATATATACAATAGAATATTACTTGGATATAAAGAGAAATTAAGTCTGATACATGCTGCAACATGGATGAACCTTGAAAACATTATTCTGAGTGAGATAAGTCAGACCCAAAAGGACAAAAATGATGTAAGCAAAGACCGAAGCTCCTATTTTTCACTTTCATTGTTCTAACATGTTGTCTTGTTACTTCATGGTCACAAAATGGCAGCTGTTCCTGTAACCATCTTATTAGCATTCAAAGCAAGAAGGAAGAGAAAGGGCTAGAGACTATACCAGAAATCTCTGTCCTCCTTAATCATGAAAACAATAACTTTCCCAGAACCCCTCCAGCAAATGTCGTTAATATCTTATTATCTAGAACTCTATCACATGGCCAGCCTCAGCTATAAGAGGCTTCTACAGTGGAAAGTGGAGAAGAAAACAGAAGATAGAAATAGACTTCAGTGTCACCCAACCAGCAGCATCAGCACCTCAGCCATCCAGAGCGACTTTCATTTTCCTAAAAGGGCAGTACTCATTCTCATTTTCAAATCTTTGTACATTTCCAGATCTCTTCAGTTCGAGTAAATGTTTCCTCTTCTTTGAAATCTTTCCTGACCCAGACACCTCTTACCACTAAGAGCAGATAGTATTCTCCCATTAATTCTCTTAGCATCTTAGACTTACCTGCCTTTTTTCCTGTCTATATTCTCCAATGGACCCAGCTCTTTGGAGATGGTACCTATATCTTCTTCATCACTACATCCTAGGCATTTATCATAGTGTCAGGTACAATAAGTCATTTATGAGTGAGTGAAGTGACAAAGAGATCCAATTCAGGTCTTACCAGTTCCAAAATCCATGGTCTATTCACTATACAACACTGACAACTGAGGTTGTAGTCACTTCTTGGTCACAACCAGCTACCCAGAGGGACCGAGTAGTTGAACCTATGGGCTCGGGACCATAGTCACAGGGGACAGCAAGCTCAGTTGGCATAACATACTACACAAAACATTGTTCCACCTCCTACTTTGGCAAGCAATGACTGGGATCTTAAAAGATTGCAAGCAGCCATCCAGATGCAATGATGGGTCTCTCCTCGTCCAGAGCAAAGAAGAATGAAGAAAACCAACGATTCATGGAAACAATTAGTCCTAGCACCTGGTATACCATGCAAT
Source organism: Orycteropus afer afer (assembly GCF_000298275.1). NCBI lineage: Eukaryota > Metazoa > Chordata > Mammalia > Tubulidentata > Orycteropodidae > Orycteropus > Orycteropus afer. The sequence goes on along the minus strand of NW_006922011.1, from coordinate 1,451,626 downwards.
CCACAGCCTATATGACTATGAGACCAGAACTAGATGGTGCCTGGCTACCACTGTCAACCACTTGGAGGGGGATTTATGTAGGAAATCCTGGATAGAGAGGGAGAACAATGTGAAACAAAACTCAAAATAATTTGGGGGAAGAAAAAAAAGGAGGGGGGACCAGGTATGCTGGTCTGACAGAGCCTGGTGGAACCACTGAGACTATGGCCCCTAGCTGCCCTTCAGGTCTGGAATTGAACCCACACCTGTGGCTTCCATCCAAACAAAAGACAGGCATATGAGGTGAACATTTATCTGAGGTAGATACCCTCCTTGGAGACAACAATCATAGGAGAAAGAAGGGCTGTTTATGCACAGG
>NW_006922011.1:1440586-1450994 GCF_000298275.1 Orycteropus afer afer | reverse complement strand
CTCCATTCTTCCCTTTAAAAGCACCAGTTGAATATTTTCATCATCATTATCACATTTCTCACTTGCTCTCTAAAAGAGGACCTAGAAGCATGTAAAAATCGTACCCAAAAATGGGATCAGAGGACACAGAGACTGAAAATTTGTCATACTGGGTGACCAGTCTCTAAAAAATTGAAAGCTGACTATAACTAAGGAAAATATTTCAAAATTCAAGCAGGATACTGTGAAATAAGGAGCTCTGGTAGCATAGTGCCTAAGGCACTTGACTGCTAACCAGAAGGCTGGTGGTTCAAACACACCATCCACTCCTCAGAAGGAAGATGGGGCAATCTACTTCCCCATAGTAGTGATACTGCCTCGGAAACCCAAGGAGGGGTTGCTATGAGTCGGGTCCAACTCAACAGCACATAACAACAACTGTGGTATAACTAATTGTAGTTCTATTATTAACTGATATTTACTTTTCATTTTTCTACATTTTGTATTTACAAATCATAGCTCATGTTCCATGTTTTTTTTTTTTTTTTTAATTGAGTTTCAAGTATACCTCAATGGCTCAAAGGCAATTGTTCATTCAAATGAAATGTATGCCTAACAATCAGAACTTTCAAACCAACAAGGAATCAGAGAAGGTCCCTCAGAGATGACTGAAAAAATGTTATGCTCAACCTGTACAGTACTGTTAGAATGAAAAGAACTTTCTTGACATCTGCTGACAAGACACCATGTCTCCTCCTGCTCCTTTGGGACTCAAGAGAGCTGCAACACCAGTGCGCTGACCACAGCAGTGACAGAAATAATTACCTTCACCTGCAAGTACAGGAACAGTTTCCTTTAGCATTTTAATTTGGTCAGTATAGTCCATCTCCTCTCCTTTTTTCGTACATTCCCACTCAACACTCATACCTCATACACGCTAAGTGGGCTCTCCACTTATCTGTTTCACAATGTTTTTAATGAAAAGGACATTAACTACTGTGGTGATTTAAAATACATTTGCTATTCTTCCTTTTAAAAGATGGAGGCTAATTCCTCTCCCCTTAGATGTGGGCTGGTCTAAGTAACTTTCTTCTGACAAATATAACACACCAGAAATGATGGTGCATGACTTAGAGAATAGGTCATAAAAGGCATTTCAATTTTCTCTCTCTCTCTCTCTCTCTCTCTCTTTCATCTCACTGTCTGTGGGAGAAGGCAGCCACTATGAGGATACTCAAGAAGCCCTATGTAGCAAAGAACAGAGGCTTCCTGCCAAAAGCCATGTGAGCTTGGAAGCAAATGCGCCAGCATCAGTCAAGTCTCAGATGGCTACAAGGGCAATCTACTGATTGACTGCAAGCTGATCAGAGAGACCTCGAGCCAGTTAAACTAATTCCAAATTTCTGATGCATGGCGACTATGATATCATAAATGTTTATATTTTTAAGCTACTAAGTTTAGGGATAATTCATTACAAAGGATCAAAACTAATACAGCAACATTAACAAAACATTGCCCATCATCTTAATATGGCATCCATTTTCACATGTAATCATCCACATGAACATATTTTATATAATTGTTATCATACAGCAAAAGTAATTTTGAATTTGACCATTTTCTCATATTTTATATCATAAGCATTTTCCCTTGTGAATGATGTCTTTGTATTAATATTTTCAATTATTGAATATGTGATCATGAGGATTGTCATGGGTTGAATTGTGTTCCCCCAAATTTTGTGTCAACTTGGCTGGCCCATGATTCTCAGTGGTTTAGAAGTTATGCAATGATGTAATGTGGCAGATATATAATGATACCCCATGATGTGATCTGATGTGTTAAGCCAATCAGGTGTGAAAGGATTAAGATTAAAGGTGGGTTGCAACACCCTTAGTCTCATGACAACCCTAATCCAATGTAACAGAACTTTTCCCAGGGTGTGGCCTGCAACACCTTTTATCTTACAAGAGATAAACAGAGAAAGAAGGGAGCAGAGATGGGGACCTACTCCCACCTAGAAAGAGGAGCAAGGGACAGAGCACATCATTTGGACCCATAGTCCCTGCTCTGGGACCCTCTTAGGAACAAGAGACCCAGAGAGAGAAAGTCTTCCCCTACAGCCAGCATTCTGAACTCAGACTTCTAACCTCCTAAACTGTAAGAGAATAAATTTCTGTCTGTTAAAGCCATCCACTTGTGGTATTTCTGTTATATCAGCACTAGAGAACCGAGATATGGATGTATTATAATTTATTTAGAATTTCCATAATGCATATTTCAGTGGTACCCAGTTTTTCCCCTAGAGCTGTTTCTAGAGTGAATATTTTTTAATATATAGCTTTTTGTGCTTCTTGGTTTATTTGGTAGAATGTTCTAAATTGAATTGCTGAATAAAAAGAGCATGAAAATGTGCTCTCATTACAAAATGTCATATTGACATTTTTCATAGAAATACATTAATTTATCAGCAATTAATAAATATAGGAAAATTCACTACAATCATATTGTATGATAATCTTTTCAAAAAATTAACTAGAAGATCCAAATGGCATCTCAAATTTTTTATTAAATTTGAATTTCTTATATTCCTAGTGAGTATATACAGTTATTTGTGTTTAATTACTGCTTTTTTCCCCTTTTGCGAATTATCTCCTTTGGTAGTTTATGCTTATCTTAGTCTTAATGTGTATTTGTTTAATATAAATTTGAAGGTAAAATTACAGATTAGAAATACTAAGCTTTTGGAATCTTCTATTACAATGTTTTTTGCAGTCTATTGTCCATTTTTATTAAAAAAAGAGCTCTGGTGGCATAGTGCCTAAGGCACGTGACTGCTAACCAGAAGGCTGGTTGTTTAAACCCACCAGCCACTCCTCAGAAGGGAGACTGGGCAATCTACTTTCATACAGATACCACCTCGGGAACCCAAGGAAGAGTCACGATAACTTGAATTGACTCTACAGCATTGAGGTGAGGATCAAATGAAGATTTTTTTTTTAAATGCTGTTCTCCAGTTCATTTATCTTTTGAATTAAAAATAGTTTACTGTAACTTGGCCTTAAAAATTGTGCTGTGTCCTTAGGGCTAACTGGAGATAACCAAAGTGTTACCAAAAATATATATATATATATGTAACAAGGAATGACAAACATGGGATCTATGGGAGACACTATTAATTGAGACTTTGTCGCTTTTGTCTTCATATATACAAAATGAAGCCAAGTGTTGTTTCTGGGAGACTGAGTTTCTCCCCAGACCCAAGGGATGAACCATGATTGGCCTGAGCCAAATATTTCCTTATTTTCAGTGATTGGTTTAGGCTTAGGTTTATGTCATCGTGTTGGTCAATATTACATGAGGGAAAACCTGCTGGGGGCCTTTGGGAATACATTTTTTCACTGAACCAGAAGAACCCTGTGGGGGAAATATTCCTTTTCCATCAAATATGCCACCTATATGTGATTCCTGGGAGCTCTGGTAGTGTAGTGCCTAAGGCTCTTGACTGTTAACCAGAAGGCTGATGGTTCAAACCCACCAGCCACTCCTTGGAAGGAAGGTTGGGCAATCTACTTCTGTAGTGATACTGCCTCGGAAACCCAAGGAGGGGTCCCTATGAGTTGGGTCGACTCCACTGCACATAACAACAACAACATGTGATTCCTGGAACATAGCACGCACCTTGCAACCAAGTGTGAACACAAAAGCTGAAGATGGTAGAGCAGACAAATGGCAAGATTTTTATCCTAGTGATGTTGTTGATTCACAGAATTAACCAATTCTAGAATTGCCCTGTTAAGGTGCTCAATTACTAAGCAAACTGTGAGTGATTTGAGTACACCCCCAGGCAGCTCTAGAGAAAGCCCTAGTGAGCAATTTCCAAAAAAAATCACCCTTGAATACCTCATGGTTCTATTCTAACACTCATGGGGTTGCCATGAGTCAGAATAGATTGCATAACAATTGGTTACAAGTTAGAATTGCCCTACCTAAGAACATGTGTGAAAAAATACACATCCTCACTTTTAGATGTTTTTTCTGTTATTTTCAGCTGAAAGTATCCTAACTTAAAAAACCTCATTGAGATTATTCCTCTTGCTCATTTATTTCTCTTACATCATTTAAGAAATTATGGTACAATTTAAATGCCTGGTTCATGAATTGCGAGATGTCAAAAGTGAAAGCATATCTGGGAGAATGTATGATGCAAACTTCTACGTCAGTAGGAGCATCAGTCTTGTCACGCCGACAACTTTACAGTAAATGCCTTGAGAATTCAATTTTTCTCCCACATTCCAAATGGTTTCATGCTCATGGCTCTTTGCCTTTTTTCCCACCTATTTGTAAAAGCCTGCCTATCAGAACCTGAAGTACTTGCAGCCTCCAATTTTCAAAAGACTAGGCTGCAGTGAATGCTGAAAACCATTTTCCACTGCCATTAAACACAAATCTCTAGACATATTTTTATCAGCAACAATATATTGAAAACTGAGCACTCTGCTAACAAGAATTTGAAAAGACTCCAAAAGCAGTCATTCTGCAGATCCTACCACAGATAAACAAGGATTAGTCCTATTAACAACCATCTTAATAATGATTGCAAATATTCAATCAGAGGCTAAGTGAAAGTTCAAGTAAATCAGATGGTGGCTTTACACCAGTGATTTTCAAACTGATAGAACTTGAGGGCTCAAGAGGTTCTACAAAGTCATCTCAGGTAAATGTGGGTGTTTAAGCAAGCAGAGTTCTGCTTTGGAACCCTCTTGAAATGAGAATCTCTTCTTTTATTTATTTATCTATATCTGTCTAATGTTTTCGTTAGCTACTGTTGAGTTGGCACCCAACTCACAATGAACCCATCCATACACAATAGAATGAAATACTGCCAGGTCCTGCTTTGTCCCCATAATTGGTTGTGGATTAGACCATTATGATCCATAGAGTTTTCATTGGCTGACTTTCAGATGTAGATCACCAGGCTTTTTGTCTTAATTTGTCTTAGTCTGGGAGCTACACTGAAACTTAATCAGCACCATATATATGCATACATTAATGATCTCCAAACCAAAAAACAATCTCACTGCTGTTGAGTCAGATCCGACTCATAGTGACCCTCCTCGGGTTTCTGAGGCAGTATCTCTACAGAGGTAGATTGCCCAATGAGGAGTGGCTGGTGGGTTTGAACTGCCAGCCTTCTGAGTAGCAGTCAAATGTCTTAGGCACTATGCCACCAGAGCTCCCATATGAATGCTCTATCACATATACATTATATATATGGTCTTCTACTGAATATTCCATATGAATAAAAAAGCTTTCTTTGAAGTTTCATAATTACTAGGTAACACTCTTGATAGTTGGAGCCATCCAAATGTTTGGAGTCGGGTCATTAATAGAGAGACAGGAAGAGAGTCAGAAGATACTATCTCTAATTATCTTGTTGTTGTTCTTTTAAGTGCAATAAACTAGCCTCTTTAATAACTTAATTAAAGATCAACATACATGTATTTTCCATATGAGAACTGAGAAAAGATGAAGCTTTCAGTATTGGATCCTGACTCTGCATCTGGTAGTCTTGATACATGTTTATGGAGGGAGAGGAGGGGCAGGGCATGGAGAGATGGTTCTCATTGTGCTGTTATGATACAATAACCTAACAGCACAAATTACTGGCATAGCTTTAGTCAAATTAACACACAAAGTCTATTTCTATTGATCCCGAAACTTAAAGAGTCCATGACCTCATCCAAAGTATGTGTTTTAATAATTCACTCCATTTAAGGACCCATTAAAATGTCAGAACTGTCATAAAGCTTGGAAACACTTACTTACCTCTAATGTGTTCCAAATAATAATGCATTATTGATGAAACCTTGGTTTGAAATCACTCTGTTCCCATCTGACAAAGCCCATACAGCACAGGGTCTCTCCACAGCACAGCACTTGGTCTGCCCTCTTCAGCATGGATGCTTTGTTCCAGGGCCTCCAGGCTTCTTCCAAAGCAGTTCTTTAGGATCTTCTCTTGTGCTAACCCAGGAAGATTAACCTATGGCTGACTTATTTGAAAAGGGAAACTAGTATAATTGATACAATTATACAGTTGCCTGGATGAATCACCAGTCTGAACACACAAAAGTAAGAGGGTGCTGGGCAATTATCCATTACACACTGAAATGTTGCTTCTTTGGATATACAAGACTCTCATGGCAATTTCTGGAAGGTTTTATGCACACAGACTCAACTTCAGGTGCCTTTCTAATGGAGCTTGAGCAAAAAGGACAGCATTAGTTTGAATATCAATCAAAAAACTAGGAAAATGAAAAACATTCTCCAGAATTTGGAAGTTTCCCCCTAAAATAGGGTTGCCAGATAAAATACATGATGCCCAGGTAAATTTGGATTTCAGATAGCAAATAATTTTTAGCATAAATATGTCCCAAATATTGCATGGGACATACTTATACTAAAGTAAATTTCATTGTTTGCCTGAAATCCAAATTCAAGTGGGCCACTTGTATTTCTATTTGCTAAATCTGGCAATCCTACTTATAAAGCAAATCGTAATCCCTCACCTAACATTAAAATTGCAGGTGGTGCTAGCATCCTGGTTCCTAATCCTGGGTACACATTAGCATCACCTATGGTCCAACCTGGAGAGCAGTTAAATCAGAATATCTGGAGTGGAGCCCAGACAGTCTTTTATGCTCTCCAGGGGATTCTAATGTGCAGCCAAAATTAAGAAGCAGTATGTAAAAAGAGCTCTGGTAGCATAGTGGCTAAGGCACTTGACTGCTAACCAGAAGGCTGGTGGTTCAAACCCACCAGCCACTCCTCGGAAGGAAGATGGGACAATCTACTTCCATAGTGATACTGCCTCGGAAACCCAAGGAGGGGTCGCTATGGGTCGGGTTCGACTCGACGGCACATAACAACAACAACAACAATGTAAAAGGATTATAATGACCAAAAATCTCTCAGAGGGGCATATCAGAGGCTTACCAGGGGTCTACCAAGATCTAATAGTGGGAAAGTACAGGTATTTTCAAAAGTATATATATTTTAATATTTGAAAATAAAAAACTGTTTGGGGGGTTTGATTGGTTTTTTTAATATAAACTACAAAAATTAATGATGGCCAAGTGATTCAGACCTGGCAAGCTAAAAGAAAAAATGAAGCACTAGGTCCAGGACCTGAGGCAAGTCCTAATGGGGCACCTGGGGATAGAGAAAGGGGTCAGGAACCAGGAGGCAGGCAGGGCTGCATGGATGCACAGGTGTCCCAGTCAGAGGGCAGCACAGACTGGAAGTTCTGGACAGCAAACAACAAGAATGGGTACCTCTGGCCAAGAATCAAGACAGAGTCACTGGCCAGGCACCAGCAGCTGCACTCCTGATCATGTATTCTTCCCAGTCACAAAACACTGGATCCCAGCACCTAGCTGGCCAGGGGCTCACAGGTGACACAGGTAAATGAAGACCAGAGGTACAGAGATGGGTAACTGGTAAAATCACTTGTTTGAGTGATTCCAGCTGACTTGCACCTGTGATAAGCTGAGAACAGATTGTCACTTGGAAGGCACAGTTTTCAGTCCTATGTGACTTTAAGTAAGTTGGATGATGCCTCTCAACCTCAAACTTCTTTTCTAAAACATGAGAATACCATAGCTTTCTTTTGCAGTGATGCTGCCTAGGCAGTACTTTAAATCATAAGATGTATGTAAAATAAATGGGCTATGCTCTCTTGTTCTTACTGTTGTCATTGTTAGCTGTCATCAAGTCAGCTCTTGACTCAAGGCAACCCCATGCACAATGGGACCCAACCATTGTGATCCATAGGCTTTTCATTTCCTGATTGTAGGATACTCATCTGTGCCCATGTCCTACCATGATGCCTCATTAAGGCTCCTCTGTGCTCTGGCTCACATAGGTGACTTGTCTCCAGGATAGTGGAGACCTAGTGCCTGTTACAAAGCCCTACAGGGCATATGGTCAGTGAAGACTCAGTAGTTTAATTGGACTAAGAAATCTAAGCAGATGTTCTTTCTTCTATAACACCTTTTGGTATTCCACACTCTGTATATTTTTATTTGCCCTCCTACATACATCTGCTTATGCCTTTTATTTACCAGCTATGTGTCCTTGGACAAGTGACTTAACTTCTCAAAGTCTCAGTGTACTCATCTTGTAAAAGGAAGCCTTAGTGGTACGTAAGGAGCCCTGCTAGGACCACAGTTAAGTGTTCAGCTGCTAACTGAAAGACTGTAGTTGGAACCCACCAGCCACTCTACTGGAGAAAGACCTAGTGATCTGCTCCCATAAAGATTACAGGCTAGAAAACCCTATGGGGCAGTTCCACTCCACCACATAGGGTCACTGTGAGTCAAAAATCAACTCAACAGCACCTAACAAAAACAAGTGGTACCTACCTTATGAGCTGGTTGTGAGGATTAATTTAGATTATGTGTAAAAACCTTTACCCCAGTACCTGAATAATCACCACTCAATTTGGCCATTGTCCTGGAAAGGTTCTTAATTCAAACCTATCCATTCCAGCCCAACCCCTGATCTAACTACCCAGAACCAGCTACACTGAATATGGCAGCCCCACAGCGGATGCTGGGTGCTTGGAAATCACTTGCTGCCTTGGGAACCATGGAAAGAAGCCGTAAATATCCCACAGCTTTCACTGACTATACAATAATAAAAGTCATCTCACATTTGCTATATCCCTCTCCATCTCCATTTTCTGTCCTAAGCCTATATTTTACTGAGATTTCCATTCTCTTAACAAAATACCATCATGTTTTTATGATCTTCTCTATGCAAAAAAACCCTCAAACCACCCCATCCAACCCCTCACAGGCATAAAAGTAAACCTAAAGCCATATGGCATGGTATTAAACTCAGCATATTGTTGCGTTGTATAATTCACATCATTATAAATGATTTCTCAGTGATATTATGGTATTAACCCACTCTTGTGTGCAATGATTCATTATAGGTTCTAAGTTTTCCTTCTCAACACAGCCAGCTGTCTTTCAAATGGAGCTCAGCTGCATTTAGCCACACAAACATGTTACACTGCCACCACCAGTCCCCAGCTCAGCCAGCTGCCTCATAGAAACTGCCTGTTGCCAGACTGTCTGCTGAGCTTCTGGCTTTTAGCACACAAAGAATGCTGCAACCCCATATCTGCAAAGTCCCTTCTTGATTTATGGAGGTATTCAATTCCTGACATCTGAACTTGCCACTCAAATTACACTAGAAAATTTTAAGTCATGTGACAAGCTTTCTAATTTATTAATTTGAAAGTTTGACAATAAGGAATGAGGTTCACAAGAGGGATTGAGGAATTTCTCCCAATTAAATGAAGATGTGAATGTCCCTTTCAAGGAGGAAACTTATTACTTAACATAACATACATGTCAATATATATTAAACAGCTATCTAGGTAAACTTTATATATATATATATATATATATATATATATATATATATAAAGTTCAAATCCACTAGCCACTCCTCAGAAGGAAGACTGGGCAATCTACTTCCATAGAAATATCACCTTGGAAACCCAAAGAGGGGTCACTGTGAGTCAGAACTGACTCCACGGCAGTGAGGTTTGTTTATTTATTTATTTTTTTGTATATATATATATATATAAGGCTTGGCCTTAACCCTTGCTGAGACACAACAGACCACTTTCTTATGCTTGTACATGCAGCAGCACAAAAATATCTAGGCTGAGTGGGTCCCCTTCAGGAGTATTAGAGGTAAGATCTTCATCTAGACTAAATCAGTTGCTCTGCCACTTATCTGCTGTGTGACCTTAAACAAGTTATTTAACCTCACTAGGCCTCAATTTTCCCAGTTTGTAAAATGGGAAAATAGGATTGTCATGAGAAAACTATGTAAATAAATTATAAAAGTGATCATTTACCAAGTTCCCTACCTCCCTTTGCATACTTTTGGCATTCTGTTTTCAGCTTATGCATCACTTGCTCACTGAGGCTCTCCCTGACTCAGACTAAGATAAACCCCTGCCCCTGCCTCCTTATTGGAGTGCCTATTTTGGTTTCTTATTAACACTTAACACCAGCAGACATTTTCTAGTTGGCTTATATGTTTATAGTTTATGGCCTGACTGTTCCCACTAGAATGAGTACAGTCTGAGAATGTCTGTGTTGCTCATTGTTGTATTGTGTCTAGAACAGGGTCAGACACATAGTGGAGGGTCAGTTTATATTTGCTGAAAAAATGACTGAATGTTCTGGCTGCTTCACATTTCATCAATTTGGCAAAATATTATCACCCTTATTTTATAAAGATGGCAAACAAGAAACTAAAGTAACCTAAGTGAGCTAATAATCTAAAATATAATAAACACTATAGGTTAGACAGAAGTTAAGTGATTTTCAGTAACTATCCTTTT
>NW_006922011.1:1438059-1440486 GCF_000298275.1 Orycteropus afer afer | reverse complement strand
AAACCCACCAGCCACTCCTCGGAAGGAAGGTTGGGCAATCCTACTTCCGTAGTGATACTGCCTTGGAAACCCAAGGAGGGGTCGCTATGAGTCGGGGCCCTCGACGGCACATAACAACAACAACAAATATATACACACACACACATAATATGTGTGTACATACAAAGCTACTTATATAGAACCCAAATGTGTCATCTTGATGTTCCCAACCATCCAGCCCCCAGGGGTCACCTTGTCTTTTGATATTCAAATAAAATGATTCAAACAACTATGGGACTGAGAAAGAGAAAAGTAGCCCCTGACCTCCAGGATCTAGGCTGGCATTCACAGTGAGCCCTTGGTGTTCTCCTATTGACCATAAACAGTTTCATGTAATACCAACATCAGACAAGGCTGCTCTATGGCCATGATGGATCAAAACAAAAACAAGAGCACTTGTATGTCTGACCATAGATAAAACATGAACTTTGTCCAACTCACAGAAAACCAAACATCCTCCTCTCCTGTGAGATATGGATAACTTCTGTTTCTTCACCGATTACAGTTTCAGCCTCATTCTACTCTGCCTCTCTTATTGATAAGATTTAGTAAGATATCCAGTCATAGAGTTACTCCCACCTCCTGACAGCATCCAATCCAGAACAAAGCCCTGCTTCCTTAAACTCTCCCCCAAATTACCTAACACATGCCCAAATCCTGCAAGTCCTTTTGAACACCCCCCATATTTCCTCCACAGTGTGTGTGCTCCTTTGCTGGAAAGAGTAATAAATCAAACTTGTTGGGTGGTGCAAATGGTTAATGCAGTTAACTGCTAACCAGAAGATTGGAGATTTGAGTCCACCCAGATGCACCTCAGAAGAAAGGCCTCCAAGGCGGAGCAAGATAGTGAGTTAGTCAGACATACCATATCATTCTCCTACAGCAAACACAAGAGAAACCAAATGAAAATGATACAGATGATAGTCTTGGAACTCTGAGCAGCAAACAGAAAGATGAAAAATTATGTTGAACACCAAATGGAAGGAGAAATGGATGAAAACAGAGAACAAGGAGACATATGGATCATGGGCACTGTACCAGCTGGCCAAGCACAGTGTGACCATCTTGAGACAAAGCAAACAACATTACCAGGTGAGAAGCACAGGAAAGCAACTTTACAGAATGTGCAGTAGAAAACAGAGATGCAATGTAGACAAATCTGGAGGGAACCATGGTGAGTAGAAAATGAACCAGATATAAGGAGGGAATGTATAAGAAGATGGGCAAGAGCTCCAGGGATCCAGGCAACCATAGAGCAGAGAAGGAGCCAAAAAAAAAAAAAAAATGAGATAGAACTATTCACCAGTAGTAGTCCCCAGTTGTTTGGATTATAGGTGTTCACAAAGGGAAAGGTCCACGGAGCGGTGGCAGGAGACACTGGACTCTGGACTGCATCCTTACCTCTCACATTTGGTCAGGGCAAGGCCCTGATTGCCAGCTGCATTCAACATGGACTACCCCTGTGCCCAAATAAGTGACCAGCAACTGGAAGGGTACACTCGCCCCTTATCCCTGCCCTCATAGTGGTCAGAGATATGGCATACCCCAACATCCACCTACATGGCAAACAGTGGCTCCCCCCTACAGCAACCAGTGGTGCCCCTGTCACCCCTCCCTGCCTGGCCATGGTAGGCATTCCTACAGATTATGCATCATATGTCCCCATTGTTGACCTGGCAATTAGCAGTGTGCACTCACACCTACCACAGCCCTGCACCCAGCAGCACACCTCCGGAGGATCACCATACACTCCCGCCCCTGTTGCCTCACTGACTAGCAGTGCACACCTTCACCTACCACCATTCTGTTCCTCTGGTGACTGGAGGTGCATGCTCCCCTGGATCATATGTCACATGTCTACCATGCTGGCAATTGGCAGCACAAAGTCCTACTTGGTGGCACACTGTTCCTCTGGCAGCCAACAGTACACGCCCCACCCCTTTGTCACCCCACCAATTGGTAGTAAACAATCCTGCCCACCACTGCCCCCCACACCCACAGCCCATGGTGCACACGCCCATGCTGCTGGACCAGTAATTGGCAGCACATGCACTCCCACATTCTGAGATCTATAATGCACTGCCACACAGCCAAACAGCAACCAGAGATGCACCCCTATCTCACTCACCCTCCCCCACCTCCTGCTCCTATCCAGCCACTTACCCAGCCTCCTATTCAGGAACCAGTGATGCAAGCCCCTTCCCCACCCTCCCTCCTGGCAACTGGCAGTTGCAAGCTCCCATGCAAGAGACCAATGACCCATTTACCCGATGACCTGGTAACCAGTGAAGCACTTCCATAACCCCACTGCAAAAACGGCATGGAGGCCACATCTTCTGACCTCCTCTAACCCTACAAGAGGAAGACAGGATTACCAGCAGTAACCCA
>NW_006922011.1:1429735-1437614 GCF_000298275.1 Orycteropus afer afer | reverse complement strand
GAACTCTAAGCAAGTGAGAGAGAGTGGGAACCTCCCAGAACATTGTATTGTGCCACGCCCAACAGAAATAACCCAGGTGGATAGCTTCAGCAATCAGGAGCTCCTCAGTTGCTCATAGAAAATCACACCTTGGAGTTTACAAAGACTTATGGGTAGAAAAGCCACACTAAGTAATTTACTACACTGAACCCACCTAACCCTGACAAGAGCACTTCTTGTACACATACATGGTAATTGGGCCACCAGGTACATCACCGCAGAAGCATTGCTCATCACATCCCAATAGATGTCATCTATACCTCTGACTAACAATGAGCAGAAGTTTCTACTACATTCATCCAAATGTCCAGCTGCAATGTCACTCATTCCACACCCAGACAGTTACAGCAGGCCAAGTGCACATCCACTGATATCCATTGGTCCCCTACCATATACTGAGAAGCCAATTTCTGTGCCTACAGAGGGCCTATCCCACCCATTTGAGGATAAATCCCTCACAACAGCTCAGAGATGTCCTGTCCTGACCTCCAGGATTCATTAATTGCTATCACCAACTCCAAAGGATCCCATAGTCCCACAGGGGCTGTGAAGGAATTCTGACCACCCAACACTTGTCACCCATTTACTGGGAAAGAAATACTCTCCCACCTCCATGCCTCAGAGACAGAAAACAATAACTAATCATTTAAAAAAAAAAAAAGAATAAGAGGACTCTAATAAGTGAGTTGGGGCCGACTCGACGGCACATAACAACAACAACAACAACAATAAGTGAGTAAAATGAAAGGACAGAAAACTTTGCTGAGGAAGAGATGGCAATAGAACTGCCAGATAAGAAATTCAAGACTTATATATAGGCTCCTCAAAAGATCAAGGAAAAAATAGACAACACAGACAAAACTCTAGAAGAATTCAGGAAAACAATACAAGAACAAAAAGAAAATAAACAGACAATCTGAAACCATTCAAAAACAACAAATAGAAATCCAGATGATTCATAATAAAATACCAGAAATAGATAACTCAGTGGAAGGACATTGAAGTAAAACTGAACCAAAGGAAGAAAGAATCAGCAAAATAGAAGACAAATCACTTTTTACTAATCTGTTTGAGTAACAATCAGATATAAGAATGAAGAAATTCTAAGAGTTACATAGGAGGCTATCAAGAGGAAGCATGCATGAATTATTGGAATTCCAGAGGAGGAGGAAATGGGAGGAAAAAAAAAGCAAAGAGAGAATTTATGAAGATTTATTGACAGAAAAATTCCCTAATATTGTGAAGATGAGAAAGTTTCCATCCAAGAAGCTCAACAAACCCCAGACAGGATATACCTTAAAAGAAAATCACCAATATATATCTTAAAAACATTTTCCAAAAGCAAAGATAAAGAATTCTGAAAACATCTCATGAAAAACAAATCATCACCTACAAAGGGGCACTAGTAAGACTAAGTGCTGATTTTTCAACAACAAAAAAACGTATAGGCAAAAAGACAGTTGGATGACATATACAAAACCCAGAAAGAGAAAAAAATTGCTAGTCAAGAATCATATATCCAGCAAAATTATCTTTCAGATACAATGGTAAAACTAGCACATTCTAAGAGAAACAGAAATTAAAGGAATCTGTAGAAACAAGGCCAGCCTTACCAGGTATATTAAAGGGAGTCCTTCAGCCATAGAACAAATGGCAACAGGAAACAATCTGAGATAAAGACACACAACAGCATCTCCCAAATATAAATCCAGATAAAGAACTCTCAAAAGTAAAATAAACCTGCAATACTAAAAACAGCATAACCTTGATACCAAAGCCAAGCAAAAATAGCACTAAAAAAATAAAATTACAGACAAATATCCTTATGAATGTGGATGCAAAAATTCTCAACAAAATTCTGGCCAACGGAATTTAACAACATATAAAAAAATAATAATGATGATACATCATAATCAAGTGGAATTCATGCCAGGGAATCAAGAGTGGTTCAATATCAGATCAATCAATATAATTCACCACAAATATAAAACAAGGGAAAAGAGTCACATGATTCTGCAATTCTCAATTGATAAAGAAAAAGGCATTTGATAAAATCCAACAGCCTTTCCTGATAAAGACTATTAGCAAAATATGAATAAAAGAGAAATTCCTCAAGTTATTCACGGGCATATATGAAAAATCAACAGCTGACATTACTGTCAACAGAGAAAGACTGAGAGCATTCCCCTTGAAAATAGGAATGAGACAAAGATGCTCTTTATCACAACTCTTACTCAATAGTGCACTGGAAGTCAGAGAAATAAGTCAAGAAAGGGAAATAAAGAGTATCCAGATTGGAGAAGAAAGTGGGAATACCATTATTCACAGATGACATGATCCTACACATAGAAAATCCCAGAGGCTCCAACAAAAAAAAAAAAAAAATTACTAAATAGAAGGATTCAGTAAAGTGGCAGGATATGAGATCAACACATGCAAGCACAAACACAAAGGGGTTCTCTACACTAAGAGGACTCTGAAAAGCAAATCAAGAAAGCAATATAATATACAATAATAGCTCCTAAAGCAGCAAAATACCTAGAAATAAACCTAAACAGGGGTGTAAAAGACTTATACAAGGAAAATTATAAAACATTACTACAAGAAACTAAAAGAGATCTACATAAATAGAAAGACATTCTGTGCTCATGGATTGGAAGCCTTAACATTGTGAAAATGTCAATGCTACCAAAAGTGTCCAAATTCCAACAACATTCTTTAATGAAATGGAAAAACTGATCTCCAACTTTATTTGGAAAGGAAAGTTGCCCCAAATAGCTTAAGCAATATTGAAACAGAAGAACAAAGTAGGAAACCAAAGACTCAAGAAAGAACGAAGTCCACACAAATCACAGCCTCTTCTTACCTCAGACCAAAAGAACTAGATAGATGATGCTTGGCTGCCACTACTGACTATTCTGACCAAGAACATAGTAGAAAGCCATGGTTATAATAGCAGAAAAATACAGAGCAAAACTCAGTTCATATAAAAGACCAGACTTACTGGACTGGCAGAAACTGAAAGAATCCCAGAGACTATCGCCCTAAGATATCCTTTTAACCTAAAACTGAAACTACTCTGGGAGGTCACCTTTCAGCTAAACAATAGATTGAATTACAAAATAAACAATGTGAACAACGTGTTCCTTAAAAATTCTATATGAGACCAAATCGTCAACATATGGGTCAATATTTACCCAAAAACAAAGATGAGAAGGCAAGGGCAGGAAGAGTAGCTAGATCAATGGAAAAAGAACAAACAGAAAGGAAATAATGAGAATGCTGACACATTGTGAAAATTGTAACCAATGTCATGGAACAATTTGTATAAAAACTGTTAAATGGGAACCTAATTCACTATGTAAACTTTCATCTAAAAAACAATAAAATATTGAAAAGCAAGCAAGCCCTGACAATCTACTTAAAAAAAAAAAAAAAATCTTATGGAGTACTGTTCTACTCTAACACACACTGGGTCTCTATGAATCAGAGCTGACTCGATCGCAACTGATTTTCCCTTTTTTTAGTTCAACTACAGTGTGTTCTGAAGGTCTCAGCTGGAAGACAGTGTTAACACAAAGAATCAGTACCTATCGTTCCCACCTTTTCAAATATCATCAGCCACTGATGTATTTGAGGGAAAGAGTTTAACCTAGCTTCCGAAACAGGTCAATCCTGTTTTGTGGCTGTTCTCTAGATTCTAACTCTTAGCTCAACCTTAGGAGTTCTGGGACCACCTTCTTTTGTCCTCTTTTGCAGAGCATCACACACACAAAGTTGTGAGCAAAATAAGTATTTGTGATGTGTAAAACAGAGGTTTGGAAATAGAAGTTTTTCTTTTGTTATGTTAACAAACTTAAACCAGAGCAAGATGGGTCCCAAATCTACCAGTCATCATTTCTGAGTGATAAAAAGATCAAAATAGACACACAAGAGGGAGAGAAAGATAGATGATGGAAACAGACACATAGATAAGATTAGGAATGCCAATGATCACTGGCAGGTACTAGAAGCTAAAATAGTCAAGGAAGGACCTCCCTCTAGAGCCATGCCCTGAATTCAGATTGAACTATGAGAAGATAAATTTCTGTTCTTTAAGGCCATTCACTTGTGGTACTTCTGTTACTGCAGGACTAAGTAACTAAAACATGAGGGTTTGGAATTAATGGAGTGAAATTTACATCACAAAACTTCAAACATCCTGTGTGAAATTTTCTCAAGTACTCCCTCACACTTCCCCTACACTGTCACCCTCCTCCCCCATATCCCTTTAAGAATTTCTCACTATCTGGGTTTTCCTTGCTCCTTACCTCCCTGTCCAGCTTTGTATATGTGCTTGCCCGTCCTCCATCCATCTGTCCTCTTCTTGGGACTCCTAAACCTCAGCCTCCAGCAATCTTTCCCATGTTCCCCTCTTGTTTATTTGTAGGGACCCCAAATACTAGGTGCTCTTTCCCATTGAAGGGATGGTGGGAGGTTAGTGAAAGTAGTGGTGAAAATCATTTTTCTTTCTTCAACACCCTGCACCAAGCATTTGGGATAGAGTTTGGGAAAGAGGGCTGTGAAATTACAATTTCTATGAAACAGTTCCAAGAAGGTATTTAAAGTCTTTCATCACATGAGAAATGTTCTTCCTGGGTAAAACTTTGCTCTAATTCTACTAGAGTGGTGGCTGTCAAACTTTCTTGATTGAAACCTTCAATAAGAAATGTTTACATTACAACTCAATATATAAACCAATCAGTAGCCATCAAATCAACTTCAACTCCAGGCAACCCTATTTGTGTCAAAGAAGAACTGTATTCCACAGGGTTTTCAGTGGCTGATTTTTTGGAAGTAGATCACCAGCCCTTTCTTTTATATGTGGGTGGACTCCAACCTCCAATGTTTTGGTTAGCAGCAAGGCACTTTAGCCATTTCACCATTCAAGGACTCCAACCCAATAAAACCAAACCAAACCCACTGCCGTGGAGTAGGATCCTACTCATAACCCCTCCTTGAGTTTCCAAGGCAGTATCACTACAGAAGTAGATTGCCCAACCTTCCTTCTGAGGAGTAGCTGGTAGGTTTGAACTGCCAGCCTTCAGGTTAACAGTTAAATGCCTTAGGCACTATGCCACCAGAGCTCCTCCAACCCCATAGACACACACTTACAAACTAGATAGATAGATAATAGATAGATGATTGACAGAGAGATAGATAGATAGATATTTGTTGTTGCATACTGCCATCAAGTCAAGTCGGATCCTACTCATAGCAACCCCTCCTTGGGTTTCTGAGGCAGTATCACTACAGAAATAGATCACCCAATCTTCCTTCCAAGGAGTGGCTGGTGGGTTTGAACCACCAGCCTTCTGGTTAGCAAGCAAATGCCTTAGGCACTACACCACCAGAGCTCCCACAGATAGCTATAGATAGGTGATACTGGATAATCTTACCCTTACTAAAATGCTCTCTGATAATTTCTTGCTTTATTCTACTTCATTTTTTTAATGAAAAAAATTCTAGTAGGCTAAAACCTATTGCATTGATTTCATGATCCACTAATCAATCTTAGACTGCAGTTTGTTACAAACTCTCCAAAAGCAATCAGCATTTAAAATGACAATTTTCTTCCCACTTCTGATAGAGAAATAAATCTTACACAGACACACACATATTTCCAACTAAGCTATCATCTGGTCTGTGTAGCAGGTTTCTGGGACAAAGGAGGAATTTGAGAGGAAAATAAATAAACTCTTCCACACTGTAGGTCTCATAAGCAGCTTGGACTTACTTGACCATGATGAGGCTCAAAATAGAGCATCAACCCATGTGGTGGCCAGTTCATCTGAATGTGTCTCAGGTGGAGGGACTCGTCAAAGCCCAGTCAAATGTGGACAAGCCAAGGCCTAGATGAAAGGAGCCTTGAAACGTGACTGCAATCACTTCCAGGAACCCAGGCAAATTGCTCACGCAGGGGCAAAAAACACAGGAACCAGAGCACAGAATAATGCAGAGTGAGAGAATGCAGTTAGATGCAGTGAAGAATAATGAGACAGCAATCACAATAGGCAGTTACAACAATAAATGGAGGGCCAACAAAAATGAAAGAAACCCTCGCTGAGATGGATTTACACAACAGCTGCAATAATGAACTCAAATATACCAACCATTGTGAAGATGGTGTAGAACTGGGTAACATTTTGTTCTGTTATTCATAAGGTCTTCATGAGATGAAGCCAACTCAATAGCAACAAATTGCTAACAACAACAAGTTGCTATTGATATATAGGTGGGAAGTGCCTGATGGAAAGTTGGGAGTGAAGAGGAAAGCGTGGGCTCCAGGAACAGGAACCAGCTAGTTAGGAAGGGAAGGAAACCGCATAGATGAAGTGGTACTTACCCTACTACCACAACCAGAAACTGTCGCCCTGTAGGATATTGAGGCAGCTGATGGGTGCTGACATACTTTCACCCAGTCAGCAGCTTTCCCTGAGCCAGAGAATCCACATACGAATTTGAAAACCCCAGATATTTTTGCAGGGTGAAACCCCATTTCTGTTGAAGCCAAAGATGAATTATGATAGTGCCTAAGGCACTTGACTGCTAACCAGAAGGCTGACAGTTCAAACGCACCAGCCACTCCTCGGAAAGAAAGTTGGGCAATCTACTTCCACAGTGATACTGCCTCGGAAACCCAAGGAGGGTCTCTATGAGTCAGCCCGACTCAACAGCACATAACAACAAGAAGCCAGGCAAAGGAGCTTTGGTGGTGCAGTGGTTAAAGCATTCAGCTAAAAGTTTGGTTTTTCGAGCCCACCACCTCCTCCATGGGAGAAAGATGTGGCAGTCTGCTTCCATAAAGATTTACAGCCTTAGAAACCCTATAGAACAACTAATCTGTCTTATAGAATCATTAGTCATTATAAGTCAAATTGGACTCAATGGCATTGGGTTTGTTGTTTTTGGTTTAGGCCAGGCAAACTTGATGATGATGATGGTACACATTGCTTTTAGCCAGAATTTGAAACAACACCCCACTTTGGCTAGTCACTTTTCACCCCTAAAACATGTGTCTTTTCAAATGGGTTAGAGGTGTGCATACATTATCTTTCCCTGATGTTAAATTTCTTTTCAATGATTTTTAAACTCAAGACATCTTTGCTGGTATGTTTACACTGTGGTATTTATTTTCAGATGTAGAGAGGTGCAATAAATGAAAAATATTTTCCCTTTGGTAAAAGAGGAAATATTACACTTAGATATTTATAAATATAACTGGTTATTTTTAAAATGCTAAGTCAAAAGTATTATAATTATTATATATCACTGGCAATAATTTTCTGAGTGTTTCTAGCATAAAGACTGGAAGTAATATTCATGACATGAACTATACTTCAAACTGTATATGGAATAAAAACGGATATAAATAACCAGAGTGAACTGCATATCTAAGTAGTACATGCAAATCTGTTTAACTGTTTTATTTCAGAGTTACTATGATGGAAAAGCACCAAAATAAAAATAATAAAAGCTACTATTTTTTTTTTTTTGAGTACTTATTTTATACCAAATATTGTGATGGATATTTCTTATGCCCTCTTATATTATGAAAAAAAAAAAAAACAACTCACTGCTGTCCAGACGATCCCAACTCATAGTAACCCCTCCTTGGGTTTCCGAAGCAGTATTACTACAGAAGTAGATTGCCCAACTTTCCTTCTGAGGAGTAGCTGGTGGGTTTGAACCACCAGCCTTCTGGTTAGCAATCAAATGCCTTAGGCTCTTATATAATACTAACCTCTGGTAGCATGGTAGCTAAGACACTTGCCTGCTAACCAGACGGCTGGTGGTTCAA
>NW_006922011.1:1418219-1423388 GCF_000298275.1 Orycteropus afer afer | reverse complement strand
GACTTGAAGCACTTACTGATGAAGATTGAAGAATACAGTCTGCAGTATGGATTACATCTCAATATAAAGAAAACAAAAATCCTCACAACTGGATCTATAAGCAGTGTCACAATAAATGGAGAAAAGATTGAAGTTGTCAAAAACTTCACATTGCTTGGTTCTACAATCAACGCCAATGGAGGCAGCAGTCAGGATATCAGACAACGTATAGCACTGGGCAAGTCAACTGCAAAAGACCTCTTTCAAGTGCTGAAAAGCAATTATATCTCCTTGAGGACTAAGGTGCACTTAGTCCTCAAACCATGATATTTTCAGTCACCTCATATGCATGTGAGAGCTGGACAATGAATAAATAAGACTGAAGAATTGATGCTTTTGAGATGTGGTGCTGGTGAAGAATGCTGAAAGTACTGTGGACTGCTAAAAGAACTAACAAATCTATCCTGGAGGAAGTGCAGCAAGAATGCTCCTTGGAGGTGAGAATGGCCAGACTTTGTCTCACCTACTTTCGTCATGTTGTCAGAAGGGACCATTCCCTGGAGAAGGATGTCATGTTTGGTAAGGTGCAGGGTCGACAAAAGAGGGGAAGGCCCTCAACAAGATGGACTGACACAGTGGCTGCAGCGATGGGCTCAAGTATAGCAGGGACGATGGGGCTGGCGCAGGACTAGGCAATGTTTTATTCTGCTGTGTATAGGGTCGCTATGAGTCGGAGATACTCGACAGCACCTAACAACAACAACAATCACCATTGTGATTTGTGTTATTTAGATAAAAAAGAAGGCATGGTTTCTCATGTCACCTTGTTACTTCCATTATTTAAATTAGTCACACTAAAAATCTATAAAAGAAGAGCATGGAAATGGATGGAAATAAAAAGGGCAAAATATTTAAAGTTCTCTTACACTGAAAACACACACTTTGTAAAAGTAAAATTAAAGAGATTTATTGAAAGAGAACAGTCTTTACTGGGGAATGTCTAAATTTACAGAGTGCAGATGGACACTCCAGAGAGCAAAAAAGAAGAATGCATTTTTATACTGTCGAAGCAATATCTACAGTTACAATATTATGATTGGCTGAAAGATAATCAGGGGAGTTGGAGGCAGGGGGTTTAGCAGGAATTGATGATAACATATATGTGGGATTATATAATTATTTAAGGGTACATAATTGTAAACATATGTGCTTTTCAGATTCTTATAGCATGGTCACAGACAATTGCAGGGTATGCTTTTCTGGGAACATATTATTACAAATTTTTTGTTAAGCATGTCTTTTCCTGGGGGTCTATTTTAAAGGAGATTTGTCAATAATGCTTCATGTCAAGACCATTTGGTAATAGGTTCTCTCATCCTGTGTCTGACCACAGAGAAAAGACTCCCTGGGAACAGGTTATGCCATCCTGTATCTGCCTGATCACAGAGAAAAAATATTTCCTTTTTGGTATATGGTTAAGTCAGCTCAAAGTTTGACCACAGATGACAAAGTGTTGTTAGAAAAGGCAACTTCAAATTTTAACATGGATTTCAGTCATATCAAGATTTAAGATGGAGTTAAGGTTCCACATTCAGGCTGCTCTATTTATATGCTCCACATGCCTCAGATTTCAGACTTTTATACATTTCCTCCTTTTGATCAAGGACTTCTGTGAAATTCCTTGATCACACACAAGATGGTATGTTTTCTTCTCAGGACTCCTTTATTTTAATTATCTTTGGATGACCACTTGTCTTTGGTGTAGTTTTTTTAAGACCCTGGATGCTAACTTTTTTTTTTTTTTTAATGGCCAGGCACTATCTACTGTCTTTATGATGTCTAGATTTAGCATCCAGTCTTCAGTGATCTTTCAGAAATGGTCAGTTTGGAATAGGGCCACATTAGAAGAACTTTTTGGTTGTTATGTAAGTAGAAAGTCTTTAGAGTGAGAGCTCAAGTCTATCAGTGGACTAGGTTTTATCAATGTACATGAATTGCTGTAATGGTAACAGGTTAGTTCTCTAGGTCAGAGCACTAGCAGTAATTTTTATATAGCATTTAATTTTGCCAATTATAATGACAATAACTATAAGTATTATAAGTCTTGTTCTAAGATTATCTTGTAATCTAAAACTAAAACTATTTTAGCAAGAGAATTTAAAGATTTCTCCTGAACTGACATAGCATCAGTAACATCACTAGCAATCTTTCCTACAGTGTCAGTTCTGGACTGAGTATTCTAAATCAGCAACTCTATACTAAGGGATAAATGTCCTTAAGAAGTAGTATCAGGTGTCAGAGTTCCCTACTAAAGTGTTTGTGTTAAATCAACCGTGGTCATTCTGGGCATTTGTTTCATCTTCTATGTTTTTCCTTTTTTTTTTTTAATAATTTGGGGTCACTGGTGTACTGTATATTTCTATTATAGGAGTAAACATTTAGAAGGGCCCATAAATGTTCTAAGGTGTATTGGTCTGCCATATTTTAGCTATCTAAGTAGGAAAGAGCCCATCACTTGAGTTTGAATTGGTAATGCTGGGGTATCTTGATCTCCTACATAAAAAATATGTGTCTATCACTAAGTGTCAGGTCTGACTCAATGGCATATAACAATAACAACAACAAATGGAGCATAGATTATGTCAGTTCCAGTGTGTTTATTTGGGAGAGGAATGGCTTGATTTATCTGTTTAAGCCAATTTTTTTGTCAAAGAGTTGTTATAAATAGGCAATTGACTTAATCTTAGCCAATTCTAGATTTGGATATAAGAAGGGTTCTTTCTCTGCAGGCATGTAGTTAAATTTCGTGTGAAAACTGCTAACATCTAGGAGGGTAATTATATGAAATTAAGCATTTTTACATTCTGAAGGGCTCTAAGCCACTTTAGAACAATTCTTAACTCTAATCTGGCTTAGATTGAAACATGGGACCTAAGGTTGAGCTAATATCCCTGTAGAATGTCATAGTTTCACATGTATGGCTCACCTAAGGGTAGAATAAAGTTTATGACAGCAGGGGATGGGGCAAAACTATAGTTTTGTATGGGAGAAGTTAATGGATCTGAATTCTTGAGTCAGATTTTGGAATTTGATGGCAAATCTAGTCAGACAGATTACATGCCTTAGCCAGTGCTTGAGCGAGCTTAAAAATGCTTTTAAAAAGTATTTTTATGCCAGGCTTTAGTGGTAATTGTGAACATGAGAAAGCAATACTCTAAGATAACCCTATACAGTGCAGAAAAACTGCCCAAACTAATATATAAGAGTAAAAAATATACAAATTATAGCAAGGGTAAAAGATGTTTCTTCAGTTGTTGGCATCTATGAGGATATAAAAGTTGACAAAGGTAAAAAAGGAGAATAGTTAAAACACTGAATATAAAAAGGTATATGAGAACTTCTATATCACTGTGTAACATAAGGATTTTATAAAAAAGTAAAATACAATGGAGTAATCAATGCAGTTAATGACTAACATTAAAGACAAGGGGTTTAGTTTCACAAGGAAAGAATAAAGTGCTAAAGCAAGGAATAACATTATCAACTTGTCCAATCACAATGGTAAAAGTAATAATCAACAGGAAGCAAAGTCTAAATATTTCAGTGGCCTGTATTGGACTCTTGGGCCAGTTGTCTACTTCTCACATAGTCATCTGCTTCTGGGTGCTGATTCATATGAATTTTAATTTGAGTCCCTCAGTAAGTTGAACAATCCAGTCAGGATCTGCAGCCTTTTTTAATTGGAAGAGGTGAATCTAACTATTAACTGCCTATAATTTAGTGGTGCAAGTGTTAGTTATAAGATAAGTAAGGCACTGTTATTGAGGCTTGATGACATCTTTAAGTTGGTGTCTCTTCTGACAGACACAGTCCCCTGTCTGTATCCTTGTGGCTCAGGCTTCAATAGGTTTGCTATTGTCAAAGCCTCCTAGATAAGGAAGTTATGACTTTGGTCATAATGAATCAAGGCTTGTCAATATTGTAAAAAGACTTGTGTGCATCAAATTTGAGTCTATCCTGGCCAACCCATAATGGAAGGCTTAGGCTTGTCCTCTGGTCATGTTGTCAGAAGGGATCATTTCCTGGAGAAAAATACCATCCTTGGCAAAATAGAGGGTCAGCAAAAAAGGAGAAGACCCTCAATGAGATGGATTGATACAGTGACGGTAATGATCCACTCAAGCATAGCAAGTATGGCAAGGATGGTGTAAGATCAGGCAGTGTTTTGTTCTGTGGTACATAGTATCACTATGAGCCAGAACTGACTCAATAGCACGGTCATCCTATAAAAGTTTTATGAAGAGCTAACTTTTGTGGTCCAAAAGGAGTAGACTTTAAATTCAGTAACACAAGAGGAAATGTTTGGGTCTAAGGTAGGTTGAGAGAGGTGAAAAGTTTAGCCAACTGATTCATATACTATTGATTCTTTCACAATGCCATAAGATTGTGGGTGATGACAATGCAGCCTCTGGAAAATAGGAAAGTTTTTAAATATTTCTCTTATGATCTGGCCAGTGATCACTACATCATATCTCTACAGAAGGTTTTAGGGACACCTCATGTGCGAATAATATTTTTAAAAATATTTTTAGTGACAAAGATGGCAGTTATCTTGTGGCTGAAGGAGGCTTCCACCCAATGAAAAAAATCAGCATATTGTCCCTAAATATATTTGTAGCTATTGGATGGGGGAAGTTGAATGAAATCAACTTTGAGCATGGGTCCAGCAGGCAGGGAATAACTCCCTGAGGAAGCTTGGCCTGTCTTGTCTGTGTTAAACTTAGAACAAGTTGTTGTTGTTGTTAGGTGCCGTCGAGCCGTCTACGACTCATAGCAACCCCATGCACAGCAGAATGAAACACCGCCCGATCCCACGCCAGCTCCATGATCCCTGCTATACTTGAGCCCATTATCGCAGCCACCGTATCAATCCATCTCATTGAAGGCCTCCCCCTCTTTCATCGAACCTCCACCTTACCAAGCATGACATCCTTCCCAGGGAATGGTCCCTTCTGACAACATGACCAAAATAGGTGAGATGAAGTCTGGCCATTCTCGCTTCCAAGGCGTATTTCGAGTGCACTTCCTCCAGGACAGATCTGTTAGTTCTTTTAACAGTCCATGGTACTTTCAGCATTCTTCGCCAGCACCACAACTCAAAAGCATCAACTCTTCTTTGGTCTTCCTTAT
>NW_006922011.1:1414140-1418119 GCF_000298275.1 Orycteropus afer afer | reverse complement strand
GCCACTCCTTGGAAGGAAGGTTGGGCAATCCTACTTCCGTAGTGATACTGCCTCGGAAACCCAAGGAGGGGTCGCTATGAGTCGGGGCTGACTTGACGGCACATAACAACAACAACAATAATCCCAAGTAGACATTTTATCCGTATTTTATAGATAAGGAAACTGAAGTGAAGAGAGATTAAGCAATGTGCCCAAGATCACACAGGTAGTAAGTGGCCAAACTAAGATTGAAATCTGTATGACCTGGCACAATCTATATTCATCTCTTCTTCCAACGTTGCGTCCCGGGTTCGCAAACAATGGGGAAAAGTATGCAAGTGTTCATTCTGAGGACAAGGCTTTCCCCAGTCAAATACTGTCACCTTTATAACTTACTAAAAAATACAGAAGCACAAACTAGGAGTGTTCTGTCATGAAGAAGTAAGCAGACAGTATACTCATCCATATGGATGAAAGATAAACTCATGTGGGTTTCAGAGGATTACCTTCCAGAGAGGTAAGTTCTCAACAGGAGCCTTCTACAATGACTGCAGTTGTCACAGAGGCTAATCCAGCCAGCTTTGGGTATTCCTCCCTACAGTGCAGTGAATTGCTGGATATGGCCCATCTAGTCATGTTGTTGTTGTTATGTGCCATCAAGTCAGACCTGACTCGTAGTGACCCCTCCCTTGGGTTTCTGAGGCCGTATCACTACAGAAGTAGATTCCCCAACCTTCCTTCTGAGGAGTGGCTGGTGGGTTTGAACTGCCAGCCTTCTGGTTAGCAGTCAAGTGCCTTAGGCACTATGCTACCAGAGCTCCTAATCCTCCATTTTGTGATGTCTTGTAAATCTTGGCCTGTACTTATAGTCCCATTTTGGGGTGAATTGTCTGTTGCATTGATGAAGCAGGATTAGGGTGGGATGAATCCTGAGTCCTGCATTTCTGGAGGGTGTGACTTGAGGGTATGTATGTGTGTATTCTGGCAAAGTTCACTCTCTTGCTCTGTACCCTACATTCGGTTTGTGGTCATCATCTCATCTCCAGTTCTGGGCTCTTGAAACAGCAGCCTGTAGTCTGACCTGCCAATTTGGGTTCATCGTCCCCTGCAACCACATGAGGGAAGGAGAATGATCCAGAACAATGCCCGATCCACAGATTGGGGGCTTGCCAGCCCCTACCACTGCATGAGCCATTCCCTTCGGAGTTCATGAGTTCTGTGAGACAATTCAGTGAAATACGGAACCCTGAGAGAGGAGGGAGAGACTGAGGGAAGGAGGAGGAGTTGATGTTACAGATGATGAGTGGTACAGCAGTTTGGAAAAGTTGGACATTTGGGACATCTTTAACCTCCACCTCATAAGGAGACCCTTGTGCTGAAACTTCTTAAAAAAATAATTTGAGCACCCCCAAGCAGACTATAGGCTATTTTGTGACCACTGTATGTGGCATAGGATGGGCTACTTCTTAAGGACATTTAATAAATACTGATTATTTGTTTTGGGGAGTCCCTTGGTGATGAAAATGGTTAATGTGCTCAGCTGCTAACTAAACATTTGGAAGTTTGAGTTTACTCAGAGGCACCTCAGAAGAAAGACCTGGAAATCTACTTCCAAAAGATAACAACCACGGAAAACGCTGTGGAGCACAGTTCTACTCTGACACACAAGGGGTTGCCATGAGTCAGAGTCAACTCTATGCAAATAGTATCTATTCAAGGTCCCACCCAGCGGAACGCTGCAGAAGGCTTGTGCCCTACAATGACTCAAAAATATCCCCGTCACACTCTTTCCCCCTAGTCTTTTTTTCTCATAGTTTCCTCTTCCCAATCTCCCTTCCAGTCTTCCCAGTCTCTTCCCTAGAGGCACTTTCCTGCATTAAAATGTACATGTTCAAATAGTGCATCCAGGTGAAAAGTTTGTGTTTCATTATGTTCTTCATTCACAGAGGACAGGAAGGCACAGGAAGGTTCTCCAATACACTCTGCATAAATTCTACAGCAGAGGATAGGGTGTGCCTTGATAATGAAGCAAAATGAATATCTAAAGTGTGCCAGAACAGTATTGTATCTTTTGACCAAGACAAAACTTCATTGAAAAGCCCATAATTTCAATATTAAACCCCAAATTTAATAAGCTCAAAATTCAAGTGTTTTCTTGGGTTTGGAACCTACATACATTCTTTTGGGAGCTCTGGTGGTGTAGTTCCTAAGGCATTTGACAGCTAACCAGAAGGCTGGCTGTTCAAACCCACCAGCCACTCCTCAGAAGGAAAGTTGGTCAATCAACTTCCATAGGGTTACCACCTCAGAAACCCAAGGAAGGGTCGCTATGAGTCAGATCCGACTCCATGGCAGTGAGTTTGGTTTATTTTAATACATTCTTTAACAGACATTATCCACTCTTGGGAGTAACTACCTCTAGCTTTTCGTCATAATGATACAGCTGAATGAAGAAATCAGGATTTCTTGTATGCGTACTAAGAGCGTAAAATTTTAATGGGGGAGGGGAGGAATAAAATGAGACCAGCCTTCTAAATTTAACATAAATGGAACCATAAACAGCCATGAACAGAATTTTGATGATACGATAACTTTTATTAGCTTGATGTGCTGACTGAGAAAAGAAATAGCGTGCATTTTTTAAAAGTGATTTTTAAGGAAGAATAATTTGTTTGCATAAAATATGATTACTTACCCTCATAAATGTTTATTTGAATTTATTGTACTATAACCAAAGCCAACTGCATCAGCCACAGCAGGGAAACCAAATTCTGAATTGCAAAATGAACCAAAGGTGTGACTGGGAGTATATCAGCAACCAATGCTGACTCAGAGAAATTTAGACAGTTAAGATTCTGCTGATTTTTCAGGACGAGAGGTTCTAATGAGGCCAAATCCTTTAGAAATGGATTTTAAAAAATAAAATCTACAACTCAGACTGGAGCTCAACCCTTCCAGTTGAACATCACCTAGAAGAGGTCAGTCAGCACCTTTATCAGCTTCACCCAAGTTTCCACACAGCTGTCCCTACTAGACATGTCAACTGGCAACAGAAGCCCAATCCAGCTGCAGTTGCCTTTTTTAATAGGTTTACATTTATATTCCTTTACAGGAATTTAGAACAAAGTTTAGAAGGGCTGTGTTGTGCAAATTACCAGTCTGCATTTCTGATTCTCTTATGCTCCATTCATTTATCTGTCCCCCCAGGCCACCTCCACCCCCACCCCCACAGGTTACTGTAACTGTTAGCTCACACACTTGCCTTTCAAGGAAATATTACTTCCCTGCTATTACCAAAAGGAGCCCTGATGGTGCAGTGATTAAGTCAATTTTGGCTGCTAACAAAAATCTCCTTGGTTCAAACCCTCCAGCTGCTTTGTGGGAGAAAGATGTGACAGTCTGCTTCCATAAGAATTTACAGCCTTGGAAAGCCTATGAGGCAGTTCTATTCTGTCCTACAGGGTCTTTAGGAGTTAGAATCGACTTAATGGCAACTGGTTTTACAGTCCATCACCAAGCTGAAGAGTGGAAACCCTTCAAGGACGTAGGCTCATGTTGTCTGCATCACTGGCCAGAAGGAGAAGAATGAAAAAAGGAGGAAAAGAGGTATATCCTTGACAAATGCTTTTACACAAATTTCTCACTTAGACCTCATAAAAATGTGAGGTGAGGCTGCCCAAATAATCACAACAAATGAAGGGTAAAGGGAGACCCAATATCTGGTCTCCATATTTCCTAGTGCCACGCTTCCCACAGATAATGCTACTGCCTCTACTCCTTGACAATTTGGTGCTCTTTTAGCAATTACTGATAAGGAAGGAAAAGACTACTAAGGAATGTCATGGAGGAAATGTAAATTGATATACAAGGTTCAGTGGGCAGACTGGGACCTGTTGAAATTGTGCAACCATGTCTTGTTGTTGTTGTTGTTATGTGCCGTCGAGTCGGCCCTGACTCATAGCGACCCCTCCTTGGGTTTCCGAGGCAGTATCACTACGGA
>NW_006922011.1:1405432-1406955 GCF_000298275.1 Orycteropus afer afer | reverse complement strand
TTTTTGTTTTCTTTCTATTGAGACGTAATCCATACTTCAGACTGTATTCTTCAACCTTCATCAGTAAGTGCCTCAAGTCATCCTCACTTTCAGCAAGCAAAGTCGTATCGTCTGCATATCTCAGGGTGTTAATGATTCTTCCTCCAATCCTGATGCCACATTTTTCTTCATATAGTCCAGCCTCTCAGATTATTTGCTCAGCATATAGATTAAATAAGTATGGGAAAAGGATACAACCCTGACACACTCCCTTCCTGATTTTAAACCATGTAGTGTCCCTTTGTTCCATTCGAAAGACAGCCTCCTGGTCAAGGCACAGGTTCCTTATGAGTACAATCAAGTGTTCAGGAATTCTCATTCTTCTCAATGTCATCCATAATTTGTCGTGATCCACACAATCAAATGCCTTTGCATAGTCAATAGAACAAGTAGTACAGTGTTGAGTAACATGATCAGCAGTGCTCTAGAAATGGCTCTAGTCATACTTGGTCAATATTTTAATTAACTTGCCTCTGTCCTCATGGTGTTAGAATGTAGGATTTGAGCTAGGGGTATGTGCAGGGACCTATAGATGACTGGCTTCTGATTTGGTCTTTGTCAAAAGTCAGTGTCCCAATTCACTTTATATTTCCCCTTTCTCTGTAGTCCCTTCTGCTCTTTAAGGACCATAATCTGATGGCTAACAAAACTATGCCAAATATTCTTGCTATTAGCAAGTTCTTCTTTAGCTAGTAAATTACTGGATATCGTAGGGTCTCAACTATTACAACTATCACAAATGCTGTAATGACTCTCAGTATCAGGGGAAGGAATCTTCTTATTTATATCATGGGCCATAACAGAGGCCATAAGGGAATCTGAGCAAATCTGACAAATACATATCACATAGTGGGCTGTTTTAGTAAAATCGCCCCACCAGTATCTTTTTATATGTCCAATTTTTTTGTTACGATTTAAATCAGTATCTTGATGTACATTATTAATAATGAAGGTATGTGATGACCGTGGCAGACCTATCTTACCTTGTAGTCTAAACCGTAAATTAGTGATTACATCTTGTTTGTAACCTGATTCAGGGGCTAACTTTTAACAAGTGTATAAAAACTTTAGAGCTGCTTGTCAGTCTATCTCATCATTTATAGTAACATTATTTGAAGGAAGCCTTTCATAGTTCTCCTTTTCTTTTTAAAAAAACTTCAATGAGAAGGGTGGTGGGTACCTGAGAGGCAAAATTTTTGGCAGCAGAGTCAGTCAAGTTATTCTCTTTAATCTCTTCAGTTTGTGGAATATCTTTTTGCTGATGAACCCAGATTTTTACTACAGCAATCTCAGAGAAGAACAAAAGGGATTTCAGGAGGTCTGCCACTAAAGGGCCATTTTTTTATGTGTTCCAGAGGATGTAAGAAATTCTCTCTGTTTCTATGTTGTTTGTTGTTGTTATTTGCTATCGAGTCAGCCCCGACTCATAGCGACCCCTCCTTGGGTTTCCAAGGCAGTATCACTACGGAAGTAGGATTGCCCAA
>NW_006922011.1:1404516-1405332 GCF_000298275.1 Orycteropus afer afer | reverse complement strand
ATGAGACAAAGTATATGTGAACTGCTGTATGAAAAGTGAATTTACTCTGTAAATCTTCACCCAAATCAAAATAAAATTTAAAAAAAAAAAGAAGACAAAGCCAATTACTATAATGAAATGTACAAAGACCTGGAGTTAGAAAACCGAAGGGAAGAACACACTCAGTATTTCTCAAGCTGAAAGAACTGAAGAAAAAATTTAAGCCTTGAGTTACAGTATTGAAACATTCTGTGAGCAAAATATTGAATGATGCAGGAAGCATCAAAAGAAGATGGAAGGAATACACAGTCACTGTACCAAAAAGCACTGGTAGATCCTCATCCGTTTCAGGAGGTGGCATATGATCAATAACCAATGGTATTGAAGAAAGAAGTCAAAGCTGCACTGAAGGAATTGACAAGGAAAAAGACTCCAGGAAGTGACAGAATACCCATTGAGATGTTTCAACAAATGGATGCCCCACTGGATGCACTCACTCAGTTATGCCAAGAGATTTGGAAGACTGACTTGGAAGATTTGGAAGACCTGGCCAACTGACTGAAAGAGATCAATATTTGTACCTGTTCCAAAGAAAGGTGATCCCACAGAATGTGGAAATTATCGAACAATATCATTAATATTGCACACAAGTAAAATCTTACTGAAGATAATTCAAAAACGGTTGCAGCAGTATATTGACAGAGAACTTCCAGAGGTACAGGCTGGATTCAGAAGAGGACATGGAACAAGGGATATCATTGCTGATGTCAGATGAATCTTGGCTCAAGGCAAAGAATACCAGAAAGATGTTTACTTGTGTTTTATTGACTATGCAAA
>NW_006922011.1:1398279-1404416 GCF_000298275.1 Orycteropus afer afer | reverse complement strand
CATAGCGACCCCTCCTTGGGTTTCCAAGGCAGTATCACTACGGAAGTAGGATTGCCCAACCTTCCTTCCAAGGAGTGGCTGGTGGGTTTGAACCACCATAGCACCTCAAAATTATGGTTAATACCCCAAAATACCTCAAATCAGTATGAATATTTGCCAACCACCCAGAGACCAGTTAGCAAGCTCTTGTGAGTATGATTATTTCAGTTTGTTGTGCTGAAGTGACTCAAGGGAGAGGACTACTTTCCAGGACTTCTGTGGTGGTGACAGCTAGTGGTATCAGGCTTATGATAAATCTGGGCTGGAAAGGGGAGTTTCTTGTATATCTTGTCAGGGAACAAGAGCTTTTCAGTTAGGTATAAACAATCATGAGGTAGGGAAGTCATTGTCATTGAGTGGA
This sequence comes from Orycteropus afer afer, assembly GCF_000298275.1. NCBI lineage: Eukaryota > Metazoa > Chordata > Mammalia > Tubulidentata > Orycteropodidae > Orycteropus > Orycteropus afer. The sequence continues at coordinate 1,404,016 of NW_006922011.1, read as the reverse complement.
GGTAACAATGTGGGTGGGTTCAGAGAAGTTTTCATATGCAATCTAATAGTAGAGGTAGCAAAGAGAAGGACTTCATAAGAGGTTACACTGCTGGCTGAAAGATGTTGTGTTAAAGAAGAATTTAGAACAGTCAGCACAGTTTGGGGGACATAACATTAAGAAAGTTTCCTAAAACTATGTTCACAGCAATCTCAACCAGTTTAGCCATGTAGCAAATTCTCTGAGACAAGGGAGATAGCCACAGGTAACTGGGTCTAACTGGATGCTATAATAATGTATGGGTCTCCACATTCCATGAATAGTGAAAACTTCAGTTATAATTAAAAAGGAACGCACTGCCATCGAGTTGGATCCAACTCATAGCAACCCCTCCTTGGGTTTCTGAGGCAGTATCATAATGGAAGTAGATTGCCCAACCTTCCTTACAGGGAGTGGCTGGTGGGTTTGAACTGCCAGCCTTCTGGTTAGCAGTCAAATGCCTTAAGCACTATGCCACCAGAGCTCCCCAGTTATAATTAGGGAATCCTAAAGTGGATGTGTTAATTAATGTCTCTTGTAGTTGAGTGACAGCTCTTAGGCCATCCTTAACAAACTGAAAATGTTCAAACTCTGAATTTTTTAGATATCAGTAAAGGGGTTGAGGTATCAAAGAAAATTTAAGTACTTAAGTTCTACAGTAGCCAAAAAAAATCTTAAAAAATCTTAATAGTTCTTTCTTTTATTTTTAGAATTAGGAACAGGATAGCTAAAATAGTCTCTTTTCTTTTGGGATCAATAGTAATCTCTTTTGTTGACATTAGATTTCAAGTATTTAGCAGAAGGTTGAGTCAATCATAATTTGACCTTCTGTGGACAAATGTTGTAACAGCAAGAGAAACTTGTTGAGAGTTTCAAAAGGCTAGTCATTGACATACTTTAGTAAGGTAAACCTTTGAATAAATTGTAAGGGTTGTAAATCAGCATCTAAAATTTGATAAAAATAGGTGAGACTCTGAGGCATGATGGTCCACATGAGTTATTGATCTTCCCACATGAAAGCAAACAAGTATTGGCCATCTGGGTGAACAGGAATACTCAAAAAAAAAAAAAAAAAACACTGCAAAGTTCAGCCACCACAAAGTATGTAGACTTGGGTGGTATATTGGATAAAACAAATGAGGATTTGGGACTACTGGGAACTAGGGAATTGCTATTTTATTTACAGTTTATAAATCTTGACTAATCTCTGCCCCAAGTTTCTAGACATTTTTACAGGAAATACAGAAATATTTCAAGGGGTAATGTATTAGACACTTGTCAAAAAAAAATCTTGAAGAATGGGTGTGTTAGACTGGGTTCTCTAGAGAAACAAAACCAGTAAAGCTTATAAATATATGTATATATAGAGAAATTTATCTTAGGAAAATGGCTCACACACTTATAGAAGCTGGCAAGTCCAAAGTTCCAGGATCAAACATCAAGCTGAGGGCTTTTCCTGACTCTTGCAGCCACAGGGGCTGAGGAGCTCAAGATTGGCAGGCAGTACACTGGCTGTTGACTCCAACGAATGACAAATCCAAGACCTTCAGGCCAAATGGTGGATTGTTCACTCACAAACAGTTGTAGGCAGCACAACAGAATCCCGATCCACAGAAGAATGTCTCTTTTCCCGGAATATCCATAGATATACTGGAAGCAGGCCACACCCCTAGGGAAATTCCCTTTCAACAGATTGCCTGCTCAAAACATAATCATCTGATCCCATCATGGGAATAACCACATCACAACAGCTTAAACCACACAGAACTGTGGTCCAGCCAAGTTGACACACAGCTCCAACTATCACAATGGGTAGTAATCCTTCCTTCCTTCATTTTTTCCAAAGGATACTGGGATACCTTTGGTAGAGGTGTAGAGGTCTCAATTTGAATCTTAAAGGGGTCTTCTGACAAAATGTGGCCAACACTGGTGGAAGTCATATCCTCAAGAGTCTCTAGAACAGAGAATACCTCATCAGTAAACAAAGAAGGAACAGGAAAGTTTTTCTTTGAATCAAGTAAACTTAAAGCATGGAGAGAAAAAAAAAAATAGTCTTTTCTGGCTTTCTTCCTCCCTTTTCTGTATGTTCCTCAGGGAGTTCTAAAAAATATTTCCCCATTTTCATTAAACTGTATATGATGGTTTCATTTTGATAACAGATCCCTATCAATTAAATTTATTGAGGTATCTTCACTAAGCAAGAAAGGATGTACATCTGTAATGGGACAAAAAGAAATAGGGATAGGCTGAGAATAAGTTGAAATTTGTTCTTGATTAGTAACCTCTACAGTCTTAGAGCTTTTTGTACTCCAGAATAGAGGCTTTTGTAAAAATATAGAGTTAATAGCTGAAAGAGTGGCACCTGTATCAATTAAAAATCTACAAGGTTCTTATTAATTTGAATAATAGTTTCTCCCTAAAGATGTAATGCCATAACTAGAAAAGCTCCTATATATTCCCCAGAGTGCTTTCATTCAGCTTCAAGCTTTGGAGCCAAAGGTAGGATCGTGGATTTGTTCTTGAATTTAAGGCAATATTTCTTAAAATGTCCAGACTTCTTACAGTAAAAACATCCAAAAGGCTGTGACTTAGATCATGCTTTAGTAGTTTACATCATGGCATAGTCCTTTTTGGACTGAGCCTGGAGTTGTTGTAATTGCAAAGATATTAATCTTTTGTGTCAACTTGGGTAGCCATGAGTTTATTTTGTTTAGTTTGCTTCCCTTGTTCTAATGTTTGGGGAACGTTGTGCGCAAGTTTAATGAGGTCCATCATGTGGCTGGTCTCCCAGGTTAGCTAATGGTGCTTAGCAAGGTTAGCTTTATAAACATAGGGTCAAAAGCAACCTCAGATTTTGGAGTGGCTAGATGTAAACCCAAATTCTTACAAAGGTTTTAGCTAGCTTCTCACAATAATTGCAAATGTTTACATCTTTCTCTTTCTTACTGGATTGAATTTTTCCCAATCTATCTTTCAGGGGAAACCTTGGAGACAGTTTTCACCAACTTCCTAGCCATCTCCCTGGCATTATTTAAAAAGCAGAAGTTGTTGGTTTCATAGTAGTGGGCTTTTTGGAGTACTCATAGCCAGCTTCTTCTACCCACACATGTGCATCCCCTGATCCCATTAGCTTGTGTTGATACAAATCATGTAATCCACGTGGTAAGTGGATTGCCACATGGAATTCCTCAGAACATCTATGTGGGTCCTCATGAAGATTAAGAAACTCCTTCATTATACCACAGAGTTCAGCCTTTGACTAAAGGAAGAAAACTACTTGGGGTGGGTCTCTAGAGACCATGGGGGAACCTAATTTTAAAAGGCATTTCTGTGATAGGCTTATACTACTCTAAAGATCCCTGAGGGTAACAGGGAAGTTCAGATAAAAGGTTTTCAGAGATAAAAGGTAAAGGAGATTGTTAAAAGAAGGGGGGGGGGGGGGGCGCTGCCAGCAAGGCCTTTGGGGAAAGAGCAGTATTGGGACAAGGAAGGCCAGAAGGAGGAGAAAAAACCCAAGTGTCAGAGGCTGTGGGTGGATTACAGACACAAGGACTCCATTATTTTGGGAAAGAGAAGATATACAAGTTGTTGCTGAATGAGTGACCAGCAAAGTTACAGAACTCTCACATTGTAATTCTTCACTTTGCTTTGCTTATTTGGATACAATGTCCTGAAGGAAGGAAAATTTACTTTTTTGATGTCTTTTGGAAGCTTCCAGATACCACTTTTCAAATGCACTTGGTTTGTTTCACATGGGTACTCTTGATCACTAATATATTGCACAGAAATGTGAGTTTACCTAGGTCAAAACTGCCCCAAATCAGCCATTGATTCTCTAAAGAATCCTTGGTAGGTGGTTGCCAGTGTTCATTGTATAGAACAGTACTGGGGCCATAATGTTTACACAAATAAGCCATTGGAGTATCCAAGGGATGTCCAGCTTGATCCTTGGACATGGTATTCCTTATCTTACTAAGTAGTAACAAAAGTTTCTTTAATGCACAAAATTCAGTGTGTTCCCTTAATTAGCATGTTATTGTTCTTCTGTGCCATGGAGTCGTACCCAACTCGTAGAGAACTTTCCTTGGGTTTTGTGACCCCTCCTTGGATTTCCAAGGAGGTATCACTACGGAAGTAGATCCCCCAACCTTCCTTCCCAGGTGGGTTTGACTGCCAGCCTTCTGGTTAGCAGTCAAGTACCTTATGCACTATGCTACCATAGAGACAGAGAAAAGAGCAGAAAGTTCCTCTGTAATGACAATTATTGACCACTAGATGGCAGTCTAGTCAAGCCTAACTTGTTTCTGCCTTGATGTCCATCCAGCAAACAGGCTGAAAATGTAAGGAAAAGACTTTTCTAATAAATTTTTGGGAGCTCTGGTAGCATAGTGGCTAAGACACTTGCCTGCTAACCAGATGGCTGGCGGTTCAAACCCACCAGCCACTCCCCGGAAGGAAAGGTTGGGCAATCCTACTTCCGTAGTGATACTGCCTCGGAAACCCAAGGAGGGGTCGCTATGAGTCGGGACCGACTCGACGGCATATAAAAACAACAACAACAACAATAATAAATTTTTATTTCAATGACCTGTCAAAATACAATGAGGCAGAGAGACTCAGTATTCAAGAGAGTTTACCTGGGACAGCTTCTGAGAGCCTAGGAGAAAGCTGAGTGCAAAGGGCTCTGGCTCAGAACCAACAGCACTGGGTCCACTCACTCTCTGATGTTGCCACTGGTAAAACACCTTCAAATCCTGATGACTATGACAAAGAAGAAAGGAGCTCTAGTGGTGTAGGGCCTAAAGCATTTGACTGGGGTGTTATTGTGAAAATACAAACTCTGTGGAAGTAAAAGTAATTTATTGAAAATCTAGAGGACACTCTGGAATGGGAACTGTCTAAATTTACAGAGTAAAATGGCCAGTCTGGAGAACAACAAAGAAGCAAACATTTTTATGTTGTTAAAGCAAGACCTACAGCTACAATATTATCATTGGCTGAAAGGCAACCAGAGGAGTTGGAGGCAGGTTATCTTCAAGTGGGGGCTTAGCAGGGATTGATGGATAGCATATATGTGAGATTATTTGACTGGTTAAACAAAACGCAATGCAACACACTGCCATCAAGTCAGACCCGATTCATAGTCACCCCTCCTTGTTTCAAGGCAGTATAGCAACGGAAGTAGATTGTCCAACCTTCCTTCAAGGAGTGGCTGGTGAGTTTGAATCACCACCCTTCTGGTTAGCAGTCAAATGCCTTAGACACTAAGCCACCACAGTTAAAGGCACATAATTGTAAACGTATGTGTTTTTTAGATTATGGTCTAATCTAAATTGCTAGGTATGCTTTGCTGGGAGCATGTTATCAAATTTGCTTTTTTATTGTTGTTTTTTGTTATCTAAATGGTATTTGGAGACCTTTTTATTAAAAAGATTTCTGATATTAGGCTAAAGTTCATTCAAGATGATTCTTTACTCTGTACTCAGCATATATATATATGGAGAAATCACTAATATCTCAACATTTTTAAGCATGTTTTTTTCCTTGGGAGTCTACTGTCAGGAATATTTGTTGATAATGTTATACATCAAGATCATTTGGTGATAGGACTTCCAGCAAGATGGTGGACTAGGCAGAAAGACTGCACAGATCCTCTTCAACAAAGAAAAGGGAAACAAATTAACACAGACACAGAAGATAATCTTGGACCCCTGAGCCT
>NW_006922011.1:1364568-1373878 GCF_000298275.1 Orycteropus afer afer | reverse complement strand
ATAAAAAAGAGGACCAGCACAAATATTTAGCAAATACTAAAACAATAGCAACAAAGGAAGTGATAACACGATTCATAAACAAAACGAGCTCAGCACAGAAAATTATATGGAACAAAGAAATCAACACCACAAGAAAGCATATAACAAAAATGACAGCATCAAATTCATATTTGCCAATAATTACATATCAGGCAAGGGACTTATCTCCAAGATTTATAGAAAACTCCAATGTCCCAATACCAAAGGAATTAACAATCCAATTGAAAAATGGGCAGAAGACATGAATAGACACTTCACCAAGAAGGATATTCAGGTGGCCAACTAATACATGAACAGATGCTCATAATCATTGTCCATCAGAGAGATGCAAATCAAATCAACAATGAGATACCATCTCACCCCAACACTGATTGCCAGGTTCAACAAGACAGAAAATAACAAATGCGGGCAAGGATGTGGAGAGATTGGGGCTCTCATACACTGCTGGTGGGACTGTAAAATGGTACAATTGTGGAAAGAAGTATGGCAATTCCTTAAAAAGTTGGAATTAGAAATACCATTTGACCCAGTAATCCCATTAGTAGGTATATTTCCTAAAGAAGTGAGAGCCAGGACAAGAACAGACATATGCACACCCATGTTATTTGTAGAACTATTTACAATAGTCAAAAGATGGGGAAAAAAAAAAAAAACCTAGCTGCCCATCAACTGAAGAATGGATAACCAAACTTGGGTACATACACACAATGGAATACTATGCAACCCTAAAGAATAATGTGTTGTGTTGTTGTTGTTATGTGCTGTCGAGTTGGCCCCGACTCATAGCGACCCCTCCTTGGGTTTCCGAGGCAGTATCACTACGGAAGTAGGATTACCCAACCTTCCTTCCGAGGAGTGGCTAGTGGGTTTGAACCGCCAGCCGTCTGGTTAGCAGGCAAGTGACTTAGCCACTATGCTACCAGAGCTAGAATCTGCAAAATACCACATTATGCGGATGAACTTGGAGGACATTATGCTGAGTGAAATAAGTCAATCAAAGGCCAAATATTATACTAGTACATTACTGTAAAAAGTCAAATAGAGGTTTATATATGGAAGGAAATTTTCTTTGTTGGTTACCAGGGGTGGGAGGGGAGGGGAGGGAACACTGTTAGACAGGTAGAGATAAGTACTGATTTGGGTGAAAAGAAGGGCAACGTACCAAATGTGAGTGATCAACATGGTGGCATTGAGGAAGACGAAGGCATGGAGAGGTACATAGGAGGTACAGACAACAAAGATGAACCCTTTTGCACATACAGTATTGTATTGTCAGTGAAGGCAAACATGGATATACAGGTGGATAGATGGGTGGAAAGGCTGAACTAGTAGGTGTGTCTATGCAGGGCAGAGTATACCCAAGACCATTTGGGTTGGCAGACAATGTTTCTACAAGTGTATTTTTATGTTCTGTAAGAATTCCCAGGTGTACAGTAGAGCTGACAGGGGACAGGTTGTAGTCACTTCTTGACCAGAGCCAGATACACAGAGGGAGCAAGTAGTTGAACCTGTGGGCTCAAGACCCTAATTGCAGGGGATATCAAGCTAAATTGGCCTAACACACTACACAAAACATTGGACCACATCCTACTTTGGCAAGTAGGAACTGGGATTTTAAAAGCTTGCAAGCTGCTATCTAGATACAGTGATGGGTCTCTCCTTGGCCAGAGCAAAGAAGAATGAAGAAAATCACAGATTCGTGGAAACAATTAGTTCAAGCGACTGGTACACCATGTGATCCTCAGCCTATACAACTATGAGACCAAAAGAACTAGATGGTGCCCAGCTACCAGTGTCAACCACTCGGAGGGGGATCTATGTAGGAGATCATGGATAGAGAGGGAGAACAATGTGGAACAAAACTCAAAATCATTTGAAAAAAAGGAGGGGGACTATGAGACCAGGTTTGCTGGTCTGATAGAGTCTGATGGAACCACTGAGACTATGGCCCCTAGCTGCCCTTCAGGTCTGGAATTGAACCCACTCCTGTAGCTTCCAGCCAAACAAAAGACAGGTATATGAGCTGAACATTTACATTAGGTAGACGCACTCCTTGGAGAGATCAGTCATGGAACAATAGAAGGGCTGTGTATGCACAGGGAGACAGGTCAGGTAGCAGAAGTGCATGGGAAAGAAGGACATAGGGAAGAGATAACTATGGGGAGGAAGTGGGAAGAGAGCTGCTGCATTGTGGGAAATTGCAGTCAATGTCATGAGAGAAAGTATATGTGAACTGCTGTCTGGAAAATGAATTTTCTCTGTAAACTTTCACCCAAATCACAATAAAAATTAAAAAAAAAAAAAAAGGAAGAAAGTATTTTCATAGCATGAGACCTAAGAAAGAGAGCTAAACATCTAACATGGTGTGTCAAGAGAAGAGTTAGAAAAAGAAAAAAAACAAATATTTTATTTCTGCCTTATTTTCCTAAGCCCCATTGTTGTCTAGATCCTTCCAGCCTTTTAAACCACAGGTAGCTGCCAGGAAAACTTGAGATAGATGGCAATGTGTAGTTCTTGGCAACCCAGATAAAGGTGTGGAATATCAAGCACCCAATCTTATAGCTTCAGAGGCTTACAGTGCCCCGGCCTACCCAACATCTCAGGAAGGGTCGCTTGCTAAAATAATTTTCTGTTTGACAAGAAATCTATGCAATATTTCATGCGTTAGTGTTTCAGAGGCCCCCTCTGAGGGATCCACACTATGCATTTCAATTGAGGTTTTATACATTTCTTTTTTTTAATAGAAGGAACTGTGCATAACACATTTCACAATATGAAATGAAAAGCTCTTGGTACAGTTCATCTACTGGAAGGTTTTAACTCTAAATCCAGAACAAATAAAGCAAAATAAACACAGCAGGACTCTTCCAACACTTGGTAATTTGTTTGGGCACAGGTTTCAAGGAAGTCTGGGGTGTGAAAGAAGGGAGAGGAAGTAATAAACCTCAGGAATGTTCCAAACTTGCTAAGGAGTCCTTCATCTCATCTGGAGTCAATAACCTTTCACGGGCCATCACAATGTGTAAACTGGCATCCATAATCCCTCTTGGTCATTTTGCCATGTTTACTGGAAATCAGTCTTTTAGCAATCAGCTCAGATTTCAACTAACCTTTGAAAGCCTTTTTACCATTGCAGCATAAAAGAAGATTTCAGATCCATTTAAAAACACAGTAGGAGGGCTAATTTGGAGATAATATTTTCTATTTATTTGTGTTCAAATCCACAAGATTTCAGAGCTCCAGGAAGTTGTCTGTTAACAGAAACTCTAACAGAAGCACAACCAGAAGCTGGCAGTGGCCTGGGAAAGTATCGCTTTGTGCCAATGTCTGCCAACGAGGAGCCAGGCCCAGAGCACTTAGGTAATTTGCCTACATTCACCGCGTACGGAAATGGTGTCTTTCCAATGTATCTTCTGAAGGCTGTGCTTGATGTTTGGCATCTGATTCTCAGTCTCCATCCTAAACACCCTGAAGAAATCAAGACCCAGAGGCCAAAGATGCTGAGTTGTCCTAGGAGCCTACCTCTTGCTCTCAACTAGCAGGACTCAAAGACATCAGTGTCCCTTTGGAAGACTGACCCATTGTTCCAAGAACTTGGAGGAGTTTGACTAATGGATTTGGGCCAAAGGCACTTCTTTAGAGGCTTTCGCAGATAGATCAGTCGTGAACATAATCTTGTTTCCTTCCAGAAGCCTTAAGAACTTATGAAAATCTTGAATTTGCCTCTCCATTCTTTTCCCTTCATAATGTTCATGAAAATAATTTTCCTCACCCCATGAGGTCATCTGCAATAGGAAAATAATTGTGTTCTCCTTTAGTTTGTGAGGCTAAAAATAAATAAGATTGTGAATGAGACCAAACAGATTCCTTTCTTTCTTGTTATTTTCTAAATCCTATTTATTCTTCAAGACCCAACTGCAACGAATCTTCATGAGGATTTCCTGAAGTGTTCACAGCCCATGCTGACTTGCCATGGAAAAGTATCAGGTCTCCTCCTAACTGGGTTTCAGAAAAAAATTAAGGAAGAAAACAGAGAATAATTACAGAGGCCAAAATATGAACTCTATCACCAGTTGGACTAAATCCTAGATTAAGGCAGACTTATACCAATCTCAATGAGCTCTGGTAGCATAGTGCTTAAGGCACTTGACTGCTAACCAGAAGACTGGTGGTTCAAACCCACCAGCCACACCTCGGAAGGAGGATGGGGCAATCTAATTCCGTGGTTATACTGCCTTGGAAACCCAAGGAGGGGTAGCTATGAGTTGGGTCCAACTCCACAGCAAATAACAACAACAACAACATACCAATCTCAAAATGCCTAGAGAATGCAAATAGTTAATGCTCTCAGCTGCTAACCAAAGGCTGGAGGTTCAAGTCCACCCAGAGGAGCTTTGAAAGACAGGCCTAGTGATCTGCTTCCGAAAAATCAAACCATTGACAACCCTATGGAGTACAGTTCTACCCGACACACATGGGGTCTCCATGAGCTAGAGTTGACTCGACAGCAACTGATTTCTATTACTCACAATTTCCGGCAGCCCTGGGTCATGGCAAGATTTAAGTGTGTGCCCAGGAGAAACACACACCTTGGAAAAGAAATACTGAGGAGAGCTCAACTCTATGTGGACAGGCTAGTTCTCATAAGGAGGAAGGAAACAGAATTATCCCAAACATGTTTCAACAGTCACATAGATCACTCTCCCCACCCCAAAGCAGAAAGGGAATGAATAAAAGGGAGAGAGAAAACAGGTGTATGAGTAAGAAATTCCTCCTCAAAAAAGCCAGGGTGGGGAACATGTGTTCTCCTCTAACACATAGTTTTGCATCAAATGTATCAAATTTCCCCATATATGTTCTCTCATTTTATCTGGACTTTTTAACTTTCTTTGAGACAGAAACTATGCCTTAGATATTGTGTTCCCTCACTGAAGCAAATACAATGATAAGTAAATCATGAGTATTTAATAAATATTTGTAAAGAGTTAATAAGGGCAGAGTTTCTAAAAAGTTAATTGTTCATTCTTGGGAAAAATAACTACACTTTAAATATGCTGCTCTGTTTCATTCCAGGTAAAACAGCTTGGATATGAGTCCTAAGACAAACCCTTATATACAAAAGCTCTGACTAACAACCATGCAGCCTTATTCTCTGTTGCAAAAATCACCTATTTCATTATTCAGGACACATTATCAGCCAAAGACCTTGAGCATAATTTGTCATAAGGTCATTCTTAACCCACTCAGAAGCTAGATGTCTGCTCTACCCTAATGAAATATCTATAGAAAACATCGCAAGATTTCATGAAAGAGAAAAAGGAAATAACATATCAAATTGTAAGAAATAGAAACTGGAAATTACTACTTAAGGTGCAAAGATGGGTGAAATATAGCCAAATCCCCCTAATGGTTGGTGGAAATGTTGCAATATGCTATAATCAGAGCAAAAATTGCTTGGAAGAAATGTGTTACCAGCTCACCAAGCAAACTGTGGGTGTAAAATTCCTGAGTGTTTATACACACCATCTGCCAAGATATTAAAAATGTAGTTCGAGGCATAAAGAGAAACATAACAAATTAAAGAAACTTCTAAACTGCAATGGCCTGAAATTTAAGCTCTAAAATTTTCCCCAGGTGGGAACTGACAAGGTGAAGCCTTCTTTCCACACAAATTCAGATTCCTAGCGCATTAATGGAACCATGGCATCTATATTGGTCAGTGTCTTCCCCAAGGAAGAGGCAATTTTTAAATATCCCTAGAAGCAAAAAACTTCTGTGTTTGCCATTGCTTGGGAACAGACACGTGTTGATTCATACCTAAGCAAGAAAGTATCTTCTATGAAAGATCTACAATTCTTAATCACCATAAAAATAATAAACCATTGTTGTCAATACAATTCTGACTTGGAACAGAGTAGAACTGCCCCATAGGGTATCAAGAGCTGTAATCTTTATGGAAGCAGACTGCCATATTTTCTCCCATGGAGTGGCTGGTGGCTTTAAACCACCAATCTTTCAGTTAGTGAGTGCTTAACCACTGTGCCATCAGGGCTCCTGAACCACCATTGTGTTGTTGTTAGGTTCATTCAAGTCAGTTTCAATTCATAGCAATTCTATGTACAACAGAACAAAACATTACTTGGTTCAGTGCTGTTGCACAATTATTGCAATGTTTGAGCCCATTGTTACAGCCACTGTGTCAATCCAGCCACCATAGACCATAACAATTAATAGCTTCAAATCAATGATGTTTGTGCATTCTCTCACCTCTATGAGTGTTTCTGAGGAAAATCATGACAAGGTGACCTTGCTAGGCGGGTATTGACTATCAAGTGCTCCAGAGCAAGACAACTTTAAAATCTACTGCCACCCACTCAATTCCGACTCACAGCAACCCCACAGGACAGCGTAGAACTGTTCCATAGTGTTTCCAGGATATAAATCTTTACTGAAGCAGACTGCCTCATCTTTTTCCCGTGGATCAGCTGGTAGTACAAACCACTAAACTTTTGGTTAGTAGCCTAATGCTTTAACCATTCATCACCAGAGCTCCTTAAGCCAACCTTAGGATATGAAAAGGTCGAATGCATGTGTTGAATAATCATATGGTATTTGGTATTATTATAAGTTCTTTAAATGGTGGGACTCAACACAAAGACATTCAAATACTTAATGAAAGGCAAAACACTTTGTTACTTGCAGTTCCATAAAAGAGAAAATAACAACAAGGGCCAGAAAGGGAGTTATACCCAAGGACAGGATAATAGCAAACTGGAGTTGTAGGAGGCTGGTAAAGTATGACAAATGAGAAGTTAGCTAAGTTTTATGGACTCTCAGTAGACTAGCTAATTTGAATATTTTTCAGGTTTCAGGGCATAGGTTTGTCCTTAGTTGTTTGGTACTCAGTCCAGGGGCAATTAGGGCAGCATGAGGAGAAACAGAATTTTTACCCATGATCTAAATGCTTATGACAGTGCTTATGAAATATTATATTGTTGTTGTTAGGTGCCGTCAAGTCAATTCTGACTCATAGTGATCCTAATTACAACAGAACAAAACACTGCCTGGTCCTATGCCATCCTCACAATCTTTGCTATGCTTGAACCCATCTTTGCAGCCACTATGTCAATCTATCTCGTTAAGGGTCTTCCTCTTTTTCTCTGATCCTCCAATTTACCAGGCATGATATCCTTCTTTGGAGCTGGTGCCTTCTGACAGCATCACCAAAGTACATGAGACGAAGTCTGGACATTCTCGCTCCTAAGGGACCTTCTGGCTGTACTTCTTCCAGGACATAATTTTTTTGGCAGTCCATAGTTCCTTCAAAATTCTTTGCAAACACCACAATTCAAATACAACAATTCGCCTTCAGTCTTCCTTATTTATTGACCAGCTTTCACATGCATATAAGGCTATTGAAAAGACCATGGCTGGGATCAGGTGCACCACAGTCTTCAAAGTGACATCTTTGGTCTTTAACACTTTAAAGAGGTCTTTTGCAACAGATTTGCCAAGTGGGATACAATGTCTGATTTTTTTAAATGTATTTTATTGAAATATAATTTATGTACAGTGAAATATACAAAACTAAAGTGACATGAGTCAATGCATTTTTTTGCAGTGTTCCTTCCCCTCCTCTCCCACTCCTAGTAACCAGCAAAGAAAGTTTCCCTCCATACATAAACTTTTCCTTAGCTCTCCACAACAATGAACTAATACTGTATTTGTCCTTCTGTGATTGACTTATTTCACCCAGCATAATGTCCCCCAAGTTCATCCATATTATGCGGTGTTTTGCAGACTCTATAGTACTCTTTAGTGCTGCATAGCATTCCAGTCTGTGTATGTACCTTAGCTTGGTCATCCACTCTTCCGCTGATGGGCATGTAGGTTATTTCCATCTTTTTGCTATTGTAAATAGTGCTGTGATGAACATGAGCATGCATGTATCTGTTCCTATCCTAGCTCTCACCTCTCTAGGATATATACCTAGCAATGGGATTGTTGGGTCAAATGGCATCTCTAATTCCAACTTTCTAAGGAATCACCATATTGCTTTCCACAGTGATTGTGTCACTTCACAGTCACACGAGCAGTGTATGAGAGTTCCAATCTCTCTACATCCCCGCCAGCATTTGTTATTTTCTGTCTTGTTGAACCTTGCCATCAGTGCTGGGGTGAGATAATATATCTCATTGTTGTTTGATTTACATCTCTCTGATGGCCAGTCATTGTGAGCATCTTTTCTTGTATTAGCTGGCCACCTGAATATCCTCCTTGGTGAAGTGTCTATTCATGTCTTCTGCCCATTTTTCAATTGGATTGTTAATTCCTTTAGTGTTAAGGTGTTGGAGTTTTCCATCAGTCTTAGAGATAAGTCCCTTGCCAGATATGTAATTATCAGCAAATATGAATTTGTAGCTATCATTTTTGTCATGTGCTTTTTCATTGTGTTGATTTCTTTGTTCCATATAATTTTCTATGCTGAGCTGGTTTTGTTTATGAATCATGTTATCACTTCCTTCATTGCTATTGCTTTAGTATTTGCTGAATATTTATGCTGGTCCTCTTTTTTATTTTGATGTGAAGGTTTATCATTTTTCCTTTGAGGTTACTCTGTGATTTATAGTTTTCTTCCCAAATTTAGAATAGTCTGTTCTATCTTATAGTTCTATCTTGTAGTTGTCTTGACTTCCCTACCATCTAGAAGTTCTGTAACGACACAGGTTTTCTTCCTTCTTTTTGGTTTGTTTGTAGTTGTCCTCATTTGTCAGTTGGTGTCTCTGGTTCCCTGTTTACAATCACGTAGGCTTATTTACTTTGGGTACTTCCATAGCTGTGTTTGTTTCTGTGTTATATCATCATGTGTGTTAATGGTCAGTTGTTATTGGCTGTTGTTGCTTCTCTATCCAAAGGGCTCCCTTTAGCATAGCTTGTAAGGCTCGTCTGGTTTCAACAAATTCCTTTAATTTCTGCTTATCTGGAAATGTCCTAATTTCACCATTATACTTGAGGGACAATTTTGCTGGGCACATAATTCTTGATTGGAAATTTTTCTCTTTCAGGGTTTTATGTATACCATCCCACTGTCTTCTTGCCTACATGGTTTCTGTCAAGAAATCCGAGCTTAGTCTTATTGGCTGCCCCATGTAGGTAACTTTTTGTTTTTCTCATGCTGCTCTAATGATTCTTTCTTTGTCTTTGGTTTTGGTGAGTTTGATGATGATATGTCTCAGTGCTTTTCTTTTGGGGTCTATCCTGTTTGGGGTTC
>NW_006922011.1:1347056-1364076 GCF_000298275.1 Orycteropus afer afer | reverse complement strand
GGCATTGTGACATTTTTGTGTTTATATTTAATTGGTGATTATATGTTGGAGTGACTTGCCCACAATTTTCATTTTCTTTGTTTTGTTTGTATGTTATCTATACAGGCAGGGTACTTTGCTGTGCTCCTCTATTCACTAGCTGACAGCACTTATACACTCACCACCTGTCTCCTTTCCTTTGTCAGCCTCTCGTATGTCCTTGCCGACCCTGGCAAACAGAGCCTGTTCTTAGGTCCCTGGACTCCAAGTGAGAATGCTATAATTTTAAATATCCAAAATGGCCGCTGCACGTAGACATTCAAAATGACTGTGCCCTCGGTCACTTTAAATATCCAAAATGACCACCACTTGTAAATTTTCAAAATGCCTGTGCCCTTGATCACTTTAAATATCCAAAATGGCTGCCATGTGTAAACAATCAAAATGGCTGCACCCTCAGGACAACAGAAAGTCCACAGCTCAGGTTGTCTCCCTCCTTGCTGTTTCCCCTCCTAGTCACAGGCCACCAGAGCAGTTGTCCCTGCAGCCCTTGGTGACCGGGACTGATCTTTAGGTCAATTCTCAGGTCCCAACACCACTTGGAAATATTCAGGCTGTTGGTCTCATCAGAGTAACTGACAGTCCACAGCTCCGACTCTGTACTCACTGTTTTCATGCAGGTTTTTCCACTAGTTGGTGCCTAATCCATTTCTATATAGTTCCTTTCAATGCTCATGGTTCCAGGTTTATCTTCTGTATCTCTGTTAACTGGTTTTTCTTTTCTTTGTTGAAGGGGGTCTGTGTCACTTGTCTGCCTATTCCTCCATCTTACCAGAAGTCCCAACGTCTGATTTCTTGACTGCTGCTTCCATGGGTGTTGATTGACCATCCAAGGAAAATGAAATCCCTGACAATTTTAATCTTTTCTCCATTTAATATGAAGCTTCTTATTGGTCCTGTTGTGTGGATATTCTGTTTTCTTTATGTTGAACTATAATCCATACTGAAGACTTACAATGAAGATTTTCATTGTAAGTGCTTCAAGTCATCATCACTTTAAGCAAGCAAGGTGTGACATCTGCATGTCACAGGTTGTTAATGAGTCTTCCTCCAATCCTGATGCCATGTTCTACTTCATATAGTCCAGCTTCTCAGATCATTGTTCAGCATAGAGATAATTATGGTGAAAAGGTATAGCTCCAACATATAGGCTTCTTCATTTTAAACCAAGCAATATCCTCTTGTTGTGTCTGAACAACTGCCTCTTGGTCTATGTACACATTCCTCGAGCACAATTAAGCATTCTGGAATTCCCATTCTTTAGAATGCTATCCATAATTTCTTGTGATCCACACAGTCAGATGCCTATGCATAGTCAATAAAACACAGGTAAACATCTTCTTGGTACTCTTTATTTTCAACCAAAATCCATCTGATATCAGCAATGATATCCTTCATTCCACATACCTTTCTGAATCTCATTTTAATTTCTGGCAGTTTCCTGTCAATATACTGCTGCAAATCATTTTTTACCTGTCTTCAGCAAAATTTTACTTGCAGGTGATATTAATGATATGGTTTAATAATTTCCACATTTTCTCGGATCACTGTTCTTTGGAATGGGCACAAATATCTTCCAGTCAGTTGGCCAGGTAGCTGTCTTCCAAATTTATTGGCATAGATAAGTAAACGTCTCCAGTACTGCATCCATTTGTTGAAACATCTCAATCCATCAGTTCCTGAAGCTTTTTTTTTTTTTTTTTTTTTTTTGCCAATTCCTTCAGTGCAGCTTGGAATTCTTTCAGTTCCATTGGTTCTTGATCATATGCTAGTGTGGTGGTTATGTTTGTGTGTCAACTTGGATGGGCCTGGTTGAGTGGCTGAGCAGCTGGTAGTAGTTATTCCCCATGATGAGACTGGCAATCCCATGGTGGGACCTATCACAAGCATCTGAGTAGTTGCTTCAGGGATGTGGTCTGCTTCCTGTACATAAGAAACAGCTTTGGGAATGGTCTCTAGTTTATGGCACACCTGAACCCTGCATGTAGCCATGTCATTATGCAGCAGCCTGCCATGCTCTGCCGATCTTGGGACTTAAATGGACTTAAATTAATGGCCTGCAGTGTGATTTGGTAACATTGGAACTGTGCCATTTTATTTGTTGACCTTGGGCTTGTTAGCCTCAGCAGCCAGTAGCTGCCTGAGTGAAGAGATGCCTCTAGCTTCAGTGGGCTGGGAGCAAGAGGCAGAGCTGAAGCTCAAGGTCAAGGGGCTTTCACCCAGCCACTAGAGCCTAGCATTTTGAACTTGAACTTAAAACCTCCAAATTGTAAGAGAATAAACTCCTATTGGTTAAAGCCATCCCATTTGTGGTATATTCTTGTCAGAGCAGCACTAGGTACCAGAAGAGCTAGCTTCTGAAATTATTGAACAATGACCAATTCTTTTTGGTACAATGACACTGTTTATTTTTTCCATCTTCTTTTGATACTTCCTACATCATTCAGTGTTTTGCCCAAAGATTTATTCACTATCACAACTACACTTCTGGATTTTTTTCTGCAGTTCTTTCAACTTGAAAATTGCTGAGCATGGTCTTCCTCTTTAATTTTCCAACTCCTGGTTTTTGCACATTTCATTATAATACTTTATTTTGTCTTCTCAAGCTACCCTTTAAAATCTTCTATTCAGCCCTTTTACTTCATCGTTTCTTCCATTTGCTTTAGCTACTCTCCATCAAAGAACAAGTTTCAGAGTTTCTTCTGATATCCATTTTGGTCTTTTCTTCTTCTCCTCTGTTTTTAAAGACCTTATGCTTTCTTCATGTATGATGTCCTTGATGTCATTCCACAACTAGTCTGGTCTTCAGTCATTGGTGTTCAGTGCATCAAATCTACTCTTCAGATGGTCTCTAAATTCAGGTGGGACATACTCAGGGTCATATTTTTGGCTCTCATAGACTTATTTTTCTTCAGCTTCAACAAAAATCCTCAGAACTGGACCAATAGGCAACATCATGATAAATGGAGAAAAGATTGAAATTGTCAAGGATTTCATTTCACTTGGATCCACAATTAATATTCATGGAAGCAGTAGTCAGGAAATCAAGTGACATATTGCATTGGCAAATCTCCTGCAAAAGACCTCTTTAAAGCGTTTAAGAGCAAAGATGTCTCTTTGAAGACTAAGCTGTGCCTGACCCAAGCCATGGTATTTTCAATAGCCTCATATGCATGTAAAAGCTGCACAATGAATAAGGAAGACCAAAGAAAAACTGATGCATTTGAATTGTGGTGTCAGCAAAGAATATCAAAGTTACCATGGACTGCTACAAGAACGAACAAATCTGTCTTGAAGAAGTATAGCTGGAATGCCCCTTAGAAGTAAGAATGGCCATATACTTTGGCCATGTTGTCAGATCCTAGAGAAAGATATCATAGTTAAAGTGAGTGAAAGAAATGATGAAATAAAAGACCTGAACAGAAGATTTCAAAGGGTGGCTCAAGAAGACAAAGTAAAGTATTATAATGAAATGTGCAAAGACCTGGAATTAGAAAATGAAAAGGGAAGAACACACTTGGCATTTCTCAAGCTGAAAGAACTAAAGAAAAAATCAAGCCTCAAGGTGTGATATTAAAGAACTAAAGAAAAAATCAAGCCTCAACGTGTGATTAAATCAAGCCTCTATGTGCAAAATGAAATATTATATTACAGCATGGAAATCCTTTCATGGATTTCTCCAAGAGAAGTTGCCAAAGCCTCTCAGAACCTCTCCAGCTGCTCCCTCTTCTATTTTGAAAAATTATTTCTTTGATTTAAAGAAGTCTCCTAAGTTTTTATATTCATTTAATGAACACTTACATTGTGTTAACTATGTGCCAATCAAGGTTCTCAGTGATTTAATCCTCTTAATAAGACTATGAGATGATTCTCTCATAACCTTTACTTTACAGATGAGCACATTAGGCACAGAGAGATTAAGTAACTTCTCCAAAGTCACAAAGCCAATAAATGGCAGGGTAGGATTTGAATGCAAATAGATAGGGTTCTAAGTCCATGCTGCCTGTCCATAAGTATAGCCATCTCAATAACCCCCTTTAGTTATGATCATCATGGTTACCTCTCATCTTGACTACTCATGTAAATGTACATATGTATTGCCAATAAATGATTACACAGACATGAAAGTGGTTCTTGTTACCCTATGGATTATATTAGAACACTTTGTCCAAGTAACTTAGAAATAAGTGTGTGGGTCCATGGTTCTCAAACAGTATCAAGCATTAGAATCATCTGGAGAATTGTGTTCAAACTCACATTGCTAGTTCCCACTCCCACAATTTCTGATATAGTGGATCTGAGGTAGAACCCAAGAATTTGCATTTCTAGCAAGCTACCAGGTAATGCTGATACTGCTGAAGGGCACATACTTTGAGAACCACTGGTACAGGGATGCAACAGATGCATGCAAAGGGCATGTCCAAGTCAGGACAATTTTCCACATGTGCAAACATACAATGTGTTCATCTGAATCTTATTTTCACTGATGAACATTACTTATACTTCACACTCCAAACCCTGCAGGGCTGTCCAGAGCAGTGCTCTGCCTCTCAACTAGCCACATGTTGACTAATCCTTCCTCTACCCTTTCTCTCATGTTGAGACTCACATTCATAAGTCCAAAAAAAAACCCATTATCCCCATGAATTTGTTCATGTAATCCAAGAATCCAAGAGAGACAAATAAGACTGCACTCTGATAAATAAAAAACAGATCAGGATAGATGGATGCAAAATCACCTTAAAGTAAAAAATGAGTCCCAGACCTACAAGTCTTGACTTTCATCAGACTGAAGCTAATTAGACATCTAAGACACCATCAGTCAGAATATAAGTAAATTGGCCTTAGAAACAAACATAGGGGAAAGAGGGACTTCTGGAAGCCAGAGTGTCAGACCCATTCGAGCACCATCAGGAAGCAGTGAAGGGCTCTGTCAGTCCAGCTGGAATACCAGTCCACATGATGGAGATGCTGCTTTTTTCTGGAAAAACATGCACTGGGGTATTGCAGCAGAGCCCAATGACAGGAAAAGTGTTAGTCACATCATTAATTACCCTCACCCTGATTCCTTGTCACCAAGCAGTCTTCTGATGATCTTTCTCATTCATATAACATATTTCCAGGAAGAGGATGCCTGGCCAGGCCACCAAGAATTTCTGGTCCCAAGGCAATAATCTTTCTCATGTGAATTAACTACTAAGCTGGTGTCCTGACTTTACACATCAGCCTGTGGAGAGCTTTGTCAGTGTAGAAAGCTTTTCTAAATTCATCAACTCAACAAAACTAACAAAATCTCAGTTTCAGAATCTTGGAGACCAAAGAGCCAGACTCTGACTGATTCTCCAATGTATATGTCATCTTGCAAAGCCTCCTAGGGACCAATAACCCATTCATGCAGCACCCTGTGAGGACAATCCTAACAAGGTAGCTAAGATACTTTGTGGCTGAGCAATACAATCACACTTCAAGAACATGAGAAGCAGAGCACAAAATGGATGGACTTTGGAGTTGATCAAACATGCAGTTAAATCCTGGCTCTGTCACTTATCTTTGCTATTTAACTTCTGACTCTCAGTTGTCTCATTTATAGAATGGGAGAAATGCCTATATCATAGATCAGTGGTTCTGTAAGTGCGATCCTTGGACCAATAGCATCAGGATTTCTAGGAAATGGAAATCCTTAAACCCCACCCCAAACCTACAGAACTTGGGAAAAGGGAGGTAGCAATGTGTTTTAACAGCCTTCCAGGTGATTCTGATGCTCACTAAAGCTTGAGAAGCACTAACATAAACAGTTATGAAGATGACAAGTCATATATACAAAATACCCAGTACAGTACCTGGCACAAAAGCAGACATTCAATGCATCTTGTGGCTATTATTATTAATACCACTGGACATAAATGTGTCCAGTGGCATTAATGAAAGGATTTTCCCATGACCTCATCATCTTAGTAACTATTTCTTTTCTCAGTTGTCACAGAACATAAATTTTAAACACTCAGTCAAAATCCTTGCATTCATTCAGTTTTCATAGGTTTTTCCTTTTCTATTTAATGGAATAAACTTTGGCATGTTGTATAGTCTTCATAATTTCAATGGCTGCCTAATATTCTATTGAGTAAACATGTCATAATGTATGTAAATATTTCCTTAAAAAAAAAAAACTCACTGCTGTCAAGTCGTTTTGACTTACAGTGACCCCTCTTTGGGTTTTCAAGGCAGTATCTCTACAGAAGTAGATTGCCCAATCTTCCTTCTGAGGAATGGCTGGTGGATTTGAACTGCCAGCTTTCTGGTTAGCAGTCAAATGCCTTAGGCACTATGGCACCAGAGCTCCTAATTATTTCTTTAGTTTTGACCATTTATGCTGCTTCTAATTTTTCAAGACACATCCTTGGGCATACAGATTATTCCCTTCCTTGAAATATTACAAACTCTTAAACAGAAGAATATCTTGTCACAGAGAATGAATTTGTGTAGTTGTCCTGAAGCATGATCTAGAAATGAAAGACCATGCCAATATTTTCACTAGCCTGCCCCCACCTATGGTATCTTTTGGTATTATATTAGGCAGAAAAAAACTGTTACCACTGCTAGAAATTTTATAAATTTCATACTAACCGCAAACTTACTACCAAGTTTGCATATTTACTAAAATATGAGTGGTTACATAAAACTAGTTCATAAAAATTCACAGTCATAATTCATTGCAAGTCCATATAAATGGATGGTATTTTTTTCATCTGAAAAGTTGTCATTTGAAGTGGTTGAAAAGTAATGAGTTTTGCATCCTTTTATGTGAGAGAATATGTAAATAAACAAAATTGAAAATAGATTCCTTTTACATTCTTGTCTTTAAATATTTAAATACCTGATGAGTTTTACCATTGAAATCTAAGTCCTGACTTCTGTTTATTTTTTGTATGCAAAATAACATAGCATTAATATTCTATTATGAGCAAAGATGAGTATACATTATGTGATGGTTAAGGGTGTGTGCCATGATGCTCAGTGGTTTGGTAGTTATGATGTAGTTTGGCAGTTATTTACAGGCACACTTCATTTTATTGTGCTTCATTTTATTGCACTTTGCAGATATTATGTTTCATACAAATTGAAGGTTTGTGGTAACTCTGCATGGAGAAAGTCTATTGATGCCATTTTTCCAACAACATGTACTCACTTCATATGTCTGTGTCACATTTTAGTAATCCTCAAAATATTTTTAACTTCTTCATATTGCTAATGCACCCTTACTAGACTACCAAAACCAAACCCACTCCCATCGAGTCGGTTCTGATTCATAGTGACTCCCATAGGGTTTCCAAGGCTGTAAATCTTTACAGAAGCAGATTGCCCTATCTTTCTCCCATGGAGTGGCTAGTGGGTTCAACCACTGATCTTTTGGTTAGCATCCCAATGTCTTTATCACAGTGCCACCAGAGCTCTTAAAAGACTTCAATATACTGTAAACATAACTTTTATACACACTGGAAAATTCATATCACTTGCTTTATTGTGATATTCACTTTATGGTGATGGTCTGGAACTGAAGCGACAATAACTCTGAGGTATGCCTATAATGGTATACTCATCCCCCATTTTGTGATCTGATGTAATGTAATCATCTCAAAGTAATCATCTCTATGATGAGACCTGCTATGAGCAGCCAATTAGTTGAAAGGGACTTTCCTCCAGATTGTGGCCTGCATCCAATATATATGGATGTTCTGGATCCTGCATCCACCTTATCATCATCTGACCTCTGGTTCTTGGGAATTGAGGCAGTGATCGGCTGTGTTACCTGCTGATCTTGGGATTCATCAGCCCCTGCAGCTATGTGAGTCAGGAGAAGCCTCCAACCTGGCATCCACTCCCTTGGGACTTGCCAGCCTCTATAACTATGCGAGTCTTTCTTTGACATAAATCTCTCTATATATATACATATATACACTTCACTAGTTTTGGTTCTCTTGAGAACCTTGCCTAAAACACATTATGAATTAGCAAAAAACATGATATTTAACTCCAATATAATAAATGTAAACATGTAAGAGGTATGATGTATCCATATCTGCTTCAGATTACTATACTGAGAATATATATGAGCTGAAAGATAATTATTCATGTTGCTCTTGTTATCTCTGTTGTTGTTGTTGATTTAGTTGCCACTGAGTAGGCTCCAACCCATGGCATCTTTATGCATAACAGAACAAAATGTTGCCCAGTCCTTCACTATTTTTATGATTGTTATTTTGAGTCCATTGTTGCAGTGTCAATCTATCTCATTAAGGGTGTGGTAATTAAGGTTGTGTGTCAACTTGGCTGGGACTGGTTGAGTGGCTGGGCATCTGGATGTAGTTATTCCCCATGACGAAACTGGCAATCAGCTCCATGGTGGGATCTACCACAAGCAGCTGAGAAGCTGCTTTAGGGATGTGGTCTGCTTCCCATATACAAAAAGCCACTTTGGGAATGGACTCTAGCTCATGCCACGCTTGAATCCTGCATGTAGTCATGTTGTTGTTCAGCAGCCTGCCATGCTCTGCCAACCTTAGGACTTTCAATGGACTTGAATTAATGGCCACTGTGTGGTTTGGTAATATTGGGACTGTGCCTTTTTACTTGTCAACCTTGGGCTTGTCAGGCTCTGTAGCCAATAGCTGTCTGAGTGAAGAAAAGCCTCTAATTTCACTGGGCCAGAAGCAGGAGGCAGAGCTGAAGCTCTAGGTTGAGGGGCTTTCACCCAGCGCCTGGAACCTGGCACTTTGAACTCGGACTAAAGCCTCCAAACTGTAAGAGAATAAACTCCTGTTTGTTCCAGACATCCCATTTGTGATATATTCTTGTCAGGGCAGTACTAGGTAACCAGAACAAATGGTTTCCCTCATTTCCACTAAACCTATACTTTAGCAAATAATTGTTATCATTGCCAGTAAAAAAAAAAAAATACTATGCTTGGGAATGTGGCTTGATATGATTATAATTGGGTAAATACTTTGATTATTCCTAGTTACGCTTTTCTAAGATCCTGGAATTATAAATTTTGTTTATATTTATGAAAAGAAAGCATGGTAATTGTTTTTATTTTCATTAAAATTACAAATTCATCTTTCAGACAAGAAACTATGAATTACAGTTCCAAACTGTAATCATTTGCAGAAAAAATAAAATAAAGAAGTAAGTGATAAGATCTAACAAGAAACTTCAGTGAGGTTGCTAGAAAAAGGATCAACTTATAAAAACCAATAATGTTTCTTTATTATAACCATAACCCAATAGAAAATAGAACACTATTTACAATAAAGTATTTAGGAATCAATCTAAGAAAGAACAGGCAAGATTCTTATGGAGAATATTTTAAAATTTTAATGATAGAAAATGAAAAAAATGATATGAGCAAATCAAGATGCTAGATCATATTCATATATGTAATAACAACATAGTAAAGATGCAAATTTTCCCAAAATTAATTGGTGTAGTGCCTAAGGCATTTGATTGCTAACCAGAAGGCAGGCAGTTCAAACCCAACAACTACTCCCTAGAAGGAAGGTTGGGCAATCTACTTCCGTAGTGATACCGCCTCAGAAACTCAAGGAGGGGTCGCTAAGAGTCAGATCTGACTTCACGGCAGTGTGCTGTGTTGCATTGTGTTAAAATCCCAAACAAAACTTCTAGTTTGAGGATTTGATTAACTCATTTCAAAATATATATGAGAAAGTAAAGAACAGGAATAACCAAGTCAACTTTGAAAAAGAGGACTCACTCAACCAGATGTTAACACATATAATGAAGCCTTAGTATTAAAAATAGTCTAGTACTCACAGAGAGACAGATATATAGATAAACTGAATAGAGAGCTCAGATATCTACACATGGACATATTCAGACATGTATGTACTTGATTTACAATAAAGATAAATATCAAGATGCAATGGGGGAACTGCCCTGACAGTGCAGCCATTTTTAATGTTGGCAAGCAGCATTCTGATTGGGACAGCAACCAGATAACTGGTTCCATCTCCCCAGGTCTGCACAGGCAACCACACTGGTAGCTGGCAACCAGAAAGCATCCATGCTTACACTACTCAACCACATTTGAACTTCCTGCAGATCCATGCACTGGGTGAGGGCCACCTCCTGCTTCTCCACCAACTGACCAATGATAAATGGCAGTCAACACCATCCCAACCTGCACTCAACTCCTCTACATGAACAGTGAACAGACAACTATGCACACATTCTTATCTTCTGTCACACCCACCAGGAGACAGATGGTGAGCACCTACATGCTGCCAAATTAACACACCAGCTCCACTCATTTGAATATATCAAAACAAAATAATGTAAAAAAAAAAAAAAAAAAAAACTGGGTGAAACAAACAACATACAATCACCAATTGAATACAATACACCAACATCACAATTTCTCAGAGACAACAATCTCAGTTCACACAAAGAAGCAAGATAAGGTGGTACAAAAAGAGCTCAAAATACAGAGCCAGAAAACGTCCTTGAGAAAGAAATGGCATTGGAACTACATGTTAAGGAATTCAGAAGAATTATATTTAAGTACCCTCAATGAACCAAGAGAAAGGTGAAGGAGAACACTGAGAAAAATCAAGGAAAAAACAGACAAAACTGTAGAAGAATTAAAGGAAAACAGTACAAGAACTAGTAACAAAATTGATAAAAAATGAGAAATAACAGAAAAACAGCAAATAGAAGCTTAATAGTAAGATTTCAGAAATAGATAATACATTGAAAGGGCAAAGGAGTAGCATTGAATAAATGAAAGACAGAATTAGTAACACTTAAAACAAATCTCTCAACACAATGCTGCTAGAGGAATAATTAGAAAAAAATAATGAAAAAAAAATGAAGAAAGCATTATATTTATGTGGAACACCATCATGAGGAATGTTGTTTGTGGTTGTTATGTGTCAATGAGTCATCTCTGACTCATAGTGACCTTATGTACAACAGAACAAAACACTATCTAGTCCTGTGCCAACATCATGATCTCTACTATACCTGAACCCATTGCTGCAGCCACTGTGTCAATCCATCTTGTTGAGGGCCTTCCCTTCTTTTGTTGACCCTCCACTTTACCAAGCATGGCATCCTTCTCCAAAGAACAGTCCCTTCTGACAACATGACCAAAGTAGGTGAGACAAAGTCTGGCCATTTTCGCTTCAAAAGAGCATTCCAGCTGCACTTCATCCAGGACAGATTTGTCAGTTCTTTTAGCAGTCCACAGTACATTCAGCACTCTTCACCAACACCAACAACAAAAGGAATAGCTTACATGCTATTAGAATTCCAGAACAGAAAGAGACAAAAAAAAAAAAAAAAAAAATAGGGAAAACTGTGAAAGATTTGTTGGAAAAAAACTTCTATAATATAACGAAAGATGAGAAGACATGCATTCAGGAAGTTCAATGAACCCCAAACAGAATAGATCCCGAAATAAAATCACCAAGACATACCAGAGTCAAATTTTCAAAACCAAAGGCAAGGAAAGAATTTGAAAGCAGCTTTGGAAAAATGCAAATTACCTAAAAGGGCAACCAATAAGACTAAACTCCAATTTCTCAACAGAAACCATGCAGGCAAAAAGGCAATGGTATGACATATATAAAACTCTGAAAGAAAAAAATTGCCAGTGAAGAATTATGTATCCAGCAAATTGTCCCTCAAATATGATGGTGAAATGAGGACTTTTCTAGATAAATAGATATTAAGTAAAATAAACCTACAAGACTGAAAACAGGGAAGAAGACCCATCTATATTAAAACAAGGACAATTACAAAGCCAGAAGAGGACATAAATAGTGTAGTTATAGAACTTCCAAATGGAGAGGAAATCAAGACAATTTCAAAATAGAATGGACTGTTTTGAATATGGTAAGAAAACAATAAATTATAGACTAACTTCAAAGAAAATTAATAAACTTTCTCATCAAAATAAAAGAGTAAAGACATGAATATTTAGCAAATACTAAAACAATAGCAATGAAGGAAATCATAAGAAAATTGATAAGCTGAGCTCAGCACTGAAAATTATATAGAACAAAAAATCAGCATCACCACAAGAAAACATGCAACAAAATGACAACAATAAATTCATAGTTGTCAATAATTACACTGAATGAAAATGGATTGAATGCACCAATCAAGAGACAGAGAGTTGCCAAATGGATAAGAAAATATGATCCATCAATATATCTATAAGAGACACATCTCAGACACAAATAAAAATTGACTCAAAATAAAAAGTTAGAAAAAAATGTATCAAGCAAATAGAAATCAAAAGAGCAAGAGTGGTAATAGTAATTTCTGATAAAATAGACTTTAAGGCAAAAACCAACATAAAAGGCATGGAAGGACATTAAATAATGATAAAAGGGCCAACTGAACAACAGGACATAACCATAATAAATGTATAAGCACCCAACAAAAGAGCCCCAAAGTATATAAATCAAACTTGAACAGAATTAAAAAACTAAAGAGACAACTCCAAAATAATTGTAGGAGACTTTAATACACCACTTTCAATGAAGGATAAAACAACTAGAGAGAAACTCAACCAAGAGACAGCAGAAATAAATAACACAATCAACCAACTTGACCTTACAGACATATACAGAACATGCTACCCAACAACAGCACAATATACATTTTTTCAGTGCACACGGAACATTCTCCAGAACATACCATATGTTAAGCCACAAAGCAACCCTCAATACATTTAAAAACATCAAAAACAGCAAAGCATCTTCTCAGATCATAATGCTATAAAGTTTACCAAACATGCAATCAGGAAGTGTTGATTATCACTGGTGATTGGAATGTTAAAGTTGGAAACAAAGAAGAGTCACCAGTAGTTCGAAAATATGGTCTTGGTGATAGAAATAATGCTGAAGAACACATAATAGAATTTTGAGAGACCAATGACATTCATTTCAAATATCTTTTTTCAACAATGCAAACAGCGGCTATACACATGGTCTTCACCAGATGGAGTGCAGAGGAATCAGAATGACTTCATCTGTGGCAAGAGGTGATGGAAAAGCTCAATATCTTCAGCCAAAACAAAACCAGGAGGTGATTATGGAACAGACTATCAACTGCTCATATGAATGTTTGGTAGAATTGTCCAGGGAAGCCATCTGGGCCAGGACTTTTTGTTGTTGTTGTTATTGTGTTTTGTGACTAGCCACTGGGGTCTTAAAAGCTTGCAAGTGGCCTTCTAAGGAACAACTACTGGTCTCTTCCTGTCTGAAGTAAAGAAGAGTAAAGAAAATCAAAGGTATGTGAAAACAATTAGTCATTAGGACTAATGGACCACATGAACTCAGCCTCCATGATCCTGAGACCAGAAGAACTAGACGATGCCTATCTACCACTATTGACTACTCTGCAAGGAATCACATTAGAAGGTTCTCATAGATGGGAGAAAAATGTGGAACAAAACCCAAAGCTATGAAAATGACCTGACTTACTGGCCAGATAGAGACTTGTAGAAACTCTGGGACTACGCCCCTTGCTCACCCTTCAGACCTGGAACTGAACTCACATCTGTAGCTCAATTTTCAGTCAGATAATAGGTCTACAACACGAACAATAACTTTAGGAATTGTTCTTCAGGACAATTTACCATTTGAAATCAAGGGGCAGCATTTGTCCTTTGGACAAAGTTCAGAAGGCAGGAAGTGTTAGGAGAGAAGGAGAAATGGAAACAAGAGATAAGGGAAAAAATGGAAGGAGTGCATTGAAGAGATTGCAATCAATGACATGATACAGGATGTGTATGAATGGTTGAATGGGAAATTGGTTTGCTCTGTCAACTGTCACACAAATCACAATAAAATGGTTTTTGGGGAAAAAAAAAGAGTGGTGGACAGCAGCAAAGATGAATGATAGAAGCAATGACTGTGGAGTGGGTGCAGTTTTTAGAAATGTGAAAATCTGGGCATGACCACGTAGCTAAGGTATGTTAGAAGGTAAGATGAGTTGAGGAGAAGAGGTTTAAGAGTTAAGATGCCAGAATTTGTGAAACGTTGTCTGTGTATATTGAAATCTTCCAAAATGTTGTCAGATGAATATTAGAAAGAATGAAAAGGAGTGATGAGTTAAAATCTTTAAGGAACAAATGAGAGTATTCTGATGGTCTATTGATGACTGCAATAAAGAAGTAAGTAATATAGTGAAGTGATACGAGTTGGGTGGGTCAAACCTGGGTATTTTTAGGGAGTATTTAGGGGGTATGGAAGGGTAGTAATCTGGAAGCAGCAGTATGGAGCAAGGAAGATACTATTGCAATCTTCAAGCCCAAAAGAGCAACAAAGTCCTCAGAAGAGAACAAAATTTCAGTTAGAGCAAGAGGTTGAAGAGAGCACTTAGAAAACATATTGTGGACTTAGGTGAGACAGTGAGGTTCAGAAGGAGCCTGGGTGATGCAGTGCTCAGGTGTTAACCAAAAGATTGTTGTTGTTGTTACATGCCATCGAGTCGGACCCAACTCATAGAGACCCCTCCTTGGGTTTCAGAGACAATATCACTATGGAAGTAGATTGCCCAACCTTCCTTCTGAGGAGTGACTGGTAGATTTGAACTGCCAGCCTTCTGATTAGCAGTCAAGTGCCTTAGACACTATCCTATCAGAGCTCCTACCAAAAGATTAGGAGTTTGAAATCACCATGACTCCTCAGGGCAGAGGTGAAGGAGTCGGCTTCTGTAAAAATTTACAGCCTTGAAAATCCTGCAGGGCAGTTCTTTGTCCTATAGAGCTGCTCAGAGTTGGAATCAACTCAATGGCAGTGAGTTTTGGTTTTGATGAGGTTCAGATGACACAAAGGACAGGTTTTGGAGGTGGAGAAAAGATGGAAAATGAAATTAGATATAGAGATATATGAGGATGAGAATTCAAGGGATGGGTGTTGACATAGGAGTCATGAATTTCTTATAATGCATGATATAAACAGGGGTAAATAAGGTGACCATACTAATTATTATTCAAACTGGGACATTTGGAGAAGGAAAATGGGATGTCAGTCTTACACAAAACAGGACATCTCATTCCCTTTGTAATAATGATCATGATAGGTTTAATTCTGACAATATCTGTGGCAGATTGTGATAGGAGTATTGGGGATTGGAGTGGGAGTCTTTCTAGAAACACAAAGATTTTAGCAATCCTAATTTTATTTCTGCTAAGCACAATTAGGAGGCCAGGAAAGGAGCTTGTATAACTAGGTGCACCAGACTTCCAGGTTGTCCTCCAAACCAAACCAAACTCACTGCTGTTGAGTTGAATCCAACTCATAGAGACCCTCTAGAGCTGTCCCATACGGTTTCCAAGGCTGTAAATCTTTACCGAAGCAAATGCATCATCGTTTTCCTGCAGAGTGGCTAGTGGATTCAAACTGCCAACCATCTGATTAACAGCCAAATGCCTTAACCACTGCACTACCAGAGCTCTTCAGGCTGTCCTGTTGTTGTTGTTGTTATGTGCCGTCGAGTCAAACCTGACTCATAGCGACCCCTCCTTGGGTTTCCGAGGCAGTATCACTACGGAAGTAGATTGCCCCATCTTCCTTACGAGGAGTGGCTGGTGGGTTTGAAACGCCAGCCTTCTGGTTAGCAGTCAAGTGCCTTAGGCACTATGCTACCAGAGCTCCTAGCAAGTTCTATACAGATCATTTTATTAAGCCCTAAACAGGGCAAAGACAAAACAAACATTCATCTGGATAAGGGAAAAAATTAGCACGTACACAACACAGAGACCAATGAGATTGCAGACTCAGCCCCATGGTTGTCATTATATACAAAGAGAACAAGGGAAATCATCACAAGGTCATGACTGGTGGCAGGTCAGTCCATCATTGTTTCAGGGGACTACAGAATGGGAAAAGACCATGATTAGAATAAGCATACAACTGCAAGTTAAAAAAAAAAAAATGGTTACAGATTAGTTCTGAGGTTTCTATGAAGTGATTGAAGTATGATTCCTGATCATGTGACCTGGAGTCTTGGACAATACCAGGACTCCCAACACTCAACTACTCAACTTTAATTAAAGAGCATAAATCTAATTGGCTACTTTCAGTAAATGCCCAAGCAAGTTCCTTAGTTCTTTGTGTGAGAATCTTTCTGTATACTAGTTACTATGAGTCGGGGGACTCGATGGCACGTAACAACAACATAACAACAGTTAATCTACTTTCAGCCACACTCTGCCTGAGGGGAAATTGCCTCTCCCTGAGCTTGCCCTGGAGTTGTCTAAGCACAATCAAGACATGGTTCAATGATCAGCAAGCACTGGGGAAGTAACATAAAGAACTCTAATGGCTTTCGAACTCATCAAGACTCAAAATGGAGTTAGGACTTCCACTATAGCGACCCTCCTTGGGTTCCCAAGGCAGTATCACTACAGAAGTAGATTGCACAATCTTCCTTCTGAGGAGTGGCTGATGGCTTTGAACCACCAACCTTCTGGTTAGCAGTCAAATGCCTTACGCACTACACCACCAGAGCTCCCACTATAGACCACAGCCTTCCACAAACCAAATGCTTTAGAATTTAAGTTCTGGTGCATGTGTCAACTGACCACTTCTCGCCACCTACAATGATCCAAAGGCCTCCTTCATCTGGTCTCTGCTTTATCTTTTGATCTTCTTCAGTCTACTAAATAGTGATCTTGCTAAAACACAGCTAACACAAGCTTTTCCTGGGCTTAGAATCCTCCAATGAGCCCCCATTTCCTATGAAAACTGTAGAATGAATTTTTATTATTAAAAATAGGTATTTTACTTTTACTTCAAGAGGGTTTTCTTACCCACAATTCCAAAAATTCTTGACTCAAAATTAATCCTGCTTATTCCAGAACAGGAAGAGAAAAACAAAACCACTGAGAAAATTGTCCAAGATTTGCTGGAGGAGAACTTCCCTGAAATGAGGAAAGATGAGAATGTAT
>NW_006922011.1:1331895-1336065 GCF_000298275.1 Orycteropus afer afer | reverse complement strand
AATATGTATCCTTTAGTCATCATTTCTCAGTCCTCCATATCTCCCAGTCCTAGGCAGTTATTAATCTACTTTTTGTCTGTATAGATTTGCCTATGCTAGACATTTCAAACAAATAGAATCATACAGCATGTAGTCTTTTGTTTCTTTTATTCATGTTTGGATAACATTCCATTATATGGATATACCACACATTCATTTACTCATTATTCAGTTGATGAAAATGTCAGTTGTTTCACTTTTTGGATACTATGAATAATGCTGCTATAAAAATTTTTGTACAAGTTTTTGAGTGGTCATGTTTTCATTTATGTCAGGTATATACTTTCAAATTTGTTATTTTTTTCCTGGACTGTTTTAACTATTATGTGTCCCTTGAATTTTCATCTGAATTTTAGGATCAGCCTGTCAATTTCAGCAAAGAACACAGCTGGGATTTTTATAGAATTCCATTCAATCTGTAGACCAATTTGGAGAATATTGACATCTTAGCAATATTAATTCTTCTAATAGGAGTTCTGGGAGCTCTGGTGGAGTAGTACCTGAGGCATTTGACTGCTAACTAGAAGGCTGATGGTTCAAAGCCACCAGCCACTCCTCACAAGGAAGATTGGGTGATCTTCTTCCATAGATACTGCCTCGGAAACCCAAGGAGGGGTCACTATGAGTGAAATCGACTCAACAGCAGTGAGTGAGTTTTAATGCATGAATATAGAATGTCTTTCCATTTATTTAGATCTTATTTGTTTCAACAATGTTTTGCTATTTTCAGAATATAAGTTTTGCACTTTATTTGTTCAATTTACTCCTATGGATTTTATTCTTTTTGATGTTATTGTAAATTGAGTTATTTTCTTAATTTCACTTTGGAATTATTCAATGCAAGTGTGTATAAATACAATTGTTTTTGTATATAGATCTTGTCTGCTGAAATTTTGCTGAATTCGTTTATTACTTCTTGAAAATTTTTAGCAGATTCCTTAGGATTTTCTATATACAAGATCATGTCATTTTCAAATAGAAATAATTTTATTTTTTTCTTTCCACTATGATGCATTTTATTTTATTTTCTTGCCTAATTTCACTGGCTAGAAGCTCTAATACAATATTGAATAGAAGTGGAAACAGTAAACATCTTTATCTTCTTACTAATATCAGGGGAAAAAAAATTCACTCTTTTACCATAAAGTATTATGTTGACAGTGAGTTTTTCATGATGTCCTTTTTTTGGTTGAGGAAATTCTCTTTATTCCTAGTTTATTGATTGTTTTTATCACCAAAAAACAACACAAAACTCACTGTTGTAAAGTCGGATCCAAGTCATAGCAACCCCTCCTTGGGTTTCCGAGGCAATATCGCTACGGAAGTAGATTGCCCAGTCTTCCTTCTGAGGTGTGGCTGGTAGATCTGAATGACCAGCCTTCTGGTTAGCATTCAAATGCCTTAGCCACTATGCCACCAGAGCTCCTGTTTTGTCACAAAGGGACGTTAAACCCAACAACTAAACCCACCCACTGCCACCAAGTCAATTCTAAGTCATAGTTTCCCTATACCATAGAGTAGAGCTGCACCATAAGGTTTGCAAGACTGTAACAAAAGGACATTTGATTGTGTCGAATGCTTTTTTTGTGTGTATTTGTTGAGATTTTTGTGTTGTTTTTGTCATTTATTTTATTGATATGGTATACTACAGTGATTAACTTTTTTCAGGTTGAACCAAACTTACATTGCTTGGATAAATCTCACTTGGTCATGGTCTATAATTATTTTATGTTTTTTGGATTCAGTTGCTAGCATTTTATGGCATATTTTTGTACCATATTCATAAGAAAAATTGGTCTGTAGTTTTCTTGTGATGTTTTTGCTGGTTTTGGGATCAGGGTAATAGTAGCCTTTGTTATTGTTGTTAGGTGCCATCTAGTCAACTCTGATTCATAGAAACCCTATGTATAATAGAATGAAACACTGCCAGGTCATGCATCATCCTCACAATCCTTGCTATACTTGAGCCCATTATTGCAACCACTGTGTCAATTCATCTCATTAAGGGTCTTCCCCTTTTTCACTGATGCTCTACTTTACTAAGAATGTTACCCTTCTCCAGGGAATGGTCCTTTCTGACAACATGACCATAGTAGGTGAGACAAAGTCTAGCCATTTTTGCTTCCAAGGAGCATTCTGATGGCACTTTTTCCAGGATATATTTATTCATTCTTCTGACAGTCCATGGTATTTTCAGTATTCTTTGCCAACACCACAATTCAAAGGCATCAACTCTTCTTGAGTCTTCCTTATTCATTGTCCAGCTTTCACACATATATGAGGTAATTGAAAATACCATAGCTTGTGTCAGACACACATTAGTGTTCAAAGTGACATCTTTGCTCTTCAACCCTTTAAAGAGGTCTTTTGTAGCAGATTTGCCCAGTGCAGTACATTGTCTGATTTCTTGACTGCTGTTTCCATGGGTGTTGATTGAGTATCCAAGTGAAATGAAACCCTGACAACTTCAATCATTTTTCTATTTAGCATGATGTTGCTTATTGGTCCAGTTATGAAGATTTTTGTTTTCTTTATGTTGAAGTGTATGAAGACTGTAGTCTCTGATCTTCATCAGTAAGTGCTTCAAGTCATCTTCATCTTCAACAGACAAGGTTCTGTCATCTGCATATTACAGGTTGTTAATGAGCCTTCCTCCTATCCTGATGCCATGTTCTTCTTCATATAGTCCAGCTTCTTGGATTATTTACTCAACATACAGATTTAATAAGTATGGTGAAAAGATACAACCCTGACTCACACCCTTCCTGATTTAAAACTACACAGTATCCCTTGTTCTGTTTGAATGACAGCCTGTTGGTCTATGTACAGGTTCCTCGGGAGCACAATTAAGTATTCTGGAATTCCCATTTTTCACAATGTTATCCATAATTTGTTATGCTTGGTAAAGTCAAGTGCATTTGCAAAGTCCATAAAACATAGATAAACATCATTCTAGTATTTTAGCTTTCAGACAAGATCCATCTCACATCAACAATGATATCCCTCATTCCATGTCCTCTTCTGAATCCTTACAGAATAACCTTACAGACTGTAATAGTCTTACAGAAGAGTTTGAAAAAAAATTATATTAGTTCTTCATTATACATCGGTAGAGTTCACTTATAGAGCCATCTGGACCTAGACTTTTCTTTTGGGGTATTTTTTATTTGTTTGGTTGATTGGTGGCAAGGATAAAATTGTGTTCACCAAAAAAAGGAATTGTAAATCCTGACTGCTGTGCCTGTGGTTATAATCCCATTTGGGAATGAGTTGTGTTTGTTATGTTAATGATGAAGGATTATATACTTTTTGAGATATGAAAGAAAGAAAACACAAGCTAGCAAAGATCAGTAACAATCATTAATAATCAGAATCGGGCATGTAAGGAGCATGAAGCCAGGAAAATTAAAAGTTGTAAAAAATGAAATGGATCACATAAAAATCAATATCCTAGGCATTAGTGAATTTAAATTGGCCATTTAGAATCAGATGGTATACTATTCTGAGAATGGCAATTGGAAAGGAATGGCATTGCATTCGCTGTCAAAAAAAATTTTTCAAGATCTACCCTGAAGTACAATGCTATCAGTGATAGGATAATATCCATATGCCTGCAAAGAAGACCAGTTGATACTACTATTATTTAAATATATGCACCAAATACTAAAGCCAAAGATGAGGAAATTGAAGATTTTTATCAACTTCTGCAGTCTGATATTGACTAAACATTCAATCAAGATGCATTGATAATTGCTGGTTATTGAAGGAAGTTTGGGCAATCCTACTTCCGTAGTGATACTGCCTCGGAAACCCAAGGAGGGGTTGCTATTAGTCAGGTTTGACTCGACGGCACATAACAACAACAACAACAACATTGGAATATGAAAGTTAGAAAGAAATAAGCCTTGGTAGCTGGAAATTCTGGCCTTGGTAATAGAAATGACATTAGAGATCACATGATAGAATTTTGCAAGACCAATGACCCATACATTGCAAATTCCTTTTATCAAAAACATAAACAGTGAGTATACACACGGACCTCAACAAATGGAATACACAAGAATCAAATCAACTATATCTATGGAAAGGGATGATGTTGTTGTTGATGTTAAGTGCCGTCGAGTCGTTTCC